>NC_050069.1:264424551-264730583 GCF_009764565.3 Dermochelys coriacea
GAGGGGGAGGAAAGGCCACGCTGGGCCCCACCAGTCTGGCTCCAGCGTTTTCCATCTGATTAATAGGCCTCCTCCCAGCAGGGAAGGGGCTTCTCGTGGGAGCTCAGCCTAGCCGGCAAAGGCAGGAAGCTGGAGCAGGGGGAGCCCAATGCCAGCCGCTGGCCCCTCTGGGGATTGCAGGACCTGGCTGCTCCGCGCTTCATCAGCGACCTCAGGAAAGGGCTGGGCAACAAGGGGGACTTGCCTCCACCCGAGTAGGCCTGAATCCTACAGGGGCCATGTGGCTTATTTGGCCATTGGCCTCTCGGCTGAGACCACAAGCAAAGGAGCCTGTGAATGCCAGTGGGGTGTGTGTATGTGTCTGTCTGTGGCTGTGCAGGGATTCCCAGGGCCCAGGATTCATTAGCCCTGCACCCCATTGACAACTGTGACTCCCCCATCACAATCCCCCTCTTGCCCTCTGCCTGCCCGATCTGTTAACTCGTGCAGCAGGGCCTCTCTCTCACCCCGTTTCTGTACAGCACCTGGCAGAGCAGAGCTCTACGCTCAGACTGGGGCCCCTAGACCCTGCTGGGATATGCACAGTGATGGGGGAAAACAGCTCACACACGTGGTGAAATAGCAGTGGGGAGCCAATGGCCTCAACAGCCGTGCCGGTTGCGTGGCTGAGACAGACTGTGTTGTATTGCCTGTTGGTGCCTGAGCAGAAGCACAGCCAGTGCCCAACTTTGGAGCGTTTTGCTCTCCTAAGCAAACTAGAAGGCATCTGAAATGCACCCACCTCTAGGGTGGAGCATAGAGGGCACTGCAGAGCAGAACAGGGAGGAGACATTGGGATCAAGCTACAATAAGTGCCTGGGATGATTAAGGTCCACACTGGCTCCAGGTCTCCTCCCAAGGGCTCTAACACTGAAAACTGCATGCTGCTCAATTTATCTACCTTGTACACACCACAGGGTTGCCTTGACCTTGCTGGGACTTGAACCGCTGGCACCAGCAATTAGGTATGCGGAGTCCAGTACTTGGAAAGGCGCAGACTAGTTTGCCACCCTTAGTGGTGCCCTCCTTTTGGCTACTGCCACAGCTGCATATCAGCCGGCCCCTCAGCAGGGGCAAAATACTCTTACCTAGACTAGCTGTGTGTATACATTGCCTGCAGGTGGCCCTGTCACACCTCATTTCCCCTCTGCTAGCAGCCCCTGCATGTGTAACCCAACCAGACTAGGTCTGTTCTCTCTCACAGAAGCAGGATGGTTGGTGTCTGTATGTTGGGGTGTAAGGGAATGGGAAGAAGTTGGTTATAAGGCAGGAGAGGGGGAGGGGGGTGTTTCAGGGCTGCTCACTGCACAGGCTGCCCGTTGCACAGAGAGAACTAGTCACGGTCTTAGTATTTAAAGCTTTTAGATGAGCATCTCATCTGATATACGTAACGGGCTGCAGTGTCTCACCCGGTTACCCCGGTACTGAGCATGCTAACTCGTGCTTTAGTCACACCCACCTTCCGGGAAGGCAGCCCATCTTGATCTGAAGGCAGCAAGAGCTGGAGAATGCACCACTACTCCTGGGAGTTTGTTCCCGGGGTTAGTTAAGTTAATGCCTTATTTCCAGTTTCAGCTTCAGCTTCCGACCGTTGGGTCTTCTCCTGCCTATAGGACCAGCTTACCTTAGAAACGGCCTTCTCATGCACGGTGGGAGTCCCACGCCACTGTTTTGTGATGGCAGGAGGCAGGGCCTGTTCTGTGCGCAGGGCATGCCTGTCAACTTCTCTCCCTTTGGCGTACATCAGAATCTGCTGGGGGCACCCGTCAGGGCAAGACGTGGGCTGAGTCTCTCAGATAGTGTCAATCAGCAGAACTCCACTGAAGCCAGATGCAGCTGGGACAATGCCAATTTACGCCAGCTGAGGTTCTGGCCCAGAGTATCTTCTTAGGGATTAATAACAAGAACTTTAGTTATAAGTTGGGGACTCATCAATTAGAAGTAACGGAAGAGGAGAAGGACCTTGGAGTATTGGTTGATCATAGGATGACTATGAGCTGCCAATGTGATATGGCTGTGAAAAAAGCTAATGCAGTTTTGGGATGCATCAGGAGAGGCATTTCCAGTAGGGATAAGGAGGTTTTAGTACCATTATACAAGGCACTGGTGAGACCTCACCTAGAATACTGTGTGCAGTTCTGGTCTCCCATGTTTAAAAAGGATGAATTCAAACTGGAGCAGGTACAGAGAAGGGCTACTAGGATGATCCAAGGAATGGAAAACTTGTCTTATGAAAGGAGACTTAAGGAGCTTGGCTTGTTTAGCCTAACTAAAAGAAGGTTGAGGGGAGATATGATTTCTCTCTATAAATATATCAGAGGGATAAATAACGGAGAGGGAGAGGAATTATTTCAGCTCAGCACCAATGTGGACACAAGAACAAATGGGTATAAACTGGCCACCAGGAAGTTTAGACTTGAAATCAGACGAAGGTTTTTAACCATCAGAGGAGTGAAGTTTTGGAATAACCTTCCAAGGGAAGCAGTGGGGGCAAAAGATCTATCTGGCTTTAAGATTCTACTCGATAAGTTTATGGAGGAGATGGTATGATGGGATAATGGGATTTTGGTAAGTAATTGATCTTTAAATATTCAGGGTAAATAGGCCAAATCCCCTGAGATGGGATATTAGATGGATGGGATCTGAGTTACTATAGAAAATTCTTTCCTGGGTATCTGGCTGGTGAATCTTGCCCATATGCTCAGGGTTTAGCTGATTGCCATATTTGGGGTCGGGAAGGAATTTTCCTCCAGGGCAGATTGGAGAGGCCCTGGAGGTTTTTCGCCTTCCTCTGTAGCATGGGGCATGGGTGACTGGAGGGAGGCTTCTCTGCTCCTTGAAGTCTTTAAGCCATGATTTAAGGACTTCAATAGCTCAGACATAGGTGAGGTTTTTTGTAGGAGTGGGTGGGTGAGATTCTGTGGCCTGCGCTGTGCAGGAGGTCGGACTAGATGATCAGAATGGTCCCTTCTGACCTTAGTATCTATAAAAAGAAAAGGAGTACTTGTGGCACCTTAGACCTTAGTCTCTAAGGTGCCACAAATACTCCTTTTCTTTTTGCGAATACAGACTAACACGGCTGCTACTCTGAAATCTTAGTATCTATGAATCTATGAACCTTTCCTGGAGCACTGTGGTGTTTTCATTCAGGGGAAGACTTAAGACAAAGGGCAATTTAAAAAATGGTTACTAGCTGTAATGGGCAATCAGCTGTGCAGAACTGACTGACTTTGATGGAAGCAATTAGGTGATAGGTGTGCCATTACTTATGGCTAGGAGGGACCTACCCATTAAAGCACTGGTCTGGTAGCAGGTGTGGTGTGGAATTAGCTCTATACAAAGTGTCTCTAGTCACCTCTTTTGTGGCCTGTCAAGGTCTTTTGTCTGGGTGCTGGCAAGGGGCTGTCTCCTCAGTTCCTATACAAAGTGCCCAAGCCTGCCTGGCAGTAGCACTGTCAGACGTGGCTTGATAACAGTGCCGAAAGTCCAACATTTCGCTCCTTTATAGCATTCCCCATCTATAGATCTCACCATGCTTCGCAAGGGACAGTCATTATCATCACCCCCAAAATGGGGGACAGAGGCACAGAAGTGACTTGCCCAAATGCACCAAGCTGGCTAGCAGCACAGTTGGGATTGGAGCCCCATCTCCTGACCCCCAAGTTCAGTGCTTGAGCCACGGGGCTGTCGGAGAAGTACTGCAGCAATGGGGAGCCCTGTTCCAGTCCCAGGTGTTTCTATCCCATGGGATAAATCAGTTTTCAAAGGGGATTTAAACACAATAAGGAACAAACAGCTAGAAATTCAGGCATATTTGATGCCATGAGCGTAACTCAATCTATAGCCAGCAAGGATTGCTGTCGAAGTCAGTGGGGACCAATCCCGCGCTCAGCTACCCTGCTGTCATCATGCCAGGCGTCCTCCCTTGTCTCATGGCAACGCTGGTGCCAGGGGAAACCAAGTAGGTGGCGTGGCCAGCACAGGGAGTGTAAGATGGAGACAGGCCCCATTCCTTTATTTTACACTCTCAGGTTGGAGTGTTATGTTTCATATCATTTCTGTTCTGCCCCTGGGGGTGGAAGCGGCACTCCTGGGCATGGCCACTGGACCCCGCTCTGGTGGCACAGAGAAGACCGAAATCCAGCATCACGGGCTGGCTGGGGCTTCCCTTGACAGAAGGGGAATCCGGGGGTGGTCAAAAGCCATACAGCAGCTTCTAAGCCACGGCCTCCAGGCCCTGAGCACAGGAGACATGCCCAGGGGACAAGGTACATGGGCAGGCTGTCTCTGTGCTCTAGCTTTCCCCAGCTTCCAAAACTGCCCCTTGGAATAAAGGCAGACAGCTGTGATTAGAGCAGGCCTCAGACTGATCCCCAGCTGGCCCCAGAATCTAAAGACCATGAAGGTGACTTAAAGCCATAAGAACATCAGAACAGCCCTCCTGGGTCAGACCAAAGGTCCATCTAGCCCAGTATCCTGCCTTCCGACAGTGGCCAGTGCCAGGTGCCCCAGAGGGAATGAACAGAACAGGTGATCATCAAGTGATCCAGCCCCTGTCGCCCATTCCCAGCTTCTGGCAAACAGAGGCTTGGGACACCATCCCTGCCCATCCTAGCTAATAGCCATTGATGGATCTGTCCTCCATGAACTTATCAACCAACTTCCCCTCGTGGTGTGCAATGCTGCGCTAAACCGGAGTAGGGACTTGGGCCCACTGAATGCCAAATGGGTGCCAGTTTCACTCCTGTACCACTTATACCCATATTCTGGCTAAGGTTCAGCCCCAGGGCAACCCGCCTGGCCACCCCCCAATGCTGCTTAGCTCTAACTACGCTGGCACAAAGGAGTGTACATCCCATCTGCGCGGTGACATGTGTGAAAATGGGGCTGTGGTTAATGGGAGGCAGGAACCAGGGCTCCAGGCATAAAAAAACTCATTGGCACATAAAAGGAAAAAAACATCACTGCCCGCCCGGGACAACAGCCTGACCCACACCAGGTGCTCGGAGAGTCCCAGCAATGAGGGGCATTAGCCAGAGAGCTTCAAACAGGAAACCAGGTGATCTGGGGGAAAACCCTCAGCTGACGTAAAATGCTGTAACTATTGAAATCAGTAGCGCTACATTGAAGCACATGGATCAATGCTGATTTACACCAGCTGAGGATCCAGCTAGAATGGAGCTGTGCTGGTTTACATCAGCTGAGGATCTGGCCCCACTGGCTTCAGTGGAGCTGTGCTGGTTTACACCAGCTGAAGATCTTGGTTGGAGTGAAGCCGATTTACACTAGCTAAGAGTCTGGCCCTACGTTTAGAGATGATTGTTCTATCATCTGTTTTCTGTATTAGTAGCAGTATTTGGCCTCGTTTCAATTCCTTCCATGGGAGGCTTTCCAAGGACTTCCCAAAAATGAATGAGTTAAGCCTCACTAAGCCCTTGGGAAGTGGCTCTCATTATTCCCGCTTGCCCCTTTGTCTGACCACAGCATCCCATCGCTAACACCAGCGACATCCATCTGTTGAGCAGTAGCAGAATTTTGGGGGTTTTCAGATTGGCTTCCTAGGGGAGGAAAGATCAGTGGCATGGAGTGTGAGTATAGGCTAAATTGAACTTGTTTTAGGTACACATATATGCCAGTCCTGGCACAGAGACAGTCACAAACAGCATGCAGGAAATCCCTTCTAGCAGAAATCTCAGCCCACACACCAGTGCCCCAGGAAGCTACTCTGACCTAAGAATTGCCACCAATTATAGAGAATAAAGCAGAGAGCAAACTGTCTGCTATCTGCCATAGCTTCTCTCAAAGGTTGTTACTTCATAACAAAACAACACAGCTTTTCTTCAATGGACTGAAAGCTTGCTCACGCACTAAGGACTTTAAGACCATGTGTAATAGCACCATCTAGTACTTCTGCCATGCCATTCCCACTTACAGATGAGGGAAATAAGGTGGCGAGCTGAAGTGATTTACCCAAGGCCATGCAATAAGTCTGTGGCAGAGCCAGGATTCAAATCCTGGTCTCCTGATACCTAGTTAGCTACTCTGCTCTATCTATCTGTTTATGCACCCTCTTAATTGATTAATGGGACATCACTATAATTTTTACAGTAACCAAATATGATGTCACTAAGGAGAATATCTTCAAGTGGCAAATACGCACCAGGCGCAGATAGACTTTTAAAAATAAGGGATCTCATCCAGACAGGTGGAAGTCTCTGGACTCCCTGACTGACATGGAGTTGGACCTGTTTACATTAGGTCTGAATTTAACCCAAAGACTCTATTTCCTCCCAAACTCCCTAGTCTGAGGCTCACATTGAACTGCTCAGCACTGTCAGGCTGTGGCCAGCTTTGCACATGCCCACTGGCCAAATGTTAGAACATAATATAAGACCAGTCATACTGGGTCAGACCAAAGGTCCATCTAGCCCAGTATCCTGTCTTCTGACAGTGGCCAATACCAGGTGCCCCAGAGGGAATGAACAGAACAGGTGATCATCAAGTGAACCATCCCCGGTCGCCCATTCCTAGCTTCTGGCAAACAGAGGCTCAGGACACCATCCCTGCCCATCCTGGCTAATAGCCATTGATGGACCTATCCTCCATGAATTTATCTAGTTCTTTTTTGAACCCTGTTATAGTCTTGGCCTTCACAACATCCTCTGGCAAAGAGTTCCACAGGTTGACTGTGCACTGTGTGAAGAAATACTTCCTTTTGTTTGTTTTAAACCTGCTGCCTATTAATTTCATTTTGTGGCCCCTAGTTCTTGTGTTATGAGAGGGAGTAAATAACACTTCCATATTTACTTTCTCCACACCAGCCATGATTTTACAGACCTCTGTCATACCCCCCCTTACTCGCCTCTTTTCCAAGCTGAAAAGTCCCAGTCTTATTAATCTCTCCTCATACGGCGGCTGTTCCATACCCCTCATCATTTTTGTTGCCCTTTTCTGAACCTTTTCCAATTCCAATATATCTTTTTTGAGATGGGGCGACCACATCTGCACGCAGTATTCAAAAAGAGGGCGTACCATGGATTTATATAGCGGCAATATGATATTTTCTGTCATATTATCTATCCCTTTCTTAATGCTTCCCAACATTCTGTTCGTTAGGTGACTTTGCTGTCAGAAACGTAGGCACCTAAAGGATTTACGCACATACAGGCTGGTTTTGAGGATCTAAATGTTGAACTTGGTCACCTAAAAGTGGCAGTCAGGTGCCTAAATCCCTTTGTGGCTCTACCCCTTAGTCTCTCTGTGCCTCAGTTTCCCATCTGTGACATGAGGGTAACAGCACTGCCTTAGCTCACAGGAGTGTTGGCAGGGTAAATGTATGAAGGCCTGGGAAGTGCTCATGACATGGGACGTGTAAGCACCTTTTGAATAGTTGTCTATCCAGATTCTTGGTCTCTTATTTTGCTTGATGGGTTTCCCTGTACGGACTCCTGCGCTTTGCAAGTGCCAAAAACGCTACCCCACGCAGGAGGTGTGGTAGCCGAATCAAACCCGAAGCTCTCTAATTCCCCTCTGGCGACGGCCTGGCAGGTGGAATCTCCACAGGCAACCACTGAGGGGAAAAGCTATCTCTACAGCACACGATCCCCCAAAGCCCCTGCGCTAGCCACGCCCGCACTCCCTGAGAGGAAGCTAGGTAAGTCCTGGCTTTGTAACTGTGCTTGCTTTGAAAAGGAGCTGTAGTTATAGGTGTCTGGCTAAAGAGGAGCAGAGCCCTAGATTTCCCCTCCTCTCCTTGGAGATTGCGCTACTGAGAGATGCTTTGCATCACACCCTGCAGCTGACGGTACCTGTGATGATAGAAAAGCCACAGGACCCCAAAAGCGAGCCCAGTTGTTTCCATGGAGCCATTCAATCTGAGCTGATTCAGTGATCATAATGGTGACCATAACGTTTTGGCTGCAGCCTTTTTTCCTCAGTCGTTTTACTTTTTCCTCTTCTCAGAAATTCGGAGTGACGGTCAGGCTGGTGGAAGGTGCTGGAGTGACAGCCCCGGAGCATGGCGGCCTTTGTTTTTCCAGAGAGAAAAGCCAGCACAGGCAGCTGCCAGTGCAAGAGGCTGCTGCCTGGCCAGCTTGTCTTAGCCATCACCTGGCAATGTAAGAGGGGAGTTTAGTCCCAGATCCTCAAAGGAATTTCAGTGCCTAACTCCCATTGATTTCAAAATACCTTTGAGGATCCAGGACCAGACCTTCATTATTTGCTTCATCCTTGATCCCCTCAGCTAACACCTCTCTCAGTTCCTAGTATGCAGCTGGGTCTACATCCATACTCATCTCATCTACCCTGTCTGTTCTCCTATCTGCCTCAAATATGTCTCTGCTGCAGTGGCAATCTCTGAATCCACTCTCAGAGCCCCTGCCTGGCAGTACAGCGACACCTGCCCCTTTGCCAGGTGCTAATCATTTTCTCTGCAGCTGCAGCGGGCCGATGGCCCTTGCATGTTGATTCAGCACCCAGTCACCTTCCCTCGTTCTGCTCAGCAAGGGCCCGATCCTGCTCCCCTTCAAGTCAGAAGTAAATTTGCATCTGGATGGATCTAGCCCTTTGGTCCAGTCTGGTTCCTCTTTCAGCTCAGTTTGAGCTCTTTTCAAATGGTGGGCAAGAAGGAGGAAGTGTCATGACAATAAGAAAAAAGAAAAGGAGTACTTGTGGCACCTTAGAGACTAACAAATGTATTTGAGCATAAGCTTTCGTGAGCTACAGCTCACTTTCATCCGATGAAGTGAGCTGTAGCTCACGAAAGCTTATGCTCCAATAAATTTGTTAGTCTCTAAGGTGCCACAAGTACTCCTTTTCTTTTTGCGAATACAGACTAACACGGCTGCTACTCCGAAACCTGAAAATAAGAAAAGAGGAGGTACGGGTGTCTCTGCTGAGGGAGAGTTGACACCTCTGGTTAATTAGGAAAATCACTGGTCAATTTCACTCCCTGCTGAAAATGACAAGATGGGTTTACAGGGAGGAATAAACCCATTTTTATCCCAATGATTGCTACCTATTTCCAGGGGCTGAAGCCAGGTGGTTCTTTGCTGCTGGAGTGAAATGACAGGTCTGGGTGGGGATGCTGCTTTTTTACAAGGGGAACTGTTTTTAGAGCCCACAATTGCTTTATGATGGACACTTGAAGGGCTGTAAAAGTGCGGGTGTGTTTTTTAGGCGAGCGCCCCTTCTCCGTAGGCCCTGGGTCGTGTTTTTAATCTTGATTTCATGCTGCAAGTGAGAAAGGAAGTAGGGGAGGAAAATAATGTCCCCTTGAAGCTAAAGTAACGACTGAATAAAAGAGGAATTGCGTGTCCCCACCCCACACACGTAATAAAGTGTGGAGCAGTGAGGGTCCTGTCACGTATGTGTTAACTGGTGCTTAACTATGGGAAATGAAGCTTTATGATCCGTTGGGTTCTAGGCCTGGGCCATAAGCGCAAGCCAGAAAGCTTGGGCTAGGAGTTGTAGGAAAGCCACTGTGAAATTTCAGCACCGTAAAAAAGTGGCTTTGAAATCTGACAGCTGCAGCCAGTCTGGCATCTTTGCTTTCCAGCTACGGCAAAAGGAAAGCCAGGGGGCCTGATCCAGAGCCGCCCTGCCACTTGTGTTGTCATTTATGGTGCAGCAAAGCTAGTGCAGCCTGCTACCCTTCAGATCTGGGCGTGTTTCACAGCCACTTGGCACTGGCCCAAGGTACAGGGCAAAGGAGAATCAGGCCTGAGACCCAGGGCAAAGGAGAATCAGGCCCACAAGCATACATTTGCCGATGCACTCTCCAAATGGGGTGCCTCAAATTCTATCAGGGTCCGCTCCTAGTTCTGGGGCGTGGCCAAGCCGACCACAACATTGGGGCAGAGGTGGTTGGTCCACCATCTTTGCACCTTCAGGACTCTGAGGCTGCCAGTGGCCAGTTTGGACATGCAAGGTCTGATTCCCTTGGGGAAGTTTGCACTGACGCAGCTGCACAGCCCCGGAAAGCAGATGTGCTGCATGCGTGCGAGATGGGGTTCACGGTGGCCCAGCTCATTCTGGTAAATGACTGGAGTACATTACATTGGTGCAAGGCCCACTTTACACCAGTGCAGCATAACCACAGGAGAGGTTTGCCCTAGCATAGCTACATCAGTGCCAATGCTGGCAGCCCCTCAGGGCCAGACTTTCCCCTGTGGACCAAGGTCCCTTGCCTGACACCTGACAGATGACATCATGAGGCATTTAGGGTTCACCAGTCAGCTAGAACCCAAACCAGAATCTGACGGTCTTCAGGCTGACTTGCCCAGCAGCAACTCCAGATCAAGTATTCCTTGTGTTGCTCCAGATTTACACTGGTGTAACTCCATTGAAATCAATGGGGTTACACCGGCACAAAACCAGAGTAACCCAGGGTGAATCAGGCTCCTGAATTGCTAGACATTTATCCGAAGCTTTGATTGTTCATCCCCTGCGACTATAGTCCCAGCACCCACCTTAGATGATGATGATTTGTATTATCATAGCATCTGGGAACCCCATTGTGCCAGGTGCTGTACATACACAAAACAGACGGGCTCCAAAGAGTTTATAATCTAAGTCTATGACAAAAGACAACAGATGGAGCCAGACCAATGGGGCAGTATGAGGAAACAATGAGATAGTGTTGGTCAGCAGTGGTCCCAGCCCATCAGCACCCAGAAGATGCCCTCAGATGCCAGAAGCAACCCATTTCCAGGTGCTGTGTGGGGAATCCTGTGACTGTATCATGCCCATGTGAGGATCCCCAGAGCAGAGAGCCCCATGGCCAGGGGTTTCACTACCAGGATCAAGTTTTTCTATGGAGAACCTGAGAATCAGAGAATCAGAGAATATCAGCATTGGAAGAGTCCTCAGGAGGTCATCTAGTCCAACCCCCTGCTCAAAGTAGGACCAACCCCAACTAAATCATCCCAGCCAGGGCTTTTTCAAGCCTGACCTTGCCAATGCAGTGAGCTGGAATGATGGCCCAGGTTGGTTGGGACACCTTCCTCACGTGCTAGCTCCTTCATTTCCAGATTAAACTGATTTTTACCAAAAAATTTGCAGGTTTTACAAAAAGTGTTATTCATTTTTTTCCGATTTTCACCCTACTTTTGTATCATTCAAATATACAACCAATAACGTTTTAGTCTAGAAGATACACACAATAAACAAACGCACACACCAGCTCTGAAGTGCATGCCCATCTGAACGTACTGATGAATCTCACGCCCACCAGGTACACATTTCAAGCCGTTAGCAGATAAGGGTTTAAAGATCTGACACGCTAAAATGGGAAGAAAAAGAAAATCTGTATCAGACTATGGTTCCGAACACAAGGAAGTATTTGAAACTTTCAACGAAACAAAACCTGGAGAAAAGGATGAAGTTAGGCGTATGTGCTGCAAATGGTGTGGCCCAATTATTAAATGTAAATATTTGTAGGCTAATAGTTCTAAGTCTACAACAGTAGATTGTAACCTGTTCATTCAGATGAAAAGTTTGATTTGGGGATTAGAGATATCTTGTTTTCTTAAACTCAGAGGTGGCTTTGTGTTTTGAGCTCTGTTTTAGTTCCGCAGCAAACCACATGGACGAACGGGATTCAAAGCATGAATCTAGGGAATACTCTTCTCCCCCCCCCATCTTTCTGTCCACTAGAATAAACCCAATATTTACCCAGAAAAAGTGTAAATAATGTTTTGCACTGATTTTCACCTGTTTTTGTTGTTGTGGTAATAAACACTGATAAATTCCTGGGGAAATTAAATAAAAGAAAAATGAAGAGCCCTACTCATGTGATCTCTGCTGGCCTGGCAGCAGGGGGAAGGACAGCTGAAATCCAAGAGGGGCTGGGGTGGGCTCAAAGTGTTCCTCAGACAGATGTAATTAATAAAAATATTTGTTACTGTTAATTAGTGCTGCAGCAGCACCTAGGAGCCTCTGGGAAAGGGAAATCTCTTTGAAAGGGCCCCTGATTTTTTGGATTTACCAGTGGGTCCCTGATCCAGCTGACCACTTCCCTCCCCCCTTGTCCCTTTTACTCAGGAAACACCCTGAGGATGAACTGCCTTTCCTTTCCCCGTGGTTCCCTCCCTCCCTCAGCTCAATAAAGCCTTTAATTACTCCTGCGGAGACAGGTCTAAGCAGGAGCGTTGGTCTCAATCAAGAGGCGAGAGGAAGTGGAGATGACTTCATTAGCCTTCGAAATCTCTGTTAATGGTATAAATCAGGCACAGGTATGTTCCACGTCTCAAAGGTCAGGAAACAACCCTGACAGGATCCTCCTAAAACAAAGGCCTTCCCAGCAGTGATTCAACGGTGCCCTAACCTTTGCATACACCAGACGCCTCCCACCCCGCCTTTCCCTGGCTGCATTGTGAAACAAACCCCTGTGTTGCAGAACAGTAACCAATTACACCAGGACTAGAATCCAGAGCCGTCAGCTCCAACAGAGGTCTCTGTGCCTGGAGCTAGAAAAAAAAATCCTTAGGAACAGAAGAACTGCCATAGCAGATCAGATCTGGGCTCCATCCCACCCTGGATTCTGTCTCCAACAATAGCCAGCACCCACTGCTTCAAAGGAAGGTGCAGGAAAGCCTTCAGGAGGCAGACCAGGGATAAACTGCCGTAATGGAGTGTTACTTCCTGACCTCCGATATTTAGAGCTTGGCTTATACCCTGAAGCAGGAGGGTTTATAGCCCATCCAAACTTCCTCTGAATGTTCATATTATTCATGGAAATGCTTCAATCCTACTGAACTTTCAGACTCAGTGATATCCCGTGGCAATGAGTTCCACGGTCTCATTGTGCCTTGAGCAAAAGATGGATTTTCCTTTATTATTTGAAATGAGCGGCTTTCCAATTGTTCTGAATGTTCCCTTGTTCATAACTGATAGCGGGGTGTGTGTGATTAGTAGCATCTGCTTTGCCTTCTCTGTGCCATCCCTTATTTTGTAAACCTTTATCATCAGGCCTCTCTATCCATCTCCACTCAGAATTAAACAGACCCAATCCTTTCAGCCTCTCTTCATGCCTATGGAAGTTTATCCAGTATTATTACGTCTCATTCTTTCCGCAGCCTACACTTGGATCGCTTTATTTCCACTGCTGCTGCAGATTGACGAGCGGCTTTTGTTGAGCTGTCCACACTGATGCCCAGCACACACAGTCTCCTTAGAGCCCAACTCCAAAATCACAGGCTTTTACTACATGAGCTAAAGGAGAATCGCCATTCACTGCTTGTAATGTAGAGATTGTGCCACACAGTTGAGCAGTTCTGAGTTGATCCAGTAGAGGACAGTAGAGCCCATACAGACGAGCCATTCCATAACATTGTACTTTATTTTTATTATTTTTTTTTTATTATTTTTTGGTTTGCAGGTAGCCTGTAGTTTCATTAATTTACCGGGAGAAACACATTTAGCAGACGCTGTTCATTTCCAGCATAGTAGTATTGGCCCTGGGCTGCCCAGTTCCAACAGCGCAACAATAAAAGGCCACTTTAGGTCTGGCTTTTCCAACTCAGTTCTCTTCCAGAGGTATAAAGAGGATCTATTTTTAGGCTCCTATTTTGGGGCGAGGGAACAGGAAGTGGCACGGTTGCTAAATGAATCACAGAGTTGCAGCGTGGCCGGAATGCATGCAGCACACCCACGAGAAGCTCTTTTGGAAAAAAACCTCCCCGGCGTAGGCCCTGGATGCCAGCTGTGTGGGAGCCTTCACGCATACCGGGTGAGAACCACCCCTGGGCAGGGGGCTATGCTGCATCACTCTGGGCTGGAGGAGGACTTGCTGGGTGCCTAAGCCTTGTGATAGCTGTTTGCCCGGAGGGGTAGATTTCCCCCGCCATGAATGATGTCAGCAGATGATGTACAGTTTCAGGTAATCCCTTTTGGCTGAAGAATGGCCTCTTTTGATAAAGAGAAAAAGGAAATGGAGATAATTATTGGCTGTCGGGAATAAAGGAGAAACTCTGAACTCACCGTCCGGCTGACATGAGAAGGGGAAGCCGGGGCACTGTTGACAAATGGCCCTCAGCTCCAAAAAGCCCTGCCTCCAAAATGCCACTGGGCCCTGATGCAAAGTGCAGTTGGTGATTTAAAGAGAGGGAGGCTGGGACCTAGAACTGGGGTGGGGTGGGGATGCCTACAATGAACCAAGGGAGCAGGCTGTGCATCCTCCAGTCCACGCAAAGCCCCAAGACACAGCAGAATCGGACCTCAGGTGGCTTAGGGCTTGATCTAGCTCCACTGGAATCAATGGGAATTACACCTATTGATTTAGATGGGAATTGGATCAGACCCAGTTAGGGGCCTGATCCTGAGCACTGGAAAATGCCATTTAAATCAGTGAGGTCTGGATCCCTTCCCATTCCCCACTGATTGGGGGCTGGGGCGAGAGCCCTGCAGACCTGCAGCTGATCCATTGGCCTTCTAAGAAAGCCTGTACTTCACTCCACAGTGTCATCCCTTCTCCCACTGCCTCTAAAAAGATTTTCTACAATTGAAATACCTCTCCATGATAGGCCGGATGAGTCACATTTCCATGGCACTGGCCATGTTTATAAGAACCTTTCTGCTAGGCGGACCAGCTAGCAAGTGTGAAAAATCAGGACTTTTTTTTTCCAGGGGTGGGAGGATAGAGGAGGATAGAGGAGTTGCATCTATAAGACAAAGCCCCTAATATTGGGACAGTCTGGATAATACCTAGACATCCGGTCACCCTACCTTCTGCCCATCTCTTTGGGCTACTTTAACATGCAGCTCATTTATTCTTCGGGCAATTCCAATTACTGCAACAATGATTCCCCTCCACCTCCCCGACTCCCCAGTCTCCTTCGAGGGGACTGTTGTGTCTTTTTCTCTTTAGAGAATAAAAACAGTACATGTAGAAATGTCATGGGAAACGGAGGAGATAGCGCTGGGACTCAGGGCTTGGACCGGACAGCCCTTAGGAGAGCGGGACTCAGACTCCAATCTTTGCTCAGCCAAGTGCCATAAAGACAGTGATCTTCTCGCTGCTGTCACAACTGACAGCACCTTGAAAGAAGAAAAGCAGTACTTGTGGCACCTTAGAGACTAACAAATTTATTAGAGCATAAGCTTTCGTGAGCTACAGCTCACTTCATCGGATGCTGCAACAGTTGCAAGTGACTTGGGAGGCCAGGAGGGGGAGCTCTCTTGCTGTGTCAGGCAAAGAAGGGGCCAGCCAGTAGTGGGGTTTAGCTGAGATTTTTGGTCTTCCTACCCTTCTGCCTGCCTCAGGATGGCATTTGCTGCAGCTTCGTGGAGCTCGATTCAAAGGTCTGGTTGCTAGGGAGTGATTTGGTTTCGGTTCTGTTATGTGAAGATGCTTGTGCGGCTCAAATCCAGCCCTGGTTTGGGCTGATTTCATTCCAGGGCTGAATTTGCCCCTGCTGGGTGCGCAATAGCTAAAAAAGATGCTTTTGAAAAGCAAAGTGTCCCAGGCGACTTACCTGCAGCAGCATCTGTACTCCATTTAACAGTGGGGGAAACTGAGGCATGGAGCAATTACGTGGCTTGACCACAGCCATACAGAAAATAAATGGCAGAGATGGGCCTAGAACTCAGCCCACTTCCCAGTATTTCACTGCCCTCTTTTCTCCGGTTCAGTTTGTTTTGAATGTAGCTGCTGTCACTGGAGTGTCTGAGCACCACACACAGCAAAGCAGAGCTGCCTGGAGCTATCCAAAATAGATTCATCAGAGGATTCTGCCCCATTCACCAGCTCTCACTTTCCCTGGCATAAACAGGAACTTTTCTACCCCACCTGCTGCCTGCTCGTGCCATGCATTGCTCACTGCTATCAGTACCTGCTCACTGCTATAATTATCTCTGAATACATAGCGCTGCTCCTGCTACAAAGCCGGAAGTCAGCAGGGCAGTGGTACTGTTAAAGGGAAGGGTATCTGGCAAGTCAGCTCCCTTGTACGCAACAGAGCTGGGTACCGAAAATCCAACTGATCACAGCGCTGAAGGAATAGAAGCACAATCCTTCCTAACACGGCAGTCGCTGTTTCTTTTAAAAAAAGAAAAGGAGTTCTTGTGGCACCTTAGAGACTAACAAATGTATTTGAGCATAAGCTTTCGTGCATCCGATGAAGTGAGCTGTAGCTCACGAAAGCTTATGCTCAAATACATTTGTTAGTCTCTAAGATGCCACAAGTCCTCCTTTTCCTTTTGCGAATACAGACTAACACAGCTTCTACTTTGAAACCTGTTTCTTTTAAGATTCAAGCTAATGATGATATTGTCTCTTCTTAAAACAGGGAGTATGGGTTGTGTCTTGCTGGACGAATACTGGGCTGGGGTCAATGATGAGTGTTTGGCAATTACTAGGGCAACCAGACAGAATTACTGAGTTTTCACAATCACAAAGCTTCAAAACCGGCCTGCTTGACTGGGTCGAATACCCAGTCAATGGATAAGGCAACTAGAGCCCAGCGCCTCGAAGGTAGTTAGGCATTTCACTCCTGTGATGCAGGACAGGAAGGGGTTAAGGTGTCCAGGTAGGCCTGTTAACTGCCCTGGCTGCGGCTGGAGGAAAAGCCAGGCAGGGCGGGGCCCTAATTGCTGACAGCGCCCAGGTAAAGAGGAACAGGCAACCGAAGGAAGCTGCCCAGAAGTAGGCTGCAGTTGCTCCATTAGAGGAGAGTGGTGGGAGGTTGGTGAATCCTGAAAGGTAGGAGAAGGCTCAGGGGAAAGCAGCAAGGTAGGACAGTGCAGGCCTTGGCTGCTGACTAGAGGGCCCCTGAGCTAGAACCGGAGCGGAGGGCAAGCCCGGGATCCCCCTGCCAGCTGCTGCTGAAGTGGCATTGGTGAGGCAGTGAGCAGGAAGACAGCCTGAGCCCAGTGGTCAAGACTGACTTTGCTACCTCCGGAAGGGGAATACATATGGAGATCTAGCCGGAGGGCTGAGTCACGAAGAGGAGGCTGCAGTTCCTGGAGCGAGAGAGGCCGCAGGGTGAGACAGGACGGGTGAAGACACCACCTGAGGAGAGTGCAATGCCTGGCAGAGCTAATCCCTAGGTTGGCCTGGAGGAGGTGCCACCAGCAGTGAGTGGATCCCGTCACGCTCCCATGGAGGATTTGGGCCCAGGATACTTGTGTAACTAGCTTGGAAGCCTGAATGTCTATATGCCCTGGGCTGCTGTTTGTTTGCTGGAGCTATTCCTTGAACGTTTTCAAATGACAATCAGGTTCCTAACCCATGGGAGTGGTTTGTGCATGTGTCACAAAGCCAAAATAAAGTCCATCATTGATTCAGGAAAGCACTTAAGCACACCCTTCACTTTAAGCATGTGCCTAATTCAGCATGTAAGTCAGCGGGCTTTGCTGAATAGGGACGTGCTTGAGTGTTTTGTTGAATAGTATTTGGCAAATACTATTGGACTAGGGCCTGTGGGCTAGAGCCAGGGCCGCGTTAAGGGAGCTTTGCACTACTCCGTTGGCACAAAGCTGCCCTAGAGCTGGTGTAACCAGCCACATCCAGATCACTCACATGTAAGGGGATCCTCTAGGGACACAGAGCCAGTGTAGCTGCTCTGATACCCTCCACTGCAGCCATACAGGAACAGTGGCTGGGGAAAAAGGAGGCATGGCTGGGATATCCCCATGTCTCGAAGATCCCCGGTTGTCAATGGCAACTGGTGCAATTTAGAGCAGCCCCTAATAGAGGATACCCTAATTTGTGCCTGGGAAAGACCTAACTCAGATCAGTCCAGACCAGGGGAGCACAGAAGCATCTTAAAGCCACTAGCTCTCCCACTGAGCTGCACAGAGTTCTCCTTGGCCCCAGCTCAGAATCAGGTTCTGCATGGCCTCATACCATTGCCCATATCAAATACAACAAGCTCCGTCCGCTTCCAGTTTAAAGGGACTGTGCCAAAATGGAGTATTTTAAAAACTGTTTTATGAAACCTAATTGATAATCCGCCTGGAAATGTCAGGATTTTCAACAAAACCAGGTCTGTCTTTTTTTGTTTTGGTGAGTGGCACAGACTGAAGAGTTAAGCCTTCCCCTGCTGTCTTGGAAATCCTAACTCAACAGCATTGGCTTAGCAGTAGGTGAGAATGCGCAAGAGAAACTGACTATACATAGAAATCAAAAAGAAACCCAAGCTGGCCAGGCTGAGCGAAGTGGAGACAATAGACAAACAAACGACAGCTGTAGCAGAAAAGGAATTCAATTGTGGAACAATCAGAAGTGCTCTCGGTAACCCAGCGATGGAATTTTTCATATGCATGGAGTGTTTCTTTTGACAGCCCTGGGGAAGACATCATGCTATTGAACCTCGAAGCTGAGTCCTGAAATCTTTACTCAGTTTAATACTTAGTCATCAGGATTCCGGCAAAACGCCATTTGAAATCATGGCGTAAAGACTTCAAGATTTGGCCCAATGCTCCTACACCGTTGTTGGTGCCCAGATACTACACTGCTGGGCACGTAAAAATGCTTATCAATAGACACTATCCTTTTAAATAATAGCTCCAGTCTGTCTTTTACTGTAAACTGAAGGGTGTTTTGTAATAATACTTTTTTTTTTTTGGTTGGTCTTTAATGTGACTTTATTCTTTCAGTAAAAAGAAGAGTGAACTCTTATGCGACCAGAGCTGAAGCCGTGGATCACTCGTACTTCCAGTTGGGTGGGAGTACTCTCTTGGTCTTGTAGTAACGAGCCAGCCTGTGAATTCTGCTCTCAATCAGAATAGACGAAATTTGGCATCTTTATCCTTTCTGTTTCCGAACAGCAACAGCTTTCTTGATCAAGTGGTACAGATCCTCTGGAAGGTCTGGGGCAAGTCCCTTGGACTTAAGGATCCTTAAAATTTTGTGGCCACTGACAAAACGAACTTAGGCAGGTATAAACACGCCCCCCCCCTTGACCTAGGGATCGTCAGCAGGATTTGAATCCACAATTTTCAGCACTGGACTTTACTGCATGAGCTAAAGGACTAGCCTGTGAGCAGCTGGAGGTTGCCCAGGTCGTTCTCATTTATCACCGTTGCAGCACCCTCAGAATAACGTCTTGAGAAACGTGCCCGTTCCTTCTTGTGCACGTGATGGCAAATGTTTGATCTGCAGCCACTCGGCGGCTTAAACCGGCCTTTAGGGTGGACCGCAAGGCTGCTGTGCAGAGGCGTGCCTGGCTAGACTTCACCTGGCTGGGAACGATCCCTGAGACACCCAAAGCCGACGTTTGGGGCTGCCGTGCTGGGTCTTAGCCAGCGAGTTCACCTGGAGCTCACCCACTGGTTTGTGGCGGCGGAGGGAAGAGCTAGAGAGGCCCCTGCGTGAATTATCCCAAGGCTCAGGGCCAGCCACTGAGAGACAGAGTTCAACTATTTGTTTCTCTGTGGAGAGACCTCCTTGAGCGTGTTTGTCAGCAAGAGCCATGTGACCCGTGGTCATTTCTGAGATGCAGGCTACTGAAGAAATGCTGCTGAGCCCTCAGGCCCCAAACCTGCTCACCCGCCTCTGGGACTGGCATCACTGAGTCAAACAGGAGGAAGAAGCAAGCAGGGCCAGGCCCCCCAGTGCTCTGCAGAGCCATGTGGGGTTACAGCCAGCAGTTGGTGGTTGGGTGGCTATTTAGGCAGAGGTGGGACCTGCGTAAAATTCCCACTGACGCCACAAGCGGGTGTCTGGGCAGAGATCGGCTGAGCTGCTACTAGATCCCCAGTGGCTTATCCTGGGAGTTTTTTCTGTAGCAAGTCCCTGGCTATGGGACTCGCTCTCCCTCGTGTGTCCTTCTGAGCCTGATTTTAGGAAGCCATACAGTATGGTGTCAGGCGTGTCCTGTTGAACAAGCTTTCCCTTGTCCACGCAGGGCATTTATGGCTGGATGGGGCTATGCACACAGGCGGTGCTACTCTGGTGCACAAGGGGTTCACTTCAGCTCAACTTCCGCTTGCACGGATGGTCAGGGGAAGGGCTATAATGGGTTGCTTGCGGGAGGCAGAGGGCTGAGGCTGCCTTTGGGAAGACAGGGACCCACAGCCCGGCTCCCAGGCGTGAGGTGAGCCCCAGGCCAGAGGTTTTGCTTGTGTTAACGTGGTTTGATTTCTGGTGCAAAGGAAAAACCCACGCCGACTCCTCTTGTCTGTGGTTCCTGCTGAGTCATCTGGCCACGGCCTTGTTCAAATTGTCTGCTATGAACAGATTGATTCAGCGACTGGTTTTTCCAAATGCGGGACATACACGGAGCGGGCAGAGACCCTGCCATCACAGCCATGTGCCTAAGGTGCTGAAGAATTGCCATGCCAAGTGCCTGGATAGAGAATAACAGAGCTCGGTGGTTTCCAAGCATCCCTGCAGCTCTGAACCATCCGAGAGGGGAAAAAGGCCCGGAAAAAGAAATGAGAACCCAGTTCTGTAAGCCGAACCCGCGGCTCCCAGACACCTGGCGATCACGGTCCGACTTGGGAACAAAGTGCTAAAGCCAGATCCCCCAAGGACTTAGGCTCCCAACTTCCACTGAAACCAAACATGTATAGGAGCACGTGGGCCTAAGTCCTCAGTCCCAGTGTTGTACTGCCGGGGAGGCGGATGCCTTGGGCATATGGCTCAGGGCTGGGTTGTGTTATGTCTCAGCCTTGAAGAGCTCCTGGCTGCACCTTGTAAACTGCTATACAATCCGAGCCATTGGCACGGCCTCCCGCTCCACTGACGCGCCTTCCATTACAGGGTCATGCGTTGTGAAACTCCAGCCTTGGCGTTGGGCATCATTTCCACAGACCGGCTGTGACAATCTTTGCCTTGTACCCTCCCAGTCGAGCTGATAGTGTGTGTGTGTCTGCTGCGAGCTTCCCTTATATCCAAAGGGAAAGACCCCTCAGCTGGCGGAAAATGTCCTAGCTCCATTGCACTCAACGGGGCAAGTCCCCACTAATGTAAAATGTCCCAGCTCCACTGCAGTCAACGGGGCAAGTCCCCACTAATGTAAAATGTCCCAGCTCCACTGCAGTCAATGGGGCAGATCCCCACTGGTGTAACATGTCCCAGCTCCACTGCAGTCAACAGGGCCAATCCCCCACTGGTGTAAAACGTCCCAGCTCTACTGCAGTCAGGTGAGCAGATCCCAGCTCCATTGGACTCAGTAGAGTTGTCACAGTTTACACCATCAGAGGCTCTGCCCCCCAGAGCCCTTTTTGCTGTTACCGGGAATAATTAGTGCTGCTTCTCGTCTCTGTTGCCTGTTGTCCGAGACTCTCTGAAGCCTCGATGAACACACAGCTCAGAGCGAAGCTGTCAGGACCAAACTCAGCTGTGGTTGATGCTGTTTCATTCGCCCTGCTCCACCAAGGGAGCATTTACCACAACCCAGACAGATGGAGTGACTCCCCCATGGTCCCACAGCAGCACAGCTGGATCATGGCCTGGGAATTTTGAAAGGAGTCGAAGGAAGTTAGGTGCCCAACTCCCATGGGAGAATCTAGCTGTCCTGCTCTGTCCTCTTCTGTAGCCCCTCTTACCTCTCTACTGAACCCTCTTTCTATAGCTCTTGTTAATAATACCTAGCTCTCACCACTTTAATCCCTACATCCCAAAGTGCTTTGCAAAAGGAAGACGGATCATCATCCCCATTTTACATATGGGGAAACTGAGGCACACAGCAGGGGAAGTGACTTGTCCAAGGTCATCCAGCAGGCCAGTGGTAGAGCCAGGAACAGAACCCAGGTCTCCTGAGTCACTGTCGGGTGCACTACCCATAAAGCCATACTGCCTCCCAAGAGCAAAAAGGGGAGCAAGCTCTTCCCAGGAAACATATTGTGCGACCCACTTTGTTGTAACCACAGCTGGGAAAAAATGCCACAGCTCTTTCACCGGCACGACCACACTGCTTCCTGTGTTGGTCATCGGCTCAGACAAAACAGAGATCCTGTCGACTTGCGGTTGGCATAGACTCTATTGCGCTTTTTTACAGGAATCGGGGTGTTCACCCAAAGGTCTTCGCCGAACTCCCCTCTGTGCTACTGCTGCCATGTTAAACTGGGCATGGTGGCTCCTCTTCACTTTCCCTACTAAGGTATGGCCTAATGCTAGCCTGTGCTGTTAAAATGGTGGCCGTGTTCCTCCCCAGAGCTGATTGCTTTTCAATGCTGGATGATACGATCGCTCCTTGGGTAAACCTTAGCTATTTGAATGTGCAGCGGGGCACCCAAATAACTGGCGTTTTAGGTAAATGAAATTCATTCCTGTATGAATTTGGCACTCTGGGGACGTGCCCAAATTTCAGATAATCAGGATTCTGAGGGTGGGGATGTGAAGGGGAGGGGCTGACCTTGAGATGTTATAAAGGAGCAGCTGTAAAGCCCTTAGCAAAGAAAGAATGGTCTTGTGGTTAAGGCTGTGGGGTCTATTCCTGTGTGACCTTGAGTGTCTCTCTCTCTCCTTAAGTTCCCCATCTGTAAAATGGAGCTAAATAATCCTTCTTGTGTCTGTCTTGTCTATTTGGATTGCCAGCTCTTTGGAGCAGGGTCTGTCTTACTGGGTGTGTGTGCAGCACCTAGCACACTGATCGTGATCTCGGCGGGAGCCTCTGAAGTCCAGCTGTAATCCAAGTACCAAGGAGTCCCAGGCAGTGAAGGGGTGCCCCAAAACTTTCCACCCTTGTCTAGGTCGTCACATATTAGTATCATTATTCATTTTATAGGTTTGTAGAGTCTAAGGCCAGCAGGGACCACTCTGGTCATCTTGTCTGCCCTCCTGCACCACACAGGCCCTGGGACTTCCCCGGAATGATCCCTGTTTGTGCGGCAGTGAAGCCCAGAGGCCCAGTCGGGGCTCTGGACCCTGCTGGGCTAGGCACTGTCCACACATCAAATGGTGTCTTACAGGCTACGCTCTAGCCAAACCCTCTGCAGCCCTCAGTTTCTGCATCCCCAGCAAGGACAGAACGTTCCCGGAGGCCGTTTGCAATTCAGGCCCCCTGGTTGCCACCCTTCCCCTGTTTCCAGGTTGCTTTTTTCACTCTATCAGTTTACCAAGTTGCCTTTCCCCACCACAATGTTGGGAGAACACCCCACCTGCTTGACTGCAGTTTCCACAATCCGCTTCCGTGCCCTGAGCCTTTCCCTTAGTCCTCCCCCGAGCACAGGTCTGCCTTTGTGAAATCCAGCCGGCCTGCTATGCCAGTTGCACGTCAGCTCTGGCTTTGAGGCCGTATTTGGCTCTCTTCCCACACCCCACACCTAATGAACCCTAGAGAACATTCATGAATACACTGAACAGCTGTGAAATATCTCCTGACTCCGTAATTCGCTTTTTCCCTTTCAAGTGCATCCCGAACCTTGTGTGGGCTCCTCAGGTCCGGTGTCCCGTTACAGCCTTGGCCTCTTTGGTTTTGCAAGTCCTATTAAACTGGTGGTTTGATAGATGCTTGGGACTTCCCATGCGACAAGGGGAGGGAAGGGACAGAGCATCCCAATGCTCAGCAATCAGTCAGCACGGCAGCAGGTTCTCCGATTTCAGCCCCCGCTGCGTGTAAATGCGCAGGGGTCACCATAGCACAGGGAAGCAAATGGGTGCTCTGCTGTGGTGTGGGTGAAATTCCCTCCACTTGCGTAATGCTGGAGTTTGCAGAAGCTGTGGGGATGAGGGCCATGTAGGTGGGTGGGTGGATTACATTGGAGAGGGAGGATGGATGGATGGAATGAATTTGGGCTGCATGTGGATGGAGAGGTATCCACCCCCTCCCCAGCCCATGGCTAGGATGGGGGGCTGCCTTCTTCCCCACACCCCCCTAACTCCTCCTCGCTGGCTACACAAGGGATTTGCTCTACACAAATGAGCATCCCCAGCCCCTCCCCGTGAACTGCCCTAAGGTACCCTTCCTCACCTGCACTAGCTGGTGTGACGACCAGCTCTGCAGCATGCCGGGGCTGGAGGGGGGAAAGGCCTCATGCTGGGGGGTGAATCTCACCCAGTCTGAGACCATACAGCAGCACCTTAACCCAACTGAGGTTCCCTTGTATTGATGCAGAGTTACTCCCTACAATCTCCTCCCAGCTGTAGGGTGGGATCCCAGGTGCCAGGGAGAAATGGGGCCGTGCATTGCCTGGTGCTGCTGCACAAGTTTGGCAGGGGAAGTGCCTGCAATGGGAACAAATTTCCTTCCCTTCCAGGGACCGAGGCAGTCTCTGGATTTTCAAACCCCAGTAGTGCCCCTGGGGAGCACTATTTGGCTTATGGTACTATAAGGGCTAGGGAACAGCATGGGATTAGCTCCCTCAGTACAGACCCCAGACCCCACACGCATCCTGTCCTCAACAGAGGGCATGACTGTCCAGGGAAGGTTTAGGATGTAATTGGCCTCAGGTCCAAACCCCATCACGCAGCAGGGGGGATGGTCCTCCTTCCTCCAGTAAGGGACCACGTTACTTAGGAATTCAGAGAGAGTGGGAATAACTGGTGGCCCGTCTTGAGCCTTGTGCTCCTGCTCACTGGGCATATGGGGTACTTCCTCGTGTGCAAGGCCTGGAGCCTGAATGCACAAAGGAGCCAGCCTGAAGCCACCACTATGACCCACGCACAGCCCGGCACCCCATCCTGACCCGCTTCTCAGCCGCATCCCTCCCACAGTTGCAGGGTGTTTAGAGTTCAATGGTCGCTCACTGCGCATGTGGCACCCACCCATCAGGCCTATTTCCTCAGGGCTGAGGGCAGCCCCTACTGTTCTAAGCAAAATGCCAAATCACACTTAAAATGCCTGCCTTCTGCATGCCCATAGCATGCACCCACAGCCACCGCTGTGTGCTAGAAACATCCCGCAGGGGCTTCAATGTTATTTAATGGAGGGTGGGGGGTGCACCTCTTTATTACTGATGGAACTGAGGGCATGAGTTGTGACTAGACCCCTCCTTTAGAAGGGTGGGAAAGATAACACTGGGCCAGATCCTCAGCTGGTGGAAATCCACTGGAGCTCCATAGACTTCAGTGACGTTATGAGGATTTACACCCGTTGAAAACCTGTGCAGCTCTCCACCATCATAACAAGGACTGCAGATGAGCCTGATAGGGCTGTTCCCAGCTAGGCACATCATAGAATCATAGAATCATAGAATATCAGGGTTGGAAGGGACCCCAGAAGGTCATCTAGTCCAACCCCCTGCTCAAAGCAGGACCAAGTCCCAGTTAAATCATCCCAGCTAGGGCTTTGTCAAGCCTGACCTTAAAAACCTCTAAGGAAGGAGATTCTACCACCTCCCTAGGTAACGCATTCCAGTGTTTCACCACCCTCTTAGTGAAAAAGTTTTTCCTAATATCCAATCTAAACCTCCCCCATTGCAACTTGAGACCATTACTCCTCGTTCTGTCATCTGCTACCATTGAGAACAGTCTAGAGCCATCCTCTTTGAAACCCCCTTTCAGGTAGTTGAAAGCAGCTATCAAATCCCCCCTCATTCTTCTCTTCTGCAGACTAAACAATCCCAGCTCCCTCAGCCTCTCCTCATAAGTCATGTGCTCTAGACCCCTAATCATTTTCGTTGCCCTTCGTTGTACTCTTTCCAATTTATCCACATCCTTCCTGTAGTGTGGGGCCCAAAACTGGACACAGTACTCCAGATGAGGCCTCACCAGTGTCGAATAGAGGGGAACGATCACGTCCCTCGATCTGCTCGCTATGCCCCTACTTATACAACCCAAAATGCCATTGGCCTTCTTGGCAACAAGGGCACACTGCTGACTCATATCCAGCTTCTCGTCCACTGTCACCCCTAGGTCCTTTTCCGCAGAACTGCTGCCGAGCCATTCGGTCCCTAGTCTGTAGCGGTGCATTGGATTCTTCCATCCTAAGTGCAGGACCCTGCATTTATCCTTATTGAACCTCATTAGATTTCTTTTGGCCCAATCCTCCAATTTGTCTAGGTCCTTCTGTATCCTATCCCTCCCCTCCAGCGTATCTACCACTCCTCCCAGTTTGGTATCATCCGCAAATTTGCTGAGAGTGCAATCCACACCATCCTCCAGATCATTTATGAAGATATTGAACAAAACGGGCCCCAGGACCGACCCCTGGGGCACTCCACTTGACACCGGCTGCCAACTAGACATGGAGCCATTGATCACTACCCGTTGAGCCCGACAATCTAGCCAGCTTTCTACCCACCTTATAGTGCATTCATCCAGCCCATACTTCCTTAACTTGCTGACAAGAATGCTGTGGGAGACCGTGTCAAAAGCTTTGCTAAAGTCAAGAAACAATACATCCACTGCTTTCCCTTCATCCACAGAACCAGTAATCTCATCATAAAAGGCGATTAGATTAGTCAGGCATGACCTTCCCTTGGTGAATCCATGCTGACTGTTCCTGATCACTTTCCTCTCCTCTAAGTGCTTCAGGATTGATTCTTTGAGGACCTGCTCCATGATTTTTCCAGGGACTGAGGTGAGGCTGACCGGCCTGTAGTTCCCAGGATCCTCCTTCTTCCCTTTTTTAAAGATGGGCACTACATTAGCCTTTTTCCAGTCATCCGGGACTTCCCCCGTTCGCCACGAGTTTTCAAAGATAATGGCCAAGGGCTCTGCAATCACAGCCGCCAATTCCTTCAGCACTCTCGGATGCAATTCGTCCGGCCCCATGGACTTGTGCACGTCCAGCTTTTCTAAATAGTCCCTAACCACCTCTATCTCTACAGAGGGCTGGCCATCTCTTCCCCATTTTGTGTTGCCCAGCACAGCAGTCTGGGAGCTGACCTTGTTAGTGAAAACAGAGGCAAAAAAAGCATTGAGTACATTAGCTTTTTCCACATCCTCTGTCACTAGCTTGCCTCCCTCATTCAGTAAGGGGCCCACACTTTCCTTGGCTTTCTTCTTGTTGCCAACATACCTGAAGAAACCCTTCTTGTTACTCTTGACATCTCTTGCTAGCTGCAGCTCCAGGTGCGATTTGGCCCTCCTGATATCTTTCCTACATGCCCGAGCAATATTTTTATACTCTTCCCTGGTCATATGTCCAACCTTCCACTTCTTGTAAGCTTCTTTTTTATGTTTAAGATCCGCTAGGATTTCACCATTAAGCCAAGCTGGTCGCCTGCCATATTTACTATTCTTTCGACTCATCGGGATGGTTTGTCCCTGTAACCTCAACAGGGATTCCTTGAAATACAGGAAATCAATCAATATATCAATCAATATACACCAATATCCAGTTTATACTCCAGACTGCAAATGCATAGCCTTTGGTAGAATAATCTGGATTGCAGGCAGTTCCCAATTCCTTGGCGTTATAATTTCCTTACACAGGAATTTTGTTACTGAAGAACACTAGCAAACTCCATATACAAAGACAGAACAAACAGTGACAGGATGCACACGGTGCTTGCTGGGAGGACTACCTAGGAGATTGACCTTGGAAACATAGCTTTCCGTAGTGGAGATATTCCTCATATGTGCCATCTCCATTACTGGAGGTTTGCAATGGTGGTCGCCCATTCTGTACAATTCTCTGCTCATTTCTTTGTGGCTGAATAGTCCTTTGATCCACCTGGGATACCACATTGTCCATCCAAGAGTTTCTTTTTCTGCCCCGTGTTCTTCTGCCATCAGCTATCCTTTCCAATGCCGGTCAACATGCCTGGCCTGCTGAAGTCTTGAAACGTGCCCTGCTACTCAAATCTTACTCTTCGTAAGATCTCTCACGCATTTGGCTAGCCCATCTCCAACACGCTGACTTCTGCCCCACAAGCAGATGACAGCAGCATGGTGGCAGGACGCGACATGTGATTGTGCAGTGAATCTAAGCACTGGCTATGCTAAAGAGCAAGCGACTGAAATGCGCTTTGCATTCACGGGTTTCAATTTATGCACGCCCTAGATTCTGCCCCTACTGAGATTGGGTCCTATTGTGCTAGGTGCTGTGCAAAGGCTTGTTACACAGCAGACCCCGTGCCCTGAAGAGCCTATAATCTAGAGACAAGACCAACAAGAGAGGCGAGAAAGGAAGTATTAATTATCTTCCTTTTACAGCCAGGGACTGGAGACACAGAGACCAAGGGTGAACGCTGGGCACAGGCACAGATTGCCCTATCCGAGCTAGCTGAAATCCAGCTGCTGCAGGTAACAATGCAGGGAAGACAGGGCCGTGCAGGTTTCAGCATAGGCTCGGGAGCTGAGTACATACCCAGGGCATGTGCCAGGCTTGTCCTCCCTGCGCTGAAGCCCACGCTGCAGGTTCTCCGGCAACGTTAGCTTTGCTATTGGGATTCAAGCCAGCTTGGACAGGCTGTGCAAACCTTCCGTTGCATGGATCCATCTTAAGTGACCGACCTAAGGTCACAGTCCGTGGCTGTATCCTCCCTCATAAATCACTGAAGTCGTGATAGCTGGCAGGACGACGACTCACTGGATTGTGCGCTAGGGTGATGGCTTTGCTAGAATGACTGCTGGGGTCAACTCGGCCAGTGGTCAAAGCCAGGAGAGCCTTTGCTTGCTGGCTGAGTCCCTTCCCAAAGGTCCTGCTCCCGCAGTTACCACCTCAAGCAGCCCTTTACTCCCACTCTGCAGGTCTTCAGCCAGCAAGCCACAGCAGAACTGGCAGCCCTCTAGCCAGGCAGTGGGAGAAATGACAGGAACGGTAAGCAGGCAGTAGCAGCATCTACCCAGACGCTTAGTACGCAGCAGGGTGGTGCAAGGTAAATTTACAGCCCAGCTTGCCAGGGGCTAACTGCATCTAGACAAGCGCAGAGCATAGTAATCAGTGAATCATCAGTGTTCAGCTGTGTGGAGTCCCACATGCTGGCATATTAATGCAGGGGAGAAGCAGCATATGCTTAGAATGAGGGAACAGAAGAGAAGAGGGGGCAGACATTGCAGCCTTAGCCAATGAGTCACAGCTGGAGCAGAACTGCAGCGAGAGAGCGGAGAGTTTTATGGCCACATTGGGTAAGACCAATGGTCTATCTAGCCCAGCATCCTGTCTTCTGACAGTGGCCAGTGCCAGATGCTTCAGAGGGAATGAACAGAACAAGGCAATTTATTGAGTGATCCACCCCTTGTCATCCAGCCCGTTTCTGGCAGTCAGAGATTGAAGAATACCCTGGCCATCTAGGCCAATCCTCTGTGAGCTTAATTATTTTTTAAACTCGGGTATAGGTTTGACCTTCATAGGTTGCCTGTGGATGGTGTAAAGAAGTTTTTTCCTTAGGATTTTTTTAAATCTGCTGCCTATTAATTTCATTGGGGGGACCCGTTTCATGTCTTACGGGAAGGGGTAAGCAGCACTTCCTTATTCACTTTCTCCACACCATTCATGATGGTATCTATTTGTCTTATGGTACTATAAGGGCTAGGGAACAGAATGGGATTAGCTCCCTCAGTACAGACCCACATGCATCCTGTCCTCAACAGGACATCATATTCCCCCTTTAGTCATCTGTGTTAGAGGGATGCAGCGATTCTCTTGGCTTTCATACTTCTGCCCAAAAGGAAAAAAAAAAAAAGAAAAAGCCACCAAGCCTGCAGGAAAGGGATAGACTTGTGTGAAGCGTTAAAGGGGACTCAGCAAGTAAAGGAGGCTCACTGGCTACTGATGACAGATACCCTGTCAACCCTAGTGTAACTGCAGGGCAAACCATGCAGCAAGGTACAGGTAGTACAGACGCGCTTAATTGTTTTGCAACAGGTACTCTCTCTAGCGAGGAGGCGGCCATAGCTGGGTTCCACATTTAAAATCTTTCAGGTAGTTTGTATCTCAATTTTTTCTATTACAAGCACAACCAGTTCAACACCAGCCCTGAAAAGCAAGCTGGGTTCTGCCTGAAGGCACCTCGGGTGATAAAGATCCTGCAACTAGGATAGGATGTTTTGTTGATGAATGTGATGGGGTGCTCCACTCACTGCTAGGAATCTAGCTGGTCACTGGGGGGGAATAGCTCACAAGTCAGCACCCCTTCCCATGGTTGCACACCATCCTCACCTCTCTCTCGGTCTGCAGTCCTGCTTGCGCCCCGAGCTGCTGCTGCTGCTTCTTTGTAACTTGGCCCTCCAGCCAGGTCACCAAATAGTTTCTCCGTCCAGGGGTGGAAAGTCTTTCCTCACCAGCAGTCTTAGGCATTCTTCCCAGTAACTACCTCGTAGTGCCACTCCCTAACCGGGGCCCATCCTCTACTCTGGGTTCCAGCTCAGGGGCCCTCTAGCCAGCAGTCAAGGCCTGTTTCCTTCTAGACATTACCTTTCCCGAGCCTCATTCTACCTTCCTTGTGCCGCAGCCCAAACATACCTCTTCCCAAGGAGTGACTGCACTTTCCCATCAGCCCCCTTCTGCTTCCAATTTCCTCTTTATAAATCCAGCCCAGCTCCTTCCTCCTGAGCTGGGCTCCCTCACTGTCAGGGAATTGCTGAGCCACCTGATCTCCCTCAGCTGTGGCCTGTGGAGTTAATTAGCCCCCTGCTCTCTGCATGAATCCTTTCCAGGCAATTGTGGGGGGTAAAAAACCCTTATCACAATGAAACAAAACCAAAGTTAATCCAGGTCAGGCCCCAGTATCTCCTGCAGAGCGCTCACAAGCAGAGTAAGAACTTGCTTGTGTCAGCTATGGCTGAATGGGTAGCAGTGCCAGATGGTGCTCATTTTCTTCTTTCCCCAGCATTCTTTGATAATTCACAATGGCAAAAGGAAGTCTTCGGTCATTAAACTGACACCATGTCAGGGCAGGACTGTTTTGTTGTTGCAGAAGTGAAGTCACCTGAAGGTGGGGTTGGTTTAGAGTTCAGAGATAAAGTGGATATTTTTAATATGGGCCTGATTCCTGTGTGTTTTTCTCCTGTCCACAGACCTCTTTTCTATATGCCGTCGAATCCAATGCTTGTGCTCCCATTTCCTCCTCCCGTCTTCCCCCAGCCCAACCACCTCACCTGCAATAGTCCAACAATCAATTCTCCGACTCCACTTGGGCAAGCCAGCCAACCCCTCCCAGATCAGAATACTGCCCCATCTTAGAAATTGCTCCAGCCCCCAGGCTAGGTACTAGTCTCTTCCCTTGCTCTGAATCCCCTCAGATCACTGGATTTTTGTCAAGCTCAGACTTCCCTTCCCTCTCTCTGTTGAAGCAGGAAGCAATTGCAGGGCAGAAGACCCCAGTACCCACAGGAACTAGTCTGAAATCAGCTCCTCAGAGGCATTGTTTTGCCTGCTCTGTCTACTATCAGAAGCCAACGTGCTGCAGTATTTCTGATATGGGCTTTGCTCCAGTCCACAGCCAGGTTCACTGCAGTCCCCTAGGAACAATTACAGCAGCTACACCATAACGTGTGGTTGACAGGTGGGACATTTTTAGTAGGATTTCACCCCAGGACTCAACCAAACTCCAGAAGGAGGCATTGTTGAGATGCTGGGATTTTATTAACCATGTTGTTCAAACTAAGAGAAGGCTTATTTTCAGATCCCACATTAAGTTACTGCTTAGAAGTACGACAAGGGGTAGATTAAAATCCAGTGAGCAACCCCCACTGGATTTAAGCAATTTAAGGCCTAACACCTCCCTGAGAGGATTCCTTACTGCTCAGGTAGAAATGTGACCCATAATTACAAGTTAGGCAGTGATGCAACTCGGCATACCACAAATCACTGAATCTTTAAAATCAAGAGTAGATGTTTTTCTATTAGATCTGCTCTAGGAATTATTTTGGGCAGTTCTACGGCCTGCATTATACAGGAGGCCAGACAAGGTGATTCCAAGGCTGGAAGGGATCACTGATCTATGAATAATACTAGTGCAAGTTTCAGGAAACATTTTATTCGACAAGTATTTCTTTATGATTCTACAAAGGTGATCAAATAAACAGCAAGACATAAAAACATGAAATAGTTAAGAGATTTTATTCTAATAGCTTTAATTACAGTGCTTATTTGTCAAAATGAAAACTGAAACAAGTATACAAAACAGTTTGATTACTAATTGTGTATTGAAAGCATAAAGGTTTCTGCAACACTAAACAAACCAGTTCTGATAGTTCCCCAAGTTTAAATGTTTTCAACAGCTCCAGCTTCTTCAGTGTTTATCAAAATACGAAAGAAAAAAAAGTAAAGAGATCTTTTTCTGATGGCAAATCTGAACCTTGCAGTATGAGGGATGCCCAGGGTTTTCACACATATACAGATATGGGATTGTTCCAAAATGGGTTTGAATACTTCTAGAATGGAATGATTCTCCAGACTCTCATGCTTTTTTCTAGACACTATACCTAGATGTTTGGTGAATTTTTCATGGCATTTCTTATTTACGTACAGTACTTTCTGACTATAGAGCTTAGGACTGACATAGGCTGTGCTTTCTGTGGAAAGGTTTTGCCTTCTGGAGTGGTTTACACACAAGAAAAGTACAAAACACTTTACATAGAATGTAAGAGGTTAAAAATGTGACCCTCCCAGAAATTATTCAAGTCTGATGGAAGATCACAATATCAACCTTATCTGAAGCAAAACAGAGGTTTAAGTTGTATGAACAAATTTTCAAACTGCTCTAAACCAGTTCAAACAAACCTTTGAACACACATGCTATGAACTACAGAAAGATCCAGAGATCTAGCAGTTACATGGATCTGTATTTTAATCAGATGAAGCTTGGTTTCATCTCTGCTTTGCCATGTCAAAGGAATTAAAAGTCACTGGTATTCAAACTGGAATCACAGAAATTATGTCCAACATACTTCTTATGTGCTCAAGTGTTTTACTTTTCTATAGCTTTTTAAAAAATAGAGCATTCAGGTTAAAAACCAACCACCAAAATGGATCTCAACAGATCTCACAACCCAACAGGGACAGTATTCAGCTCTACTGCACATTGACTACTGGCAACCCATATGTTAATCCGCTTAAATCCCTTCCCAGTACTAAACAGTGAGTTGATTCTTTACAATAAAAAAAGCTGAGTAATATTGCATAGGAGTACCAGAAACTGCCTCATTGGAAACAAAAACTATTTACATTAAATAAGAAACCTGTTTTCAGGCTTGTATTTGCCACATGTAGCACAGTACAATACATACTGTGGCAAAAGTAATGAAAACAGCTTCCGGCACTCAATACCACAAAGTAGCACAGTTTGCCACATTAGAGTAAAGCGAAGGGCGAAGAGGAGGAAATAAAAGGGAGGGGAGGAAAAAGAGGGAAGAGGAAGTTTTATGGTTTCATTTCTGGTTTCGGAGCTGATTGGACAACCAGTCCAGTCCTTCATAGAGACCATCTCCACTAGTGGCACAGGTTGCCTGGATATACCAGCTCCTGTGACGAAGAGAATGGAGTCCAAGTTTGTCTGTAATTTCTGCTGCATTCATTGCATTAGGGAGGTCCTGAATGTGGGAAAACAAGGAAGTCATTTTCCACTAAGAAAAATCCTTTACATATTTCAGTTCAAGTGTTCACATGAGAGGGTACGAAACCAAGTAATACTTAAATGAACACTGAGAAATGTTTGCATAACACCTTCATATGTAACTATCCTAACTAAATGCGAGTTTTCAGAAAAATTTAACACAACGGTCAATGAAAGGTATTTATTTCATCCTATGAATGGAACTGCCCCAAAGTACTGTATTGTATAAGAAAAAGGAAGCTGATGATGCAGAACTGAAGTGCAGAATTCATTTTATTAAATGGAAAAGCAAGGATATCTAAAGATTTACCTTTTTAATTAAATTAGCAGTTAAATTTTAATTTAGCAATTTTAAAGAATTTAAATTACACCTTTGAAAATCTCTGCTCTCAGGTTAAGATTCTGCTTTCTCTCAGCTATAGATTAAAAGTAACAGCTTTCTGTTTACTCTTAACTTTGGTAATGTGCTTTTTAAAAAAGAGAATCTTACAGTTGGATCAAATTAGAAAAAGTGGTGGAACTCTATTCAAGCTGTCTACAATTCTATAACTGCTGGATGCTTCTACTAAGAGATCAGCAGCGAAATGGTTAATGTTGACATTTAACCTCACTAACCTCAGTAGAGAGCGCTCAGCGGTTGATTTATCGCGTCTAGACTAGATGCGATAAACTGACTGCTGGTGGATTGATCGCTGCCCGCCAATCTGGTGGGTAGTATAGACAAGCCCTAAGATTCAGAATTAACATGCACTGAGATAAGACAGTTCTCACTTCAGTGCAATTGTTTCAGGCCATCTGGGAGACCACATAATGTCAGCTCCCATTTATTCACGAGGTTCTCTTCACAGCTAAGGAAACGGGATATTTCTGAAAAAACTTGAAGTGCAGTTCTGACAAGCAGGTACATAAATAGCACTCTTAACAGCTCTGCTCCCTGCCCACCTTCAGTCTTGCCTGAAGTCTTTAACAACGACTACGTATTGCTTTTAATGGCTGTAGCCAATAAAGCTGAGTCAGCTGAATTCTATTCTTACACACAGAAGAGTTAATTAGTTGCACGTGTTCAAATTTGCAATACAGTTACATGAGTTTTAGGGAGGACCTAATCTGGACCAAACCATGCACTACTGGTGGTGATGCACGAGACAGAACACTTAGCTAGACTCAGTCTATGGAGAGTTTGCAGAGCTTGCCATTCTATATATTTTTTTTTTTTTAAAAAAGGGATACCACAAAGACAGTCAACTGACAGAATTTTTGTATCTATTACAAGGGACACCTAAATTTACCATAACTAATGGATTAGATAAACTATCTTCAGGTTACTGTATGCTTTGACAGTATTTATTTACAGTCAGTTTCCTGACTGCATGGGGAAATTCAGACAGGTGCAATAGCAGAAAATACTTTTAAATTAATTTTCCTTCAAGTTGGCAGCATTCTTTACTAGCAAGCTGAGAATTTGGTATGGAAATTAGTGTGATAAAAATACGAAGATTTATGATGTCACTTTGATGGAGTCAATTTTCCGAGAAGGACCCACAGTTTAAATTTTGCTGAAGCCCGTGGAGCTACAGATCAATGTCAATATGGTATTCCACTGAGTACCCTTTCAGTCTCTCACTAAGGAATGTTGAAGACTGCCATATCACAGTGTACCAAACATTTTTACACAACTATTTCATGACTCTTCAGAATTTTTTTTTTAAATAGAAGCCTTTAAGATCACTTGCTAACGCATACCTGTTTGTTAGCAAACACTAATAAGACAGCATCTCTCAGCTCATCTTCTGCCAACATTCTCATAAGCTCTTCTCTGGCCTCATTCACTCGTTCTCTGTCATTACTGTCAACCACAAAAATCAAACCTATAAAACAAAAACATTCATTATAAAAAACCCCAACTAGCTGCACACCAGAAATTCTCCTTTTTTTTTTGGGTGGGGGGGAAAATCAAGTATTTTGAAGTTTTAACAGAAGATAAAGCAAACAGCTTAGCAATACGTACCACTGTGTGTCTCTGGCTACTAGAACGTCTTTTGTTTGAGATGACAAATCCCAACAAATGCTGACTATGCATAGATTTTCTCCCAGTTTTGGACTAAGAACAGATTTCAAATTACACACACACACACACACACACACACACACACACACACAACTAAAACTACAAAAATATTTTCACAGTGTAAGTTCTCTTAAAAAAGAATTGTTATAGGGCAGGAGAGTTGCTACAAGACTTGTATTTTACATGTTTTAACATCAATTCCTCTAGTTATCTCATGTCCTTCACTCCTGGCTCTATGTTAGCTCTGTAGTAGATGACAAGTACTTAAACAAAAAATGAGCATATTTTCTCCATTAGTTTAAAAGCAGATTTTCAACTCTTCTAGAGGAAAGAATTCTGAACTCTGGTTTTGACAGGCAAGCAGCAGAGCTGATTTTCAAGTGTTTTAAAGAAGCAACTGTTGTCCTTTTTACATCTATGTTAATCTAATTTGGGAATTGAAACAAAAACACTGAAGTTTTGGATTGGTACCCACTTACCAAACCCTTGAATGGACAGTTTGATGCTTTGGTTTATGTTTTCATGTTGTAAGCAATTCAGGAAAAAAAAAAAAGTCTAACACACACAGGTTTCTTTACCATAGATAGTCATTTAACTGAGGACCCACCTTGTGTATTCTGGAAATAATGGCGCCAGAGAGGTCTGATCTTATCCTGACCACCTACATCCCACACTGTGAAGCTAATGTTCTTGTATTCTACTGTTTCTACATTGAAACCTGAAATAGAAATGGTGACAAAAAAATTGATCAAGCAGGAAAATATATACTACTGTCTCCAATTCATGCTCAGAAGTAATCATAAGACAAGTATATGAAGTTAAATTTAGATGCTTTCACACTTTTCCTCTCAAGACCTCAACATAGTTAAGAGCTGTTTCTCTTGCCTACTGAAGTCCCCTAAATATAGACAGTAATGAGTGTGTATGAATGGCTCCTCAACTGTAAGAGGAACTAAAGAGACTTAAATATATTCCTTTGTACTTTACCTTCAGATTTTATTGATTTGATTCCAACCTCTGATCATTCCATCTCCCCAGAAGAGCCACTGTGTTTTTCCATCCCTACCCCCTCAAATGCTTCATGTTCGCGGTGCCCTTAGAGAAAAGTTAGACAAACTTCTCCAGCCTATCAAGAGTTGCTCCACACACTGGCCAGAAGGAAGGAATGGAATTGAAAGCAGTCATATGCTAAGTTCTCTGTAAGCTGTGTGGCCACATGGCTGGCTATCGAGGGCCATGCAGACATGCAACCACAGGGGCCCTAGACTGGAGAGATGCCTCTCCCCCAGCCCTAGCCCCGGAGCTGCCACAGCCAGGAAAAGGTGCCTCTTCCCTGGCCCGCTGCAGTGAGATAGAGCTGGGGGGTGTGTGGTCCTTTCCCTCCACCACAGCCTGCACCCCAACCCCCTCATCCCTAGCCAGAACCCCCCTGCACCAGACCTGAGCCCAGTTCTGCACCCCAACCCTCTGCAACCTGCACCCCAAACCCCTCATCCCCAGCCCTCTCCCTACTGTATCCCCAACCCTCTGCCCCCTCCCATGTTCTGAACCACTGGGCCCCACCCCCGCCACACATCATCTCCATATTGGTGCATGTAACAAAATTCATTCCGCACATGGATGTAAAAAATTAGAGGGAACATTGGTCATGGGTTCTCTCCTCCTCCCAGGCCTAAAGAGGTAATTGCTTCCACCTCAACCCTTCAGAGGTGAACTGTCACTAGAGCCAAGTCAGGATGCAGCACCGCAACCAAGCCACAAAACCAGCAAAGCACATGACTGACTCGACCCTGATGTATGTAAACAATGCGCCACAGGGACCAGAATCTCAAAACAGTTAAAAAAGCAAGCAAAATGTAAATATCTTACCTATAGTAGGGATAGTAGTTACTATTTCACCAAGTTTAAGTTTGTACAAAATAGTGGTCTTTCCTGCAGCATCCAGACCAACCATAAGAATACGCATTTCTTTTTTGCCAAAAAGGCCTTTGAAGAGGTTAGCAAAAATATTTCCCATGCTTGAAATATGGTGTTCCCACACTGGCCAATGAAATCTAGAGAGAAGAAATTAAAGAATTAAAAACAACATAAGAATGGTTATAGTGGGTCAGACCAATGGTCCATTTGGCTCAATGTCCTGTCTTCTAACAGCGGCTTCACAGGAAATGAACAGAACAGGGCAATAATTGAGTGATCAATCCCCTGTTGTTCAGCCCCAGATTCTGCCAGTCAGAGGCTTAGGGACACCCGGGACACGTGGTTGCGTCCTGACAATCTCAGCTAGTAGCCATTGATGGACCAATCCTCCGTGAACGTATTCAATTCTTTTTGGAACCAAGTTATACTTTTGGCCTCCACAACATCCCCAGCAATGAGTTCCACAGGTTAACTATGCACTGTGTGAAGTACTGCCTTATGTGTTTTTTTTTTTTTTTTTTAAACACTTGCTGCATATTAATGTCAGTGGGTGATCCCTGATTCTTGTGTTCTGGGAAGGGGTAACTAGCACTTCCCAATTCATTGTCTCCACACCAGTCATGATTGTATAAGCCTCGATCATAACCCCCTTAGTCATCTCTTCTAAGCTGAGCAGTCCCAGTCTTCTAATCTCTCCTCACATAGAAACTAATAATTTTTGTAGCCCTTCTCTGTACCGTTTTTGAAATGGGGTGACCAGAATGGCACGCAGTATCCATGGTGTGGGCGTACCATAGATTTATCTAGTGGCATCATGATATTTTCTGTCTTATCTATCCTTCTCCTAATGGTTCCTAATATTGTTCGCTTTTTTGACTATCGTCGCACATAGAACAGATGTTTTCAGAGACCGACCTATGACGACTCCAAGATCTTTCTGAGTGGTAACAGCTAATTAAAACCCCATTATTTTATATGTATAGTTGAGATGTTTTCCAAAGTGAATTACTTTGGATTTATCAACACTGAATTTCACCTGCAATTTTGTTGCCCAGTCACCCAGTTTTGTGAGATCCTTTGGTAAATCTTCCCAGTCAGCTTTTGACTTAACTATCTTGAGTAATTTTTATTGTCTGTAAATCTTTGCCATCTCACTGTTTCTCTTTCCAGAAATTTTATATATTGAACAGCACTGGTTCCTGTACAGATCCTTGGGGGATTCCACTATTTACCTCTCTCCACTGTGAAAACCATTTATTCCTACCCTTTGTTTCCTATTTTTAACCAGCTACTGATCCATTAGAGGACCTTCCCTCTTATCCCATGAGTGCTTACTTTGCTTAAAAGTCTTGGAGACTGACTGTCAAAAGCTTTCTAAAAGTCCCAGTACACCATATTCACTTGCTCACCCTTGACCACGTTTGTAGACACCCTCAAAAAACTAACAGATTGGTGAGACAATTTCCCATTTTACAAGCCACACAGACTCTTCTCCAGCATACTGAGTCCATTTATGTATCTGACAATTTTGTTCTTTACTCTATTTTCAACCCATTTGACTGGTACTGAAGTTAGGCTTACCGCCTTGTAATTGCCAGGGTTGTCGCTGGAGCCTCTCTCAAAAATTTGCATTATGTTAGCTATCCTCCAGTCATCTGGTACAGAGGCTGATTTATGCAAAAGGTTACATACCACAATTAGTAGTTCTGCAATTTCATATTTGAGTTTGTTCAGAACTCTTGGGTGAATACCATCTGGTCTTATGTACAAGTTACTGCATGTCTAACTACTGACAACATTCTTCATAGTAACATGGGCTAAGAACAGTTATAGACTAGCAGCTGAACACAAATTCTAACAAAAGCTGTCAGGAGCTCATGGTCTATTTCAGGATTTTAAAAATGCACTGGATACAGATTAGTGGGTTTTTAACGGTTTTGCCTCACTATGGAAAATGCAACGACTTTGACAAATAGGGGAAAAGGTAGCCCTAATTATAAGATAGCTACCATACGTAGTCCTGAATCTTGTTAGTGTGCTTATGCAATGTCTTTCAATTACCGACATACTCAGCATCACCATCCTTTTCCAATGCTGAAAAGTTATACAAAAGCTAAGTATTAATTTTTAGTGAAAGAAAACATTGAAGTGTACATGATTTATCAACATGAACACACCTGACTACTTCATCTTGCCTCAACGCTTTGTGTGAGTTACTCATAGCACATTACCTCAAAATGATAAATATACCATTCACTCTAAGCTGACTAGAAGATGTTAAGACCTGAGCGACCTTTTTAATTTTTTTAAAAAAACCAAAACACTAACACTACTCTGTTCACTAAACAAAGACATGGGAAGTGACAAATCCCCTGACACAGCCCACCATGTTTCCCTGCTCTTTAACAGTTGCTTCCGTCCTCACTAGTGGATTGATTTATACAAGGAAGCCAATTTGCAATGTGAACAACATATTGGTTGAGGCTTTGCTAAATACCAAACCCGCATCTTTGAGACAGACAATCTTCTCAAAAGTGGATCAACTGGTTTTATTGAAATTTTCTATGAGATATCATTGACTGTTGGTTGAGATTGGGTACGCAAAAGTATCAGTCAAAATGACAATATGAGAAAATGATGGTGGTGTTAATCATTCTACTCTAATCCTCTATCTACAAGTGAGCATACAAGTGAGCATTGAAGTTGAGATGAAAGCGGAAGACCAAAAAAATAGCTCAGAATATGATTCTTTAGGATTTGAGGAAACTAGTGCTCTGAAACTGTTAAAATACAAGACTAAGTTTTAACAGATATCTGCTTTTCTACTTTTAAGTCCTGACCCACAGGGTTACATTTTCAGCAAAACCTTTGCAGTTCACCTATGTATCTGACACACTGCTATATTTCCACTAAAAGGTACATTATGTTGCTATCAGCAAATTCAGTATTACATTCTAAGGCTATGCAAAAAGAAAAGGAGTACTTGTGGCACCTTAGAGACTAACAAATTTATTAGAGCATAAGCTTTCGTGAGCTACAGCTCACTTCATCGGATGCATTTGGTGGAAAAACATCCATGAAGTGATCTGTAGCTCACGAAAGCTTATGCTCTAATAAATTTGTTAGTCTCTAAGGTGCCACAAGTACTCCTTTTCTTTTTGCGAATACAGACTAACACGGCTGCTACTCTGAAATAAGGCTATGCAGTGTTGTAGCTGTGTGGGTCCCAGGATATTGGTGAGACAAGGTGGGTGAAGTATCTTATCGGACCAACCTTGTGTGTCTCATCAACAGAAGTTGGTCCAATAAAAGATATTACCATGTCATTCTAGGGATAGGAATTATTGCTGTTTATGACAACAAAAAATTATTCTTTTCTAACAAATATCACTGTATGTTAGTGTTCAATTGAAAGCAGCATCCAAGACAAATTTTACCAGAGAGAAGGGGTAAAAACTTAAGGGCATTTAAAAACAAAAGCTTAACATTTTTTACGTTCCTTAACTAGTAGATGGTTGCACTGCATTACATTGAATTGGTGACATAATTCACTTTGTTACTGTTTTGCCTGGAAACTGAGGTCTCAAATGTACATTGATATATGTAGAGATGACCATCACGAATAGAAAAGTTAAGAATTTAAAATTAAGGTATACATTTTAGAACAAAAAAGACAGCAGGAATATATAGTCATAAACTGCATGATTTTTTAGAGGATTTCTATTTACTACAATAAGCCAAATTCTTTATATAATATGATGTGTACTTTGTTAAACCATTACCAATGAATCGGTCATCTGAAAGTTTATTGCACACGTGCAGTAAGCGAGTGAAACTTAAGACTGTCCCTTGAATTTAAGAAACACTTAAGATAGTCCATGTCACAGAACTTAATTTCCTTTTGATGACTAACACGTCAGTTATTACACTTCCAAAATACTTAGCAATGAGTAATGCAAAGAGACCAGAATCTACCTTGAGTTGTTTAGCAATGCGTTAATAGTATAGTTACACTGAAAAACTCACTGAAGGTGCTCAGCAATTATGTTCTTAAAAATGATGTTCTAGTCGATACATTTTAACCAAAGTTTTAAAAATAATTGTGGAATTACTGAATATTACTGAAGCCAATATATAAATATCGGAAGTTAGACTAAATATGACTCTGTAGTGCCCCAAAAAGATTTGCGCATCCCAGTGCCCTCTGTCAAAGGGATCCTTATTAGTCTCAGAATGATCAAGAAGCTATCACTCTCTTTCACATAGAGAAAGACTAAAGTTTAGGATCGGCACAGTGGAATGCTTCTGTTACACCACTGTCCATGCTTGTTTTTAGTCTCGAGGGCTGTCATTCTGGAATCTTTCACCAACATTTAATTCACTTAAATTTAATAAGATGTGGCGTGGAAATTGTCTTTAGTGTTAGGTTTACTTCCAGTTAAAATTTGTTTTATTGTCATAGTTAAAGAGATGCTTTCTCTTAAGAAAGCTTAATGCTTTCATATTCCTATAAAGCCAAAATATTGAGCTACTGGAGAGAACTGTAGTTCAACTTATGAATGTTGTATCACACAGAAAGATTATGGCATGACTCATTTGCAAAGGAATGCATTTCCTTCTTTCTAGAGCCCCCATTTCCTCAAAACACTGTCACCAGTCTTCCAGACAAGAACAGGAGATGCCTCCTTTTGCAGCAGACAATGTCAATCCTTATTTGGTGAGGGGAGTGAATGACAGGAAGCATTCCACTGGGCAGGAGTGTGTTGCCTCCACAGAAGCTCCCTATACCAGGCTAAAAAAAAGATTTGGACTTTATTTTGTTATATAGGCATTTATAACTACACTCTTGCTGGAGGGCTGAGTACCACCACTATTAGGCTACTTTACAAGCCCTGTAAAAAAAGTGGAGTAAATTTTAAAAAAATATTTTACATGTTTAAAGACATAACTGATTTTAGGTTGACTATCTTGACAGCAGCCATTTAAAATTTGATACTCAGTGAATATGTAGTTGAGATTCTTAATGTCTTCCCATGCCTCAAAAGAGGCATACAATCTGTGATTGTCTTACAACAACAAGTTTCTATGGGCAGGACTTCACTACCCGCTGGATCAGCGGGTAGTGATCGATCTATTGGGGATCAATTTATCGCATCTCGTCTAGACGTGATAAATCGATCCCCGAATGCGCTCCCCGTTGACTCCGGAACTCCAGTTCGCGAGAGGGGGAAGCGGAGTTGACAGGTGAGCAGCAGCGGTTGACTCACCGCCAGGTAAGTCGACCTAAGATACACCGACTTCAGCTACGCTATTCGCATAGCTGAAGTTGCATATCTTAGGTCGGACACCCCCCCCCCCCCAGTGTAGACCAGGGCTATGTTTACACTTAAATTCCATTGCTACTTCCCCACCACAAACTATGGAGACAGGAGGATTTTCCTTGAATTCTTTTAGTGGCAGATAAGTTTGTACTTCCCATTTAAACCTAAATTAAAACTATCATCCTCCTCAGTAGTTTTAGGACATCCACCGTTCTATTCAACTTCAGATTTTTACACTTTTCACTATGTCTCCATTTTAAATGATCTTTTCTAGTGAATATAAACTTAGCTCCTCTCTCTCCCTGGATACAATGTATACTTTACCACACTTGTTACCCAGTTCTGTGTCTTGTCCAATATTCTCTATAGCAGCACCCAAACTGTACACAAGACTTGAGGATATAGCTGTAGTTCTTTTAATGGCATAAAAATATTTACCAATCTAGTTTCCATCCATGTAAAAGTCAGAACTTGAAACATTTACAAGGTACCCATTAGATAGAAGCAAGACTTACCCAGTAGCAATGCTCTATAGAGAAACCCAGCTACAAACCTGCATTAATTATGCAATTCCTGGTGCTATTCCTGGACCCTGCTTGGGGTCTCTTTTGTATTTGCCTCTGGCTAGATGTCAGATAAACTTACCCCCAACCATGGCTGCTGGAAGGAGGGAAGCTTCTATTATTTTACACCTCTTCCAGTCTCCAATTCCCCTTTTGTCTCCTTTCACTAACTCATCTTCCAGTTTGTATCAATCAGCATAACTTGCATTCTCTCACCACCCTATAATCTCCCTCTCTTTTTTTTTAAGACAGGCTTTAGTGCTATTTTTACATATTATTGTTAACGTAAGAGATTCAGTCATGCCTTCTGTGTCTATAGATTCAGTCTATCTTCATGTGTCTGTATAGCGCAAAGTATAACAGGGACGCAATTGTGACTGGGGCATCTCACACTATTGTAATATAAACTGTCTTCTAGTTTTCCCCTAGCACATCTACTTATGAAGACCACCAGCCTAACTATTAACACTGACAATTTCTGAATAGTTATTCTCCACCCCATATGGCGAGACCCTTACCCAAAAAGGCCCATGAAAAGTATATTTACATTGCAACTAAATATCCATGGCTGGCCCATGTCAGCTGACTAGGGCTCACTGGGCAGTTTAACTTCAGTATAGATGACTGGGCTGAAGCCCAGATGTCTACACTGCAATTAAACAGCTCTACAACCTGAGCTCCTTGAGTCAGTCAGCTGACATGGGCCAGCCATGCATGTTTACCATGTAGACATACCAATGTCTTCTCATTCTCTTGCCTCTTTCAGATGTCTGGACATGTGCCATTATGTGTCTTACCTGAGAAAAGGCAAACTATACTAAAGCGAGTCTTAACTACCCAATATATAGCCTATTCTTAAGTAAAGAATCATCCTTTACTCCGGTTTGCTTTTCCCCTAACTCAAGTTAGTAGAGACCCCAAATATTACCACTGTTAACAGTTTGACAGTCCATGTGAAGCTAGTTTGGTGGTCTGTCTAGTTCCCAGTGCACAGGTATAACCACCACAAGTAGTTCAGTCAGGGCTTGTCTACGCAACAAAAGTTACCTTAATGTGGTTTATCCTTGTCTTCATATGCAGCCAAACCATATTCAGCACCACCCACTGTCAGCAATAGCCAGTTTTTGTATATAGGCAAGTCCCCAGCTAGCATCCTCAGAAGAGATACAAGAGAATTAACAGATTCCATTGTTCTATAACCTGTAAAGTAGGGCCCTCCAGGTCAGGGTTAATTTTACAGATTGAGCTACTGCTAAATGTGCCAACAGCATTTTATAGACATGACTGACATCTATGGAGGCCAAAATCTAGTACCATTCACCAGCTCTGAATATGCCAAAACACCCTTTGCTACTCTTACTTCTGTTTTGCTGCTCATTAGGACGAGCCCTGGACTACATACAAACTTATGTTGGTATAACTACATCCCTTAGGTGAAAATCCACACCCCTGAGTGACGTAGTTATACTGACTAAACCCCTGGTGTAGACAAAATTATGTCAATAGGAGGGCTCCTCCCGTCAACTTAGCTATTGTCACTCAGGGAAGTAGAGTACCTACACCGAAAGGAGACGCTCTTCTGTGGGGTAGGTAGAGTCTTCACTAAGTGCTACTGGGGCAGCTGCATCGTTGTAAGTAGACAAGCCTGAGCACTACAGAGCACACCCTTACTCTGATGTTGCATTCTATAGCACCTCCCACAAGGTTTGCACAGTGGTAGAAACCTGTTATTCAGGTTCAGTTAAGATGTTGCATGTCACTGGTAAGAGGAACAAAGACTCATTTCTGGATAGACTGCAAATTTATACCAGGAAGTACATCACATCTCAAACTTCAGGTACATTTCTAGTCATAGCAAAGTTAAAATTTGAGTGAATGAGTCTTATAGTAATGCTTTTACTACGCAGAATTCATTTTAGAAGTTTGCTCAAGTGGTATGGCACCACTGACAAATGTTAACCTTTAAGCGTTACATAATCTAAAATAAAAGGGACGTGACTAAAATGTACATGTTTAGTAGTGTTCTATACTTTAGCATCCATACCAGTTTTAATGGCATTTTATTTTACTTGTGTGCCTTTAGAAATTCAATATGTTCCTCCTTTTGCTGCTTCCATGCTATCCAACAGTTGTTGAATAAAGCCAGTCTATATACAGTATAGTTTAAATTAAAATTAGTAATCTGCCAAGAAAGGTGTGTGTTTTTACTGATGTTTTAGCTGGGATTTAAGATCTTTGAAAACTGGAATGCAGTCTTTTAGTCTTTCATGGCACAGTTCTATTTGGCCACGTACAACTGATTCAAATTCTTTATTGACTAAATAAAAAAGCAATTGTAATTTAAGTCACCATTTCCTGTAATTTCACACTGTTTTAACGAAAAGATATTATAGAATGCATCAAGGCAGGGGTTCTCAAACTGGAGGGTGGCGAGGTTATTACATGGGGAGGGGTCACGAGCTGTCAGCATCCACCCCAAACCCCACTTTGCCTCTAGCATTTATAAAGGTGTTAAATATATAAAAATGTGTTTTTAATTTATTAGGGGGCGGTCGCACTCAGAGGCTTGCTATGTGAAAGGGGTCACCAATACAAAAGTTTGAGAACCACTGCATTAAGACAATAGGGTGGGGAAAAACCTGGATATCCAACATCCTTCTGCCATTTTCACAATTTGAGTAGTAGAATGTTAGATGCAAAACCAAAATATTTACATCTGTGCTCCTCCATAACCGCACTCACATGGAGCTTCAGCAGCCATTAAACTGGTGTTACACATGTCTACTGTTTCAAACCATGGCAAGAAAAGCTACTGGGTAGGAGTATAAGCATCTTGCTCACAAACTGTCTTCTACTATTGATGATGTCCAACATAGAAAAGATGGAAAGGCACTGCTAGCAAATAAGACTGACTGCAAAAAAGCTTAATTCCCTACTTCAGAATACAAACATGCCATGTCTGTTAAATAGAAAGCAGCTGTAAGGAAGGCATTCTGAAGACTTGCTAAACCCTTAGCCAGCACTAGCAATTTCAGCTGTTTTTCCTTTAGCTTTTTCTTTCAATAGCTACAACTGATAGAGTATCATTAATATACACATTCTTGTACACCACAACATGCTATTTACAATATAACTAGTTAAAATGACTCCTTTGTATAAAAAAGCTGACCATATTGAAGCCACAGCACTATCGGTCTGAAATGTAATATTAAACTTGAGATTTCAGATATTTAAAATATTTTTCACAGCAGTCCTTTTCTCTATCCCCAACTGCCTATGTTAGCTTTCTTGTCAACAGTATAACCAAAATGTAATTTTAGAAACTGCTTCTTGTGTCCAAATGTTTTGCCAGCTACTTAAACGCTTAATGGGCACGAATGACAGGTTTATGAACCAATTCCCCCCACCCAACATATCAAAGGCACTCTTCCTCATTAAAGAAGAAGTAAAATTTATATTTGCACGGACTTATATGAAGTGCTAACAAATGCACAGAGTAAGAAAAACAGTTTTACCCAACCTCTTTAGTTTTCCTTGGTGTGCCTTTGACCTGTAAAGTACTATTTAGATGTTGGGTCATTTCTAACTTTCACAGGGATAAACTATTTTAGAAGTTTTAGTGCCAACGTAATCTAGCAGCATAGTATTTCACACCTGAAATGGATATATAGCCAGTTAAACAAACCTGCATGCTTTCGTACTTGAAGAATCTGTTTCCTTGCAGCTTAAAATGTTCTATTGCAGAAAATTTTAAAAATAGCTCCTGATCAGAATACTGTCAACTATGTAACTAAACACTATTCAACAGTTATACCCAACGGTTTGTAGAAGTTGTTTACTGGCCTTTCACCTATGAAGCAAAGGATGAAAGATGGCGAAATAGCAAGTAGATGTCAACAACTCAACAAATTCTTTGAAGCTGGAATTATAGTTTCAGATTTCTAATTTTTTCTACTGAAATCAAGACTACTACTTTCAAGATATTATTTACAGGACTAAAATTAAGCACAAGTTTTAGATATAGAAGTCATGTTAATTTTCAGAATTTTTAGTCTAAGTATGCATCATCAACATCATCATCTGCAATCTAACTTTCTATGAAGTCTTAGAATTAAAGATGAGTCACAGAGAGTATTTAAAGATGAGCTGCAAAAAAAGAGATGGTAACATATAATACTCTCACCATGATGTATAAAGACTACCTCTACACTCCTCCTCTTCCCTTCCACTAACAACTTGTTACAATATACTAAGCCCTCTGATCTCTTTAATGGAGGTATTTGGTAAGATCTGTTGTGCATCTTAAATGGTTGATCGCACATAATGCCATAACCAGAGCTGCAACTTTCCCTAATTCCAACTGAAGGGGGTGGGAATGGATGCTGAGTTTGAAAAAGGAAGGAAAAAGTTAAAAAGTTACAGTATCTTGGTTACTTACCAACCAATACAAGGAAAGCAGAGATCTGACATTCCTGATGTTTCTAACGTAAAATAAACCATTCCTTCTGGAAAAAGCCACTTGAAAGCTGTCTATAAAGACATGGTACAGTGAAGGGAATTCTGTCTTTGCTTCACAGTTCAGCTTTAAGAATTCCCTTCTGTGCCCATTTGAAGTGATTCTTCTTCATGGTACCACAAGAGCCATCAAAATGTATTCTTTTCTTGCTAAGCGTAACTGAAGATTGATCTAAATGTGGCTTTCATGTTCTCCAAGACTTGATGAACAGGGCACTCTATGAAACTAGATGAAGAATCATGCAGATGGGCTGGAGGAAAACATGTATACAGTAAGTTATTTTCAACCAAGAGTGGCATCTAAGCCTTTTAAAAAGAATGTTGAGGGCCACAACTGTTCTCAAATGCTTCTCCAAACGAACTGAACATCTCTGCCAAACTACCATACAATAGCAGCTAAATATCAGGACCAAATAAATGCAACTACTGCAGGTGCTGAACACAGGTTGGCACGTCTTCAAATCAAGATAATGTTCTTCATTGGTAGTAGATCTTACTTGTGACTTTGGCCACAGCTTTTCAATTGCTTCTGCACAAGAATGAAACATGACTCCTAAGGAATATGAGTTCACCTATATTCCATCACATCTCTTCTGTCTGTTAGAATTTAAGAAGATAGGTGAATGTAAGTTCTGTGAAGAGACCTTCTTCACATTGTGTGTTCGTACAGCGCTTAGCATAATGGGGCCCCTAGGTGCTACTGTAATAGAAATAAATAGGTGGGACATGAGCATGAACAGTTAGATATTGCCCTAGTGCACGAAAGATTTAGTCATTCCTGCAGTAATGGGAACAAAAGTAGACTGCACAATGTTCTAGAATCCATGGAGACAAAAGGTGGACCACTTAACATTTTACTTAAAAGCCACATCTGTCCGGGGTTCTTGTTTTCAAGTTCAACCTGATGCACGAGAAGTAGTGATGCAGTTCTAAGTTTCAAAAAATAAAACCCTGAACCACGTTAAAATATTATGAACAGTTTGTGTATCAAGACAAAGAACAGGGGCAACCCAATATTGTTTATCTAAAAAAAAACCAGGTGAATAATTTAACATATTCCACAGTAATCCAGTGGGCGCTCTCAGCTTTTGGCAGCCCACATTTTTGCAAAGAGATATTAAGTTGAGAGAGGCTCATTACTTCTGTATCTTCCTTTAAAAAAAGATTGGCAAAAAATGGAAAGAAATTCACCCTACTGAAGGAGTTTGACTACAATCATGAGATTTCTGGGCAGAAGCAGAAGGCTATTCTATTTTTTCCTTCTGGATGCCCCCAATTTCCTGAAAGAAGATGTCAGAGTTAAGTGTAGTCTCCTACCCAGTCAAGGCACATCTAAAGTAATTTGATTACAGCTTCATCTGCTATCAAAAATGGTGAAACCTAAGAACACCGTGCTCGTGAAACCTAAGAACACCAGCAGAAAGTGTTAACTACTTCCACTTAAACAGAACGTGGCTCAGACTTACAATAGCAAAATACTTATATACTTTAAAACTGCTCAAGTTTTAAACTATGTCTGACATACTACCCCATCCTCATTCACTATACGAGTTCAATGCTATGACTAGACTCACCCTAGATACTGTGAATAAATTCAAGTTAAAGAATAAGTGAAACAAGATTGGTGGCTGACACTTGACCAAATCCAAGAGCCAATGCTCAACTGACTGTTTGGATCAAGATCAGCATATGAATAGGAATTATATTAGAATTAAGACATCAGCAAAAGTAATACCATATATTCACAATGTTTTCATGTATTAGAAACAAGAAATGAAATTAGAAACTTACAAGCAGCAAGAAAAACTGCTGAATAATGCAGAACAGCAGCTGTTGTATCAGGAAGCTGATTCAAAACTTTTGCCCATCAGTACAAGGAAGAGAATGATAGCTGGGGATAGTGGTAGCTGTATTACTAGTTCTACAGTCTCCACACTAACAAGGCCTTCAACAGACCGGGGGGGGGGGGGGGGGGGGAGAGGAAATGGCTACATGAGAAAGTTTACAGCAGCGCAACTGCACCGATGGAGCTGAGCCACTGTAAGCTCTCTAATGCAGTGGTCTCCAAAGTGGGGTGTGCACAAAACCATCCCTGGGGGCACGCCGGTGGCAGCTCGGCTCTCGCCGCTCCGTCTTCGGAGGCATGCCAGCAGCAGCTTTTTTTTTTTTTTTTTGCACTTCCCCAGAGCTGGCCCTGGGGGTTCACGATTCAAAAAGTTTGGAGACTCGTGCTTTTATGTAACTGCTCTAAGCAGACGGGAGTCTCCTGTCCACTTAACTAATCCACCCCCAATGAGTGGCGGTGACTATGTCAGCAGGAGCTTTCCTGCTGCCATAGTGCTGTCCACATTGGTGCTTAACTAGGCACAAGTTATGTTGCTCGGGGGGTGGCCAATTCACACCACTGAGCAACATAACATATGTCCACTTAAGCTATAGTGTAGCCATAGGCTATGCTGACCAAATATACCCATTGTAAAGAATCCAGAACACTGAAATACTCATAAGGATGACCTACACTTGATAAAATATTTCATAACAGATGATGAAACTAAAGTGTGATTCTACTCTGAATTGTAAATATTGTCATCTCAGTGATTTTCTACTGAGCAGGTTTGATAGAAAAGTTGTTTTACTTAACTACCATCCTTCTAAACTCAACCAATCTTGTTGTCAAGATGGGTTTCTTTCCTTCTTCCACCAATTTATGTAATAAGGGTTCTGCATGGTAATTATGCCCTTAGTTGTACCCATGCAATTTTAGTACTTAGGGACAGTTTTACACAGGGATAACAAACACAGCGAACAAGTCTGCTGAGTCACAAAAAGAAACAGAATCCAGTCCATTCCTAACTCTGCTAGCTTCAAAGCCTAAGAAACTCTCCATTTTGTCAACAGACTCAGCAAGTATGACTCAGACCTACACAAAGATCTATTGAGTAAGAATGTACCACTTTTACAGTCCCTTTTCAGATAAGATTTTTTTTTAAAAAAAAAAACCTTTGATAACTTTATACAAAGGGATTTGCTGATACAGACTGATGTTGAGATTAGTAACAGACACTATATCCAATTTAAGGTTACTGAATTAGGAACCCACAGCAAATAAGTGGACACCATGATCAGTCAAGCCACCTATTTATGGGCACAACTTACTCTGCACCTGATTTTTAAAGGCGTTTCTTAACCAGTGTCCATTGCTGTAGCATCCAAAGCTGCTGAGCGGGTAGAAGTGACATTTGTTTAAACCATCTCATGGTTTTGCTGCTTTGCCAGAGCAGAAGTGTCAGTAAGCATGACAAATGAAGACAGTCAAGCCAGTCAACTTAAGAGCTTCAAATCAGGTAAGTTTTCTCACCTTTTCATCCAGGGCTACCATTACAATAATGGCTTGAGGAAAGTAGTCAGCTCCCAAGCTTTGCAGCAATTATGGGTGTCCAGTCGAGGAAATAATGGCATCAAACCAACCCTCTAAGTACATTTTCAGAAAATCTCTTTCCTTCCATACCTACAAGCTTAACAGTGTATATAATGGTACCGATTTGAGTAGAAAGTCCACAAAGAAATAATGAATATTTGGAGGAAAATTTTAACTCCCTTAAAGGAAAGTTATGATAAGGAATACCCAAATTCAGATAAAAACCTGTTGGGTTATTAGAGTGGCAAAAACAGTAATAGAACTGTTATGCTAAATGAACTTGGACAAACCACTCAACTTTAAGCTTTCAATTTCTCATCTGTACAACAGGGATAATAACGCTCTTCTAAGAGGTGTTGTGAGGCTCAGTGGTTGCACAGCAAAGTTCAAAATATCTGAATAGTTAACGTTTCCGCTATAGATTAAGCTGATGGATTCAAAAAACTTCTGTATACACTCAGTCAACCTGAAGAATTTGCTTTGGTAGGTACCAAGTGCCAGAGTGACAAAGTCAAATACCGTGACTGGATAATTTTGTGACAAAAGTTTTAATTATACTAAGATGGGGTAAATCCAATCATGCCTCATGACCAATGAATTCTATACTACTAGCGAGATGAATTGTGGGAGAGGTTTACCTTCCTGGAGTGTCATATATGGGCCACAGATAAAAGGCAGATGGGATTTTGTAGGCCAAGTTATAATCTGTTAAAAGGAAGCCTTGCATGCAGAGTAGTGGAAGTCTGACCTCCTGGGTCACCCACCCAAGCAGTTTATCCTGGAACAGAATTTCTTTCCAGTCTCAAGACAGCAACTCTACTCTTCACCATTTCATCCCATCACACAATCCAACCCAAGCACTACAAGAATTAAGCAATTATACCCTCAAACCTTTAATGAAGGCACACATCCCAGATCACACTCCCAGAACTGGACAGTCATTAAATACCTAAAGCTAGCCAACCGTCTGAGGAAGAGAAGAATCCATATGCCCTGGGACAGCTCTGAGTTACTCAGAGAGAGAGAGAGTTGGCCTGACCACCCCCATCCAATTCCTCCACTGGGGGGGGGGCCGGGGGAGGATGTTGGATCTGTAGACCTGACAAGGCCACGGTTGTGGAGTTAGGTCTGTAGAGCTAGCCAGGCCAAGGTGGGAGATTCCAGACTGAGGACTGGGTCCCTAAAACTGGCTGGGCCGAAGTCGGGTGCCTAAGCCAGGCCCAGGAGGCGGTGGGGCAGCAAGCAGGTCAGTGTCTAGGATGGGGCCGGGGGGGGGGGAGAGAAGAGAAGGGGGCAGGCGGGTCGGGTGCCTAGGCCGGGCCCAGGCTGTGGGAGGAGGAGAGAGAAGAGAAGGGGGCAGGCAGGTCGGGTGCCTAGGCCGGGCCCAGGCTGTGGGAGGGAGGGGGAACGAGAGAGAAGAGAAGGGGGCGGTGGGGGGGAGAAGAGAGAAGAGAAGGGGGCAGGCAGGTCGGGTGCCTAGGCCGGGCCATGGCTATGGGGGGAGAGGGGAGGAGAGAGAAGAGAAGGGGGCGGTGGGGGGAGGAAGAAGGGAAGGGGGCAGGCGGGTCGGGTGCCGAGGCCGGGCCCAGGCTATGGGGGAAGGAGAGAGAAGAGAAGGGGGCGGTGGGGGGAGGAAGAAGGGAAGGGGGCAGGCGGGTCGGGTGCCTAGGCCGGGCCCAGGCTATGGGGGAAGGAGAGAGAAGAAGGGGGCGGTGGGGGGAGGAAGAAGGGAAGGGGGCAGGCGGGTCAGGTGCCTAGGCCGGGCCATGGCTATGGGGGGAGAGGGGAGGAGAGAGAAGAGAAGGGGGCGGTGGGGGGAGGAAGAAGGGAAGGGGGCAGGCGGGTCGGGTGCCGAGGTCGGGCCCAGGCTGTGGGGGGAGGAAGAAGGGAAGGGGGCAGGCGGGTCGGGTGCCTAGGCCGGGCCCAGGCTATGGGGGAAGGAGAGAGAAGAAGGGGGCGGTGGGGGGAGGAAGAAGGGAAGGGGGCAGGCGGGTCAGGTGCCTAGGCCGGGCCATGGCTATGGGGGAGAGGGGAGGAGAGAGAAGAGAAGGGGGCGGTGGGGGGAGGAAGAAGGGAAGGGGGCAGGCGGGTCGGGTGCCGAGGTCGGGCCCAGGCTGTGGGGGGAGGAAGAAGGGAAGGGGGCAGGCGGGTCGGGTGCCTAGGCCGGGCCCAGGCTATGGGGGAAGGAGAGAAGAAGGGGGCGGTGGGGGGAGAAGAAGGAAGGGGGCAGGCGGGTCAGGTGCCTAGGCCGGGCCATGGCTATGGGGGGAGAGGGGAGGAGAGAGAAGAGAAGGGGGCGGTGGGGGGAGGAAGAAGGGAAGGGGGCAGGCGGGTCGGGTGCCGAGGCCGGGCCCAGGCTATGGGGGAAGGAGAGAGAAGAGAAGGGGGCGGTGGGGGGAGGAAGAAGGGAAGGGGGCAGGCGGGTCGGGTGCCGAGGCCGGGCCCAGGCTGTGGGGGGAGGAAGAAGGGAAGGGGCAGGCGTCGGGTGCCGAGGTCGGGCCCAGGCTGTGAGGAGAAGGGAAGGGGGCAGGCGGGTCGGGTGCCTAGGCCGGGCCCAGGCTATGGGGGAAGGAGAGAGAAGAAGGGGGCGGTGGGGGGGAGGAAGAAGGGAAGGGGGCAGGCGGGTCAGGTGCCTAGCCGGGCCATGGCTATGGGGGAGAGGGGAGGAGAGAGAAGAGAAGGGGGCGGTGGGGGGAAAGAAGGGAAGGGGCAGGCGGGTCGGGTGCCGAGGTCGGGCCCAGGCTGTGGGGGGAGGAAGAAGGGAAGGGGGCAGGCGGGTCGGTGCCGAGGCCGGGCCCAGGCTATGGGGGAAGGAGAGAGAAGAGAAGGGGGGGGGGGGGGAGGAAGAAGGGAAGGGGGCAGGCGGGTCGGGTGCCGAGGCCGGGCCCAGGCTGTGGGGGGAGGAAGAAGGGAAGGGGGCAGGCGGGTCGGGTGCCGAGGTCGGGCCCAGGCTGTGGGGGGAGGAAGAAGGGAAGGGGGCAGGCAGGTCGGGTGCCGAGGCCGGGCCCAGGCTATGGGGGAAGGAGAGAGAAGAAGGGGGCGGTGGGGGAGGAAGAAGGGAAGGGGCAGGCGGGTCGGGTGCCGAGGCCGGGCCCAGGCTGTGGGGGAGGAAGAAGGAAGGGGCAGGCGGGTCGGGTGCCGAGGCCGGGCCCAGGCTATGGGGGAAGGAGAGAGAAGAAGGGGGCGGTGGGGGGAGGAAGAAGGGAAGGGGGCAGGCGGGTCGGGTGCCGAGGCCGGGCCCAGGCTATGGGGGAAGGAGAGAGAAGAAGGGGGCGGTGGGGGGAGGAAGAAGGGAAGGGGGCAGGCGGGCCGGGTGCCGAGGCCGCGGCCAGGCTGGGGCGGTGGGGGGACGCGTCCCGGGGTCGGGTCGGGTCGGGGATGCGGGGGCTGGAACCCCACGCGGGCGGCGACCCTTTGAACGGCTCCCCGGACCCCTTCTGGCCGCCCCCCGACCGTCCCACGCTCCCCAGGGAGGGGCGGCCCGCGCTGCGGCCTGCTGGATCCTCCCCTCCTGGGCAACACCGGGGCCCCCGGCAGGGACACGCCAGCCCGCCCCCGCCGCTCCCGGACACCCAGCGGCCTCCACCCCCGGGCCCGGGCCGCAGCCCGGCCTCCCGCGCCGAACGGCACCAGGCCGCCGCCGCCGCCGCGCGGGGCGGGAGGATGTTGGGCCGGCGGCGCGAGGGGGAAGGCGGCGCTTACCCGGCGCTGCTGCCCGGGCTCTGGGTCTCGTTCGGGGCCGGCTCCCTCCCGTGCTTCTCTCCCGCTCCCCGCCCAGGCTCACAAGATGGCGGCTGCAGGCGGCCACGTCAGTGCCAGGGCCGCGCGGGGCACGCCGGGTGACCGAGGAGGGACAGGGTGGGCGGGGCTCGCGCTGCGCCCAGGCTCGGCGCGCGCAAAGGGGCGGGGGGCGGGCTCCGGGCGTCGCCGTGCGGCGCGCTGAGGGGGCGGAGCCGAGAGCCTCAGGCAGGTGCGCGCCGGGGGCGGGGCCCGGCAGGGGGCGGGGCCGGGCGGGGGCCCCGGCCTTCGACCTTTGCCCGCCGGCCAGGGGCGGTGAGCGGGGCGGGAGGGGCCCGGCGGGGGCGGCCCTGGGGCAGAGCGGGCCGGTGCGTCCTGCCGGCGAAGCCTCCGGCGCCTGGCGACACGCGCACGCCTCGCCTCGCCTCCGGGGGGTGACACGAGCCCCTTGCACGCCTTGGGGTCACACGCACAGGGCTAGTGGTGATAGCACACCCCTTGGGGTGACACACACATGGCTAGTGGTGACAGCACACCCCTTGTGGTGATAGCACACCCCTTGGGGTGACACGCACACACCTTGGAGTGACACACACAGGGCTAGTGGTGATAGCACACCCCTTGGGGTGACATGCACACCCCTTGTGGTGATAGCACACTCCTTGGGGTGACACACACATGGATAGTAGTGACAGCATATCCCTTGGGGTGACATGCACACCCCTTGTGGTGATAGCACACTCCTTGGGGTGACACACACATGGATAGTAGTGACAGCATATCCCTTGGGGTGACATGCACACCCCTTGTGGTGATAGCACACCCCTTGGGGTGACATGCACATGGCTAGTATTGACATACTTCCCTTGTGCTAGTACATCCCTTGGGGTGACATGCACACTGCTTTTAATGACAGCACTCCCCTTGGGGTGACGTTCATACCCCTTGTGGTGATAGCACACCCGTTGGGGTGACATGCACATCGCTAGTGGTGACAGCATATCCATTGGGGTGACACGCACATGGCTAGGGGTAACATACTTCCCTTGTGATAGCACACCCCTTGGGGTGACACACACATGGCTAGTGGTGACAGCACACCTCTTGGCGTGACACACACATGGCTAGTGGTGAGATACTTCCCTTGTGATAGCACACCTCTTGGGGTGACACGCACGTGGCTAGTGGTGACATACTATCCTTGTGATAGCACACCCCTTGGGGTGACACGCACACACCTTGGAGTGACACACACAGGGCTAGTGGTGATAGCACACCCCTTGGGGTGACATGCACACCCCTTGTGGTGATAGCACACTCCTTGGGGTGACACACACATGGATAGTAGTGACAGCATATCCCTTGGGGTGACATGCACACCCCTTGTGGTGATAGCACACCCCTTGGGGTGACATGCACATGGCTAGTATTGACATACTTCCCTTGTGCTAGTACATCCCTTGGGGTGACATGCACACTGCTTTTAATGACAGCACTCCCCTTGGGGTGACGTTCATACCCCTTGTGGTGATAGCACACCCGTTGGGGTGACATGCACATCGCTAGTGGTGACAGCATATCCATTGGGGTGACACGCACATGGCTAGGGGTAACATACTTCCCTTGTGATAGCACACCCCTTGGGGTGACACACACATGGCTAGTGGTGACAGCACACCTCTTGGCGTGACACACACATGGCTAGTGGTGAGATACTTCCCTTGTGATAGCACACCTCTTGGGGTGACACGCACGTGGCTAGTGGTGACATACTATCCTTGTGATAGCACACCCCTTGGGGTGACACGCACACACCTTGGAGTGACACACACATGGCTAGTGGTGACAGCACACCCCTTGTGGTGATAGCACACCCCTTGGGGTGACACGCACACACCTTGGAGTGACACACACAGGGCTAGTGGTGACAGCACACCCCTTGTGGTGATAGCACACCCCTTGGGGTGACACGCACACACCTTGGAGTGACACACACAGGGCTAGTGGTGACAGCACACCCCTTGTGGTGATAGCACACCCCTTGGGGTGACACGCACACACCTTGGAGTGACACACAGGGCTAGTGGTGACAGCACACCCCTTGTGGTGATAGCACACCCCTTGGGGTGACACGCACACACCTTGGAGTGACACACACAGGGCTAGTGGTGACAGCACACCCCTTGTGGTGATAGCACACCCCTTGGGGTGACACGCACACACCTTGGAGTGACACACACATGGCTAGTGGTGACAGCACACCCCTTGTGGTGATAGCACACCCCTTGGGGTGACACGCACACACCTTGGAGTGACACACACAGGGCTAGTGGTGATAGCACACCCCTTGGGGTGACACGCACACACCTTGGAGTGACACACACATGGCTAGTGGTGACAGCACACCCCTAGGGGTAACACGCACATGGCTAGTGGTGACAGCATATCCCTTGGGGTGACATGCACACCCTTTGTGCTAATAGCACGCCCTTTGGGGTAACCGCACATGGCTAGTGATGACAGCACACCCGTTGCGGTGACACGCACATGGCTAGTGGTGATAGCACACCCCTTGGGGTAACGCACATGGCTAGTGGTGACAGCATATCACTTGGGGTGACACGCACATGGCTAGTGGTGACATACTTCCCTTGTGATTGCACATTCCTTGGGGTGACATGCACACCCCTTGTGGTGAGAGCACACCCCTTGGGATGACACACACATGGCTAGTGGTGACAGCACACCCCTTGAGGTGACAGGCACACCCCTTGTGGTGATAGCACACCCCTTGGGGTGACATGCGCACCCCTTGTAGTGATAGTACACCCCTTGGGGTGACATGCACATGGCTAGTGGTGACATACTTCCCTTGTTATAGCACACCCCTTGGGGTGATATGCAGAACCCTTGTGGTGATAGCACACCCCTTTGGGGTGATACGCACATGGCTAGGATGACAGCAAACCCGTTGGGGTGACACGCACATGGCTATGGTAAGAGCACACCCCTTGGGGTGACATGCACACCCCTTGGGGATAGCACACTCCTTGGGGTGCACACACATGGATAGTAGTGACAGATATCCCTTGGGGTGACATGCACCCCTTGTGGTGATAGCACACCCTTGGGGTGACACACACATGGATAGTGGTGACAGATATCCCTTGGGGACATGCACACCCTTGTGGTGATAGCACACCCCTTGGGGTGACATGCACATGGCTAGTATTGACATACTTCCCTTGTGCTAGTACATCCCTTGGGGTGACATGCACACTGCTTTTAATGACAGCACTCCCCTTGGGGTGACGTTCACACCCCTTGTGGTGATAGCACACCCGTTGGGGTGACACGCACATGGCTTGTGGTGGCAGCATATCCCTTGGGGTGACACGCACATGGCTCGTGGTGACATACTTCCCTTGTGATAGTACATCCCTTTCCATGACCTGCACACCCCTTGTGGTGAGAGCACACGCGTTGGGGTGACACGCACATGGCTTGTGGTGGCAGCATATCCCTTGAGGTAATACGCACATGGCTAGTGGTGACAGCACATCCCTTGGGGTGACACGCACATGGCTGGTGGTGACAACACACCCCTTGGGGTGACATGCATATGGCTAGTGGTGACATACTTCCCTTGTGATAGCACACCCCTTGGGGGTGACACGCACATGGCTAGTAGTGACATACTTCCCTTTTGATAGCACACCCCTTGGGCTGAGACGCACATGGCTAGTAGTGACAGCTTACTCCTTGGGGTGACATGCACATGGCTAGTGGTGACAGCACACCCCTTGGGGTGACATGCTAATGGCTAGTGGTGACATACTTCCCTTGTGATAGCATACCCCTTGAGGTGACATGCACACCCCTTGTGGTAATAGCACACCCCTTGGGGTAACACGCACATGGCTAGTGGTGACAGCGCACCCCTTGTGGTGATATCCCTTGGGGTGACATGCACATGGCTAGTGGTGACATACTTCCCTTGTGATAGCACACCCCTTGTGGTGATATGTGGTGACATACTTCCCTTGTGACATGCACACCCGTTTGGGTGATATGTGGTGACATACTTCCTTTGTGATAGCACACCCCTTGTGGTGATAGTACACCCCTTGGGGTGACATGAACATGGCTAGTGGTGATAGCACACCCCATGGGGTGACATGCACATGGCTAGTGATGACATACTTCCCTTGTGATAGCACACCCCTTAGGGTGACATGCACACTCCTTGTGAGAGCACACCCCTTGGGGTGACACGCACATGGCTAGTGGTGACAGCATACCCCTTGGGGTGACATGAACATGGCTAGTGGTGATAGCACACCCCTTGGGGTGACATGCACATGGCTAGTAGTGACATACTTCCCTTGTGCTAGCACATCCCTTGGGGTGACTTGCACACCCCTTTTGGTGAAAGCACTCCCCTTGGGGTGACATGCACACCCCTTGTGGTGATAGCACACCCCTTGGGGTGACACGCACATGGCTAGTGGTGAGAGCACATGTCTAGTGGTGACATACTTCCCTTGGATAGCACACCCCTTGGGGTGACATGCACACCCCTTGTGGTGATAGCACACACTTTGGGGTAACACGCACATGGCTAGTGGTGACAGCATATCCCTTGGGGTGACATGCACACCCCTTGTGGTGATAGCACACCCCTTGGGGTAACACGCACATCGCTAGTGGTGACAGCATATCCCTTGGGGTGACACGCACATGGGTAGTGGTGACATACTTCCCTTGTGATAGCACATCCCTTGGGGTGATATGCACACCCCTTGTGGTGAGAGCACACCCCTTGGGCTGACACGCACATGGCTAGTGGTGACAGCACACCCCTTGGGGTGACACGTACATGGGTGGTGCTCACAACACACCCCTTGTGGTGATAGCACACCCCCTTGGGGTGACACACACATGGCTTGTGGTGACATACTTACCTTGTGGTGATAGCACACCCCTTGTGGTGACATGCAGATGACTTGTGATTCGCATACCCCTGGTGACAGGTTTCAGAGTGGTAGCCGTGACATGCACACGCCTCTTGGTGATAGCACATGCCTTTTGATAACATGGTCATGCTTCATACCTCATGGTGACACATGCTTTTCATGGTGACATGCACCCACCCTGTGGTGGCACAGGCACGCTTTACACCTCATGGTGACAGCATACGTCTTGTGACATGGGCATGGTACGCACTTTGTGGTGACAGCACATGTGTTGTGGGCACACGGGCATGCTCCATGCCTGGCGGTGACACACAAACACCTCGTGGAGATAGCACACATCTCTTGGTGACATGGGCATGCTGCACGCATCTTGGTGACTGTGCACATCTTGTGACACGCACATCTTATGTGACATGGGCATGCTTCATGCCTTGTAGGACTTGCACACATCCTGTGGTGACACACGCTTGTGACACTCTCACTTCTTGTGGTGAGAGCACACACCTTATGGAGACATGGGAACACATCTTGTTCTGTGGTGACACTGGCACTTACTGGTTTGTGGTGACAAGCACATGCCCTGTGGTGACATTGGCACACATCATGCCTTGTGGTGAAACATACACACCTTGTGATGATGGGCCTGCTTCATGCTGACACACACGTGGTGACACATCACACATCACACTGATGACATGCACATGCTTCATAAAGACACAGACGTACTTTGTGCCTCATGGTGACACATTTAAGCCCCATGTTGCTGCACTGTCACGTTCATGCTTTGCACAGCCCCATGAACAAGTTCATGTCATGTGGTCATCTTTTCACACTTGAGCCACTGTATAGTCATTTGCAAAAAGAAAAGGTGTACTTGTGGCACCTTAGAGACTAACAAAGGTTCAAATAAATGTGTTAGTCTCTAAGGTGCCACAAGTACTCCTTTTCTTTTTGCGAATACAGACTAACATGGCTGCTACTCTGCAACCCGTATAGTCATTCATGCCTTGTTTATGCCTCACATCCTTCTTGTAAAATAGTCATACCACACCACTTCATACCTTGTGAAGACAAAACCATGCTTTGTGGTTCTCAGGGGGCAGCTTGTGGCAGAGCCAGTAACTTGGCAACTTAATGAGCACAGTCAGAAGCTGTGTTTGACTTTGACTTTGCTCCAGGACCCCACCCCGACTGGAGTCAACTTTAACTAGCTGGGTGGATTGTCGCTCCAATCATTAGGCCAGACCACCCACGACTTAGTCACTGACAGTGGTGATGTGAAGTATTTGTGCACTGAAGCACAAATGTGACGTTTTGGTGTGCTGTCACTGTGATATTTTGATGTGTCACAGTGACTTTTTCATGTGGTGGGGTGATGTATTGCGGCACCGTGGCACGGTTTTGTTTTCATGTGTTGGTGTCTCTTTGTGATGTTTCACATTACTGTCTGTTGATGCTAATGATGGAGCACAATGAGGTTTTCCCAAAGCACCATTGGGATGTGTCACAATAGCTCAGGCTTCCCATTGTGTATTAGGAGCATGCTTGGGGCTACGTTGTTATTCAAACCTAGATTAGGGCCCCAATTCATCAAGGTATCATACAGCCCCCCAACCTGAAGCAAATACTCACCAGCAACCACACACCACACAACAGAACCACTAACCCAGGAACCTATCCTTGCAACAAAGCCCGTTGCCAACTCTGTCCACATATCTATTCAGGGGATACCATCATAGGGCCTAATCACATCAGCCACACTATCAGAGGCTCGTTCACCTGCGCATCTACCAATGTGATATATGCCATCATGTGCCAGCAATGCCCCTCTGCCATGTACATTGGCCAAACTGGACAGTCTCTACGTAAAAGAATGAATGGACACAAATCAGACGTCAAGAATTATAACATTCAAAAACCAGTTGGAGAACACTTCAATCTCTCTGGTCACTCGATCACAGACCTAAGAGTGGCTATACTTCAACAAAAAAGCTTCAAAAACAGACTCCAACGAGAGACTGCTGAATTGGAATTAATTTGCAAACTGTACACAATTAACTTAGGCTTGAATAGAGACTGGGAATGGATGAGTCATTACACAAAGTAAAACTATTTCCCCATGGTATTTCTCCCCCCCCACCCTACCCCCCACTGTTCCTCTGATATTCTTGTTAACTGCTGGAATTAGCCTACCTTGCTTGTCGCCATGAAAGGTTTTCCTCCTCCCCCCCCCCCCTGCTGCTGGTGATGGCTTATCTTAAGTGATCACTCTCCTTACAGTGTGTATGATAAACCCATTGTTTCATGTTCTCTGTGTGTGTGTATATAAATCTCTCCTCTGTTTTTTCCACCAAATGCATCCGATGAAGTGAGCTGTAGCTCACGAAAGCTTATGCTCTAATAAATTTGTTAGTCTCTAAGGTGCCACCGGTACTCCTTTTCTTTTTGCGAATACAGACTAACACGGCTGCTACTCTGAAACATATGATACTACTGTAGCACCTAGGAGCCCTAGATCATGGGCCAGGACACCGTTATTCTAGGTGCTGTACAAAACGACCTTCCCTACCCCAAATAGCTTAATGTTCTTGATCTTCCTTTAGTACCTGAACTCTTACATTGAATGAGGAAGGGCTCACCATGTGTTTTACTGCCATACCAATTTATCAATGCTGTCCATGCAAAGCACACCCCTCTTTCATATGTAGAATATTGGGAGGCAGCTTTTAAAAGGCCTCAAAGTTGTTAGAAGATGAATGTGCATCCACAGACTATGGTTTTCAAACTTTCAGTTTGGTGAAATCAAAACAGATTTTCATCAGGACAATGAAAGGCATTTACTTCTCCTTCGTCAGAGCTATTTCCTTGCCAGATTTCAACTTCTTGCCCTCATCTTTTCAGCACTAGCGCAGTTCTAAAAACGTTGCAATTTTTTTTTAATGGAAATTGTATGCTTTGTTCATTGAACTGGTTTTGCTCAAACTTAAAAACCCTCCAAAAACATTTTCAGGCAGAAAATTCAGGCTGAAAAGTGAACATTTTAGAAATGTCTGAACAGCTTACAAAGGGTAATTAGAATGGAAATATTTAGGCCAGTGATCCACAGAGCATTGACTGTTGGTATGTATTGAATCACATGATGGCATTCCTTGTTTCCAGCTGCTGCCACAAGCATCCAGGCTTGCCATTTGCAAAAATGGCCTGTAAAAGCAGATAAAAACAATGAGGAGTCAGCCTAAGTGCCTCTATTATAAGGTGCAGCTGCAGAAAAGGAGAAAAAATAGGACCACCATCAGGCATGGGAACCACCAGAGGGACTGGAGCTGCTACTTACCAGAATGCAACATCCCGAGGAGCAGGGGAGAGTGGTGTCAGGAAACTGAGCAACAAGTGCGGGGGAGCAGAGGGAAAAGAGACTGAGGTTGGGGAGTATATCCATGGGAATCACGGAAGAACCAAGCAGCAGAGAAATATGTGTGGGGTAGAGGAAGCAAAGGGGACATACTTTCCTAATATTCCTCTTTTAAGTAAACATTGTCTGGAGTTGCTATGGGGATGTTATGTGGTTTTGAATGGGAGCGAAGATATGAGGTGGGAGGAGAGGTAGTTCTCTATTAAAATATGGTCCACCCATTCTATGTTAAAGTTTGAGAAGGCCTGGGTTAGACAGCCTTAACTAATCTGTCACCACAGTTCCAGTTATAATGACTAAACACATGGAAAAAGAAAAGGAGTACTTGTGGCACCTTAGAGACTAACAAATTTATTTGAGCATTCTCTCTAAGGTGCCACAAGCACTCCTTTTCCTTTTTGCGAATACAGACTAAAACGGCTGCTACTCTGAAACCTAAACACATGGAGAAAGGCAGAAGACTGGAAGCCATGAGATTTAGGTTCTCTTCTTACCTTTGCCACATTGTCTGTGTGTGAACTTGGGGCAAAGTTGCTTTCACCTTCCTGTGCCTCAGTTTCACCATCTGGAGGATAATAATACCTATCTCACCTCAAATGATATGAGTAACAAATGATACGGCTAGATTCTCGCTGGAAAGTATTAAGGGAGACTATACTAGGCTGGGGAAGATGCTTAAGGAAATTGAGGCTCAGGTGATCTTTAGCGGGATCCTTCCTGTTCCTAGAGAAGGGCAACAAAGGTGTGACAAGATTATGACTGTCAACAGATGGCTTAGGCAGTGGTGCTATAAGGAGGGCTTTGGGATGTATGGCCACTGGGAGGCATTCACGGACAGAGGACAGTTCTCTCGGGATGGACTTCATCTGAGTAGGGAAGGAAATAGACTTCTAGGATCGAGGCTGGCACAACTGATAAAGAGAGCTTTAAACTAGGAATTAGGGGGAGATGGATGGGAGATGTCCAGAAAATCTCCACGCCAGATTTTAGCATTGAGAGGGAAGAAGATGAAGTAAGAAAGGATACAGCCGTGGGTAGGAAAATGTATATAAGGAGCGAGGGCGGTGTGGATACTAGTCTAATAGGTTATACTGGCTGTAGAATGACTGTGCCTAATAGGGTACAAAATGTGAGCGAAGCCAAACAGCAAAAATTAAGCTGTTTATACACCAATGCGAGGAGCCTAGGTAACAAAATGGAGGAACTAGAGCTACTTGTGCAGGAAGTGAAACCAGATATTATAGGGATAACAGGAACATGGTGGAATAGTAGTGGACTACAGGTCCACTGGATGACTGGACTACAGGTATTGAAGGGTATGTGCTCTTTAGGAAAGACAGAAACAAAGGTAAAGGGGTGGAGTAGCATTGTATATCAATGATGAGGTAGAATGTAAAGAAATAAGAAGCGATGCAATGGATAAGTCAGAGTCTGTCTGGGCAAAAATTACATAGGGGAAGAAAACTAGTAAAGCCTCTCCTACAATAGTGCTTGGGGTGTGCTATAGACCTCCGGGATCTAATTTGGATATGGATAGAGCCCTTTTTAATGTCTTTAATAAAGTAAATACTAATGGAAACTGCATGATCATGGGAGACTTTAACTTCCCAGATATAGACTGGAGGACCAGTGCTAGTAATAATAATAGGACTCAGATTTTCCTAGATGCGATAGCTGATGGATTCCTTCATCAAGTAGTTGCTGAACCGACTAGAGGGGATGCCATTTTAGATTTAATTTTGGTGAGTAGCGAGGACCTCATAGAAGAAATGGTTGTAGGGGACAATCTTGGCTCAAGTGATCATGAGCTAATTCAGTTCAAACTAAATGGAAGGATTAACAAAAATAAATCTGCAACTAGGGTTTTTGATTTCAAAAGGGCTGACTTTCAAAAATTAAGGAAATTAGTTAGGGAAGTGGATTGGACTGAAGAACTTATGGATCTAAAGGTAGAGGAGGCCTGGGATTACTTTAAATCAAAACTGCAGAAGCTATCAGAAGCCTGTATCCCAAGAAAGGGGAAAAAATTCATAGGAAGGAGTTGTAGACCAAGCTGGATGAGCAAGCATCTTAGAGAGGTGATTAAGAAGAAGCAGAAAGCATACAGGGAGTGGAAGATGGGAGGGATCAGCAAGGAAAGCTACTTAATTGAGGTCAGAACATGTAGGGATCAAGTGAGACAGGCTAAAAGTTGAGTAGAGTTGGACCTTGCAAAGGGAATTAAAACCAATAGTAAAAGGTTCTATAGCCATATAAATAAGAAGGAAACTAAGAAAGAAGAAGTGGGGCCGCTTAACACTGAGGATGGAGCGGAGGTTAAAGATAATCTAGGCATGGCCCAATACCTAAACAAATACTTTGCCTCAGTCTTTAATAAGGCTAAAGAGGATCTTGGGGATAATGGTAGCATGACAAATGGGAAGGAGGATATAGAGGTAGATATTACCATATCTGAGGTAGAAGCAAAACTGAAACAGCTTAATGGGACTAAATCAGGGGGCCCAGATAATCTTCATCCAAGAATATTAAAGGAATTGACACCTGAAATTGCAAGCCCATTAGCAAGAATTTTTAATGAATCTGTAAACTCAGGAGTAGTACCGAATGATTGGAGAATTGCTAATATAGTTCCTATTTTTAAGAAAGGGAAAAAAAGTGATCCGGGTAACTACAGGCCAGTTAGTTTGACATCTGTAGTATGCAAGGTCCTGGAAAAAATTTTGAAGGAGAAATTAGTTAAGGACATTGAAGTCAATGGTAAATGGGACAAAATACAACATGGTTTTACAAAAGGTAGATCGTGCCAAACCAACCTAATCTCCTTTTTTGAAAAAGTAACAGATTTTTTAGATAAAGGAAATGCAGTGGATCTAATTTACCTAGATTTCAGTAAGGCATTTGATACTGTGCCACATGGGGAATTATTAGTTAAATTGGAGAAGATGGGGATCAATATGAACATCAAAAGGTGGATAAGGAATTGGTTAAAGGGGAGACTGCAACGGGTCCTACTGAAAGGCGAACTGTCAGGTTGGAGGGAGGTTACCAGTGGAGTTCCTCAGGGATCGGTTTTCGGACCAATCTTATTTAATCTTTTTATTACTGACCTTGGCACAAAAAGTGGGAGTGTGCTAATAAAGTTTGCAGATGATACAAAGCTGGGAGGTATTGCCAATTCGGAGAAGGATCGGGATATTATACAGGAGGATCTGGATGACCTTGTAAACTGGAGTAATAGTAATAGGATGAAATTTAATAGTGAGAAGTGTAAGGTTATGCATTTAGGGATTAATAACAAGAATTTTAGTTATAAATTGGGGACGCATCAATTAGAAGTAACGTAAGAGGAGAAGGACCTTGGAGTATTGGTTGATCATAGGATGACTATGAGCTGCCAATGTGATATGGCTGTGAAAAAAGCTAATGCAGTTTTGGGATGCATCAGGAGAGGCATTTCCAGTAGGGATAAGGAGGTTTTAGTACCGTTATACAAGGCACTGGTGAGACCTCACCTAGAATACTGTGTGCAGTTCTGGTCTCCCATGTTTAAAAAGGATGAATTCAAACTGGAGCAGGTACAGAGAAGGGCTACTAGGATGATCTGAGGAATGGAAAACTTGTCTTATGAAAGGAGACTTAAGGAGCTTGGCTTGTTTAGCCTAACTAAAAGAAGGTTGAGGGGAGATTTGATTGCTCTCTATAAATATATCAGAGGGATAAATACAGGAGAGGGAGAGGAATTATTTAAGATCAGCACCAATGTGGACACAAGAACAAATGGGTATAAACTGGCCACCAGGAAGTTTAGACTTGAAATCAGACGAAGGTTTTTAACCATCAGAGGAGTGAAGTTTTGGAATAACCTTCCAAGGGAAGCAGTGGGGGCAAAAGATCTATCTGGTTTTAAGATTCTACTCGATAAGTTTATGGAGGAGATGGTATGATGGGATAATGGGATTTTGGTAATTAATTGATCTTTAAATATTCAGAGTAAATAGGCCAAATCCCCTGAGATGGGATATTAGATGGATGGGATCTGAGTTACTATAGAAAATTCTTTCCTGGGTATCTGGCTGGTGAATCTTGCCCATATGCTCAGGGTTTAGCTGATTGCCATATTTGGGGTCGGGAAGGAATTTTCCTCCAGGGCAGATTGGAGAGGCCCTGGAGGTTTTTCGCCTTCCTCTGTAGCATGGGGCATGGTTGACTTGAGGGAGGCTTCTCTGCTCCTTGAAGTCTTTGAACCATGATTTAAGGACTTCAATAGCTCAGATATGGGTGAGGTTTTTCATCGGAGTGGGTGGGTGAGATTCTGTGGCCTGCGCTGTGCAGGAGGTCGGACTAGATGATCAGAATGGTCCCTTCTGACCTTAGTATCTATGAATCTATGAATCTATGAATCTCTAAAGTACTTTAAGAGCCTGAGATGGAAGATGCTATGTACACGTGTAAAGCAGTATTGCCAATTCCAAATGTTACAAAAAGTTAGTGATTCAAATTCAGGTTTGGCGTAAGTGGGAATAATTCCTGTTGAGATCATGTTTCAGTTTTGACTCTCACAGTGACATGAAGCTCATGAGACTGACTTAAAAATCATGAAATTAAAAAAAAAAACTTTAGGTTTATTTTTATTTGTCTTCTGATTTGATGGCCTTTGGGTACATAGAGGTACATTTTTAAGCTTTTCTCTGCCACTGTGAGGGCTAGAAACTTATTTTTTAACAAATGAAAGCTAAGATTCTGATGTACTCACATAACTCCAGTAACTGGGGCTCATGATTATGAGATTCTCCATAAAAACATGAGAGTTGGCAATATTGGAAAGTGTTATTTGTTAGTCTCTAAGGTGCCACAAGTACTCCTTTTCTTTTTGTTATTAAACAGAAAGTGAAACAGATCAGTCTATAGTTTCACTGTCTATGGTGAATGAAGTGCAAACAAGTTTGCAAATTGCAGACCTAGAGGAAAGCAAAATTTGACTTTTAAGACTCTCTTTAACAACCAAAAATGTTATTAAATAATCCAGGAAAGATATTTTTAAATAGTATTTTATATTGTTTTATTTTATATTGAAATCAGTTAATAGTTTAATAGTTTTCCAGCCCGGGTCATGGACATGGAAGTAGATTTGGGGGCATGGGGAGGGCATGATGAAAAATCTATGGTCTTGGATCCACCACTCCTCATGTTGCAAACATGCTCTTGCTGCTCTACTAAAGCGGTGGCTGGCTTCTTGAAAGCCACCCACCTTCCGTTGGCATCCTTATAGTATTCCTCAGCATAACTGGTGGTGGGAGAAAATCACATGGACAAGGTTATATTCTCAGGCAGCCCTGCCTGCTGGCCCAAACTCCTCCTCTTAGGTCTACTCATTGGCACTCAAAACCACAAGAGCAGATGCATCCAGGACTTTGCAGCCACCAATACATCAAGGAAAAGAGAAAAACAACAAATGGAAAACAAAATATCCCCCACAACAACACAGGATTAAAACAAAAGAGAATGAAAAGGACAGGAAAGAGAAAATTGATAGAAAAAAGGAGAGTGATTATACTGAGACATGGTTAGAAGGGATCTTGGGAGGAAAAGGATCCATCCTCCAATCCCCCTGCCACCACTGCTGTAAATGACCATCTAGTAGAAATTATTTTATTTATAGTAGCACCCACAGTTAACTAGCACTTTCCAGTCATTAAAGGAGGTACAGCTACTGCCTTGGGGACCTCAGAGTGTTAAGACACATAGACATATAGATAGAGGTTAGGGAAAGGGGAAAAACAAATACGGATTTTTTTAAAAATACAGATCCACTACAGGCAGCATGGGAAAAATGGGTCTTTTCGAAAGACTTAAAGAACAGAATAACAAAGCAACTGTTGCCATGAACAGATTGTTTCACAATTCACAGTGATGAGAGACGTAGTGTGAAAACTACTGGGTTTTCAGCTGTCTGTCTCTATGTGTTACAGAGTATTTGTATAAATATTGTACTCAGCTTGGGCATGGACATTCCAGAATTATTCTTTGAGGGGAGAGCTGTCTGTCATCTATCAAAAAGAAAAGGAGTACTTGTGGCACCTTAGAGACTAACAAATTTATTAGAGCATAAGCTTTCGTGAGCTACAGCTCACTTCATCGGATGCATTGAGCTGTAGCTCACGAAAGATTATGCTCTAATAAATTTGTTAGTCTCTAAGGTGCCACAGGTACTCCTTTTCTTTTTGCAAATACAGACTAACACGGCTGCTACTCTGAAACCTGTCAGTATTGATATGGTATCCCCACTGATCTCTTCCTGATGTTATAAAGTAGAATCATAGAATCATAGAATATCAGGGTTGGAAGGGACCCCAGAAGGTCATCTAGTCCAACCCCCTGCTCAAAGCAGGACCAAGTCCCAGTTAAATCATCCTAGCCAGGGCTTTGTCAAGCCTGACCTTAAAAACCTCTAAGGAAGGAGATTCTACCACCTCCCTAGGTAACGCATTCCAGTGTTTCACCACCCTCTTAGTGAAAAAGTTTTTCCTAATATCCAATCTAAACCTCCCCCATTGCAACTTGAGACCATTACTCCTCGTTCTGTCATCTGCTACCATTGAGAACAGTCTAGAGCCATCCTCTTTGAAACCCCCTTTCAGGTAGTTGAAAGCAGCTATCAAATCCCCCCTCATTCTTCTCTTCTGCAGACTAAACAATCCCAGCTCCCTCAGCCTCTCCTCATAAGTCATGTGCTCTAGACCCCTAATCATTTTTGTTGCCCTTCGCTGTACTCTTTCCAATTTATCCACATCCTTCCTGTAGTGTGGGGCCCAAAACTGGACACAGTACTCCAGATGAGGCCTCACCAGTGTCGAATAGAGGGGAACGATCACGTCCCTCGATCTGCTCGCTATGCCCCTACTTATACATCCCAAAATGCCATTGGCCTTCTTGGCAACAAGGGCACACTGCTGACTCATATCCAGCTTCTCGTCCACTGTCACCCCTAGGTCCTTTTCCGCAGAACTGCTGCCGAGCCATTCGGTCCCTAGTCTGTAGCGGTGCATTGGATTCTTCCATCCTAAGTGCAGGACCCTGCACTTATCCTTATTGAACCTCATTAGATTTCTTTTGGCCCAATCCTCCAATTTGTCTAGGTCCTTCTGTATCCTATCCCTCCCCTCCAGCGTATCTACCACTCCTCCCAGTTTAGTATCATCCGCAAATTTGCTGAGAGTGCAATCCACACCATCCTCCAGATCATTTATGAAGATATTGAACAAAACGGGCCAAGTACTTTTGCTTGGTGACACCCGAAACTGCTCACTCGCAGTTTGTGGTGCTCAGTTTAATTTAAACAGTTCAGGGGAGCAATTTTATTACAGCAGGCAGAGACTGTCACAGGAGACCTTCTATATATAATGAAGGGTGAAGAGATGCCATTCAGACAATGCTGTTTATTTATATTCTGCAGAGATTCCCCTTTGTTTTTTGATTGTGGTGGTGTAAACTCACATAGGTGACGCCTGCTGGTGACAGCTTGCACTGAGAGGCTGCTTGCTCTTCTGCTATCAGGTTTGGTATGCTTCAGGGCAGAGAGCAAAATAAGAAAGGAGGAGGGAATTCCTTAGTTAGGCAATTGTTTATCATTTCTGTGCTTAGCCACTCTTATTGACTTAGCCACCTAATAACTGTAGTCCAGATACAGTCCTTATTCATAGCAGTATTTCGGTGGCGCCTTGTGATCAGGATGCCACTGTGTTAAGCACTGGACAAACACACAAGAGACAATCCCTGTCCCAGTGAGCTCGCAGTCTAAATAGGTAATGTAAACAAAAGGAGGGAGGGGAAATAGGGGCGCAGAGTGACTTGCCCAAGGTCACACAGCAGGTCAGGGGCAGAGTTGGAAATAGTACCCAGCTCTCCAGACTCCCATCCAGTGCTCAATCCACTAGACCTCACTGCTTCCCATCAGTGCAAACTTCCCCATCATCCTCAGCAATGAGCCTAAACTCTACTCTGGAGGCGCTATTTGTATTGGTTGAGAAAGTCTTCTGTATTGCTAACAAAGGGCCTGATGATACATAACTGGGCTAGGTTTTGTGAAGAGAATATTCTTCCACTGGCAGCTAGACTGAGATCCGCAAATTCACTTCACACAGGCTTGGGCTAACCTAAAATGTGTTAATTGAGTGTAAACTGACACAGTGCTGTTCTCTAGCATTTGCGGGCATCCAGAAACAAAGGCTCAGAGGTGTGAATTCTGCACTTGCACCATGGCAATGTTAACTCTGAAACCTTAGGATGGTAACATACATGAAAACATAACTATTTAACTTCTGATCATTTTAGCAAAAACATCCAGCTAACGTGTTTATCTCACCATCCACATCTTCTCAGGTATTAAAATCCTCCAGCTATTCAATAACCAGCTGGCAAAACCTCCAGCTTCCCAACTGACAGTTTCTATGGCGCAGATATGAATTATCTGTGCAAAAATCTGTGGCAGGTTAAAAACTGAAAATCTGAGGGCTGCGTAAAAATAAATATGTAAACTAAATAATACATAGGCTGTTATACATGTTTATAATTAATAAATTAATTATCCCCCATTTTACTTTAAGTGAAGCAGTTGCAGAGCTTCCAAACTTCTGCTACAGAGTGTGTCAGAATCTAAGGAGGTGACTGCAAAATTTAGATCCAGCTCACTTCAAAGCACACAGAGCCTTGTTTAATAGCACAAGTATAATCCTGAATAGTCATTAACCAATGAATCCTCCTTATGATCCTATAAAGGTATAGGTAAGTATTATTATTCCTATTTAACAGAGGGGAAACAGAGAGCAGAGTAAGTCACTATCAGAGCTGGGATTAGAAAGCAAGGGTTCCGAGCTCCTAGTTCTGTGCTCAGCCCACCAGACCACACTGCTTCCCAGTATCCCAAAAGAGACCAACATCAGTGAATAAATCAGGATTTACACAGGGAAAGCCTATACAAAGTTGGCCTCTTGTCAGTCTGAGACACTGACGACTGGTGGTATGACGCAAGTTGAAAGTTTTGCCGGGTGACTCATGAAATATATGCAAAGAGACAGCCCCTCTTTCTGTGGGTAGAGTGACGGAATGATATGTTTGGTTTCTTTTCTGTTAAGTTTCAGGATCTGAGGCACATCAAATTAAAATGAATTCCTCCAGGGGCAGTTTTGTGTGGACCTTAAACAAATACATAATGCTAGTGCAACAGGATCTATAATGCAAAAAGAAAAGGAGTACTTGTGGAGTACACATCGAATGCATCCGATGAAGTGAACTGTAGCTCACGAAAGCTTATGCTCTAATAAATTTGTTAGTCTCTAAGGTGCCACAAGTACTCCTTTTCTTTTTGCGAATACAGACTAACACGGCTGCTACTCTGAAAAAGGATCTATAATGTTTTTTTTCCACCAAATGCATCCGATGAAGTGAGCTGTAGCTCACAAAAGCTTATGCTCTAATAAATTTGTTAGTCTCTAAGGTGCCACAAGTACTCGTTTTCTTTTTGAGGATCTATAATGATTTCTGCAAACCTTTCCACAGTACATTCCCTTTGGTATTGCTTTCCCTTGGGGAGATTCGTGTGACAAATCTTCGTGCTGAATAGCATTCTTTTGTATTTGACTTATGAAAATAGTCACTCCCACAATTCACTATTTTCTGAGGTTTTAAAAATTATTACAGGATAGCAGCACTTGCTTGAGGAACTTTTGACCAATAACATGGAAAAAATCTCAGGCTAGATTCTCTATTGCTCCTTGACATCTAAAGGGATTTGGATAATGAATATGGGCTAGGAAATACCTGGGTCTTCCTAGCTGGGAATTGCTCTGGCTTGGGGAAGTCTGCAGTTATTGTAAAACCATTGTATCTAGCTCTTATGGCCTCCAGGCAGCCCTGGGGTAGGAGGTGTTTTGGAACATGGTCACAGCACTATGCACTTTGGTTATTCTCTGCTGGCAAACAACCCCTTGAGAGCCATAGCCAATGTGGGTACGTTATAGCTGTTCCCAGGAACTGCCATCAATCATGAAGCTGGTACCTGCCCCGCTGCAAGCCCCCCAGCTCTGTTGTGAGTAGAAGAAACTGCAACAGAAAATATGGACTCTTGTTTTTTATAATGTAATTTAGTGCAAGTGAAAATGCTGGCTTGACAGATCTGGAGAGTGAAGTCCTTTACCTGCAGAACAGATGCTATAATGGTGAGCAGAAATGGAAGCCACTCCACGCTGCCCCACTGATGTAACTGGGTGGGACAACTCCTAGCACTGGGAAGGTGGCTTGCTTTTCATGTCCTTTCAGTTCTTAGCCCCCCATGCTGAGATTGATGGCTGAGAGAGATGCTAATTAGTACCAGTGTTTTGGAAACCTGTCTGTTAGGAACTGTAGCCATCCCATTCCCTTCATAGGTGACTGAACATAGAAGATTAGGGTTGGAAGAGACCTCGGGAGGTCATCTAGTCCAGCCCCCTGCTCAAAGCAGGACCAACACAAACTAAATCATCCCAGTCAGGGCTTTGTCAAGCTGGCCCTTAAAAACCTCTAAGGATGGAGATTCTACCAGCTCCCTAGGTGACCCATTCCAGTGCTTCACCACCCTCCTAGTAAAATAGTGTTTCCTAATATCCAACCTAGACCTCCCCCACTGCAACTTGAGACCACTGCTTCTTGTTCTGTCATCTGCCACCACTGAGAACAGCCGAGCTCCATCCTCTTTGGAATCCCCCCTTCAGGTAGTTGAAGGCTGCTATCAAATCCCCCCTCACTCTTCTCTTCTGCAGACTAAATAAGCCCAGTTCTCTCAGCCTCTCCTCATATATCATGTGCCCCAGCTCCCTAATCATTTTTGTTGCCTTCTGCTGGAATCTCTCCAATTTGTCCACATCCTTTCTGTAGTGGGTGACCCAAAACTGGACACAATACTCCAGATGTGACCTCACCAGTGCCGAATAGAGGGGAATAATCACTTTCCTCAATCTGCTGGCAGTGCTCCTACTAATGCAGCCCAATGTCGTTAGCCTTCTTGGTAACGAGGGCACACTGTTGACTCAAATCCAGCTTCTTGTCCACTGTAATCCCCAGGTCCTTTTCTGCAGAACTGCTGCTTAGTCAGTCGGTCCCCAGCCTATAGCTGTGCATGGGATTCTTCTGTCCTAAGTGCAGGACTCTGCACTGGTCCTTGTTGAACATCATCAGATTTCTTTTGGCCCAATCTTTCAATTTGTCTAGGTCATTCTGGACCCTATTCCCACCCTCTATCACATCTACCTCTCCCCCCAGCTTAGTGTCATCCGTGAACTTGCTGAGAGTGCAATCCATCCCATCATCCAGATCATTAATGAAGATGTTGAACAAAACCATCCCCAGGACAGATCCCTGGGCACTCTGCTTGATACTGGCTGCTAACTAGACATCGAGCCATTAATCACTACCTGTTGAGCCCGATGATCTAGCCAGCTTTCTATCCACCTTATAGTCCATTAATTCAAACCATACTTTTTTAACTTGCTGGCAAGAATACTGCGGGAGACCGTATCAAAAGCTTTGCTAAAGTCAAGATATATCATGTCCACCGCTTTCCCCATATCCACAGAGCCAGTTATCTCATCAGAGAAGGCAATAAAGTTGGTCAGGCATGACTTGTCCTTGGTGAATCCATGTTGACTGTTCCTGATCACCTGTCTCTCCTCCAAGTGCTTCAAAATGGATTCCTTGAGGACCTGCTCCATGATTTTTCCAGGGACTGAGGTGAGGCTGACTGGTCTGTGGTTCCCCGAATTCTCGTTCTTCTCTTTTTTAAATATGAGCACTATATTTGCCTTTTTCCAATCCTCTGGGACCTCCTCTGATCGCCACAAGTTTTCAAAGATAATGGCCAATGGCTCTGCAATCACATCAGCCAACTCCCTCACCACCCTCAGATGCATTAGATCCAGACCACTGCACTTTTGCATGTCCAGCTTTTCTAAATAGTCCTTAACCTGTTCCTTCACCACTGAGGGCTGCTCACCTCCTCCCCATACAGTACTGCCCAGTGCAGCAGTCTGGGAGCTGACCTTGTCTGTGAACATCCATCACTTGATAACAAATTTTAGTGATTTAGTTACTAACAACCTGGCCTGCCTTTAAACCAACATTCTGGACTTGAAAGGTGTGTCTACCATTCACCAGAGCCATCCAGTACTTTACTACAAGTTTAACATTATGAGGTTAATTATATCAGTGCACCAAAATGCCTGACTGAGCATATGTGTTGTGAGGAGCAGGCAAAGAGTTTTCTTTGAGAAGGAATCGCTTCATATTATTTCAAAATGTAATCTCGGGGGAATTTGTATTTATGGGATTGATGTCTGAGCACATATATCTTCTTACTTCGGAGTTGATAAGTAATACAATCTAATAAGATACTTGTCTACAAATTCTTAATCCCTTCTATTGTTAACGGTGGAGATTCCTTGGTCCAATGCCTCATGTTCTTGCTACTGACAGTGCTTCTCACATGCGTTTTCTTTGATGTCTGTTTAATATCACTTCTAAAATGATTTAAAATACAAACACTTGCAGTTCAGTGGTGGCAAAGTTACTCCTGAAGAACTGTCAGCATCAGGCATGATACTAGCTTGTATGACACTGTGTCATTGCACTGGGTTGTTATTATTATTATTATTATTATTATTAATAATTATTATTATTATTTGTATTGCCGTAGCATCTAGGAGCCTTTGTCATGGACCAGGACCCCATTGTGCTATGCGCTGTACAAACACAGAACAAAAAGACAGTCCCTGCCCCAAAGAATGTACAGGCTAAGTAAACATGCAGCATTATGCACAATGCACTCATCTGCAGCCTGCTTTGGCTAAGATCCAGTGCAGTATCTCTGATACATACTCATACTATTGCATCTATATTCTGCCCTTGCAGATGGATGGATTCTATGGATTAATGGGTCTTTTCCAAGGTAGACTTTGATCCTATCTAAGATAACAGAGGGAGACTTTCAAAAGCACAAATGAGAGCGAGGTGCTCAACTCCCACTGAAAGTCTATGGGCGTTGGATGCATTTGAAAATCTGCCCCTGAAAGAATATACATCAGGTTTTGCACGTTGTATTCATACTTCCTGTATAATTTTCAAATATTACTAACTGCACACGGTGGAGGGCAATGGAGAATAAGGTCCAGTGTCCTTTCTGCTGTAGTAATCATATTCAACAATTCTCCTTGATCCCAATCTTTGTTAGTGCTTGGAGGTGCCTGGTCTGTTTGGGTTAGCTGTCCATCTAGAATTCATCTGTCCAGGGTCAGTGTTGGGTCATTTTTGTGTTTCTCATTTGAGTTAGTTACATTTTGTTTCAGAGATGGATCGGGTCACATTTGCTTCAAACTCTGTGTCAAGGATATGAAAGGTTGTGTTGCTATCCGGTAGCAGGGGGTTGTTGTCTGTGAGTTTCACTGCTACCAAAATAATGAATTTCATTACAGCCTGATTCATCAAGTTTAACATTATGAGATTAATTATATCCATGCACCAAAATGGTACTATGTGGGGCTACACACCTACTTAAAGCTAGGCACATGCTTAAGTACCTTGGTGAATGAGGGGCTGGAGAGAGACAATAAACCTGGTTTTGAATCCTGAGTTTCATCTTCCTGTTAATAAAGGGAAAGGATGAAAATGTTACCCAGTAATGTCTGCTCAATTACACCAGAGCAAATCAGCAAGAACTCCACTGGCTTGAAAGACCCACTCACTTTTAAGAGCTAGATTCTTTCCCGCACCGTGATAAGCTCTGTGTGGTATGTGTGCATTGTGGTTCCCTGACTGATTCACAAGTTGCCTTGTTCATGATGTAAGGCTGCTCTAGCTAATGGATCCGTGGGCATCAGAGGATGCATGCCATGTGACACAGTGACACCTGAATTTTAATTTCCTGTAGGCAACGTATTTTAAAATGGATCTGAAGGGATTATTATGGTTTTTGGCTGTTATTAACACACTGGTAGAAGAATCTCTAACTACATCTGCAGTGTAAGTGCTTTTATATTGGATTACAACAGTGACACTTGGACCTCAGTGGTTCAGGAGCCAGCTTAGTGATCAACATGACCCAAAAGAGCCACAGTAGTGTGAATTCATTGTTTCATTTGCTATATATATAATACTATATATTATTCTCACAACAAAATGACTGACCAAGTATTCTACAATTGATTAATAACATAGTAAAAGCATCCTGCTTGGTTAATAATTTAGATCGGTTAATAATTAAATCATACAGTCTTTTAATATCATGTGCTGCAAAGAACCACAGGAGGTACATTACAGAGCCACTCGCGGCTGGCAAGTCTCAGTCTGAGTATCACTGAACTAGAATCTGCCCTCCTTACATTGGGTAGTACCTCACTCCACAAGCTATCTTACTGAAATCAGTGATCCCACTGATCCAATATGGCAATTCCTATGTTATATTTATTATTTGAGCTGAACTCATTCATTTATCTTGAACATTTTGGTGGGAGCCACCAGATAGTGCTGTGTCACATCATCTTGCACTTTTTGTTCAGGGTGCAAGCAGTGTATGGTCTTTGAAGAAATATCTGTATTGTCATTTGTTTTTGCTGTATGATTTTGTGGTGGTGGAGTTGTTGCAAACAGCCCCAGAGCTTGCCTTAATCTCTCTACCTAGAGTCTATTCTTTAGGTGGAGTTGCTTCCTGGTTACCAGACACCGGTGTCTGGGCTGAGATTTCTGAAAGAGGGGTGTGCCTGCATGTCATTTATGACCATCTCTGTTCCAGAACTAATGCATAGAGTGCAAATGAAACAAGTTAGACCAAGAAAAATACCCAGACTCCATGTCACTGATTTCTGTTCAAGTGGGAAACTGACCACTTGCAACTCCCCTCAGCAGATCTCTCAGTTGCAGGAGTAGCAGGAAGATCAGGGCCGGGTTTACACCTTGTGTTTACACCCCTAGGAACAGCATCTTCAGCTTCCCATCGCCTGCAGCTGACCTTCTGCAGCGCCCCTCTGCCCACAGGTTTTAGAGTAGCAGCCGTGTTAGTCTGTATTGGCAAAAATAAAAGGAGTACTTGTGGCACCTTAGAGACTAACAAATTTATTTGAGCATATTTTTATTTGAAGTGAGCTGTAGCTCACGAAAGCTTATGCTCAAATAAATTTGTTAGTCTCTAAGGTGCCACAAGTACTCCTTTTACCTCTGCCCACAGACCTCCCACTGCCCAGTGGCCCCGCACAGCCCCACCACAACTTCCCAGTGCCCCACACAGACCCCCACACTGCCCCCAAAACCCTCCCACTGCCCAGTTCCCCCGCACAGCCCCACCACAACTTTCCAGTGCCCACACAGACCCCCACATTGCCCCCAAAACCCTCCCACTGCCCAGTGCTTCCGCACAGCCCCACCACAACTTCCCAGTGCCCCACACAGACCCCCACACTGCCCCCAAAACCCTCCCACTGCTCAGTGCCCCCACACAGCCCCACCACAACTTCCCAGTGCCCCACTCAGACCCCCACACTTCCCCCAAAACCCTCCCACTGCCCACGGCCCGACACAGACCTCCCACTGCCCAGTGTCCCAACACACACAGACCTCCCCCACCCCCACTGCCCAGTGCCCCCCCAAACCCACCACTGCCCAGTGCTCCCCATCCCCTCACAGCCCAGAAGTCCCCCATGTCCCCCCCACAGAGACCCACTGTCCCGCACCCTGTCCCCCCAGCCGCACTCACTGGTCCCACTGGGAGGTGAGACTGTCTGTGGGGCATAGCCAGGAGCTCTCCAGCAGGGCTGTGTGGGGCCGTCTCCCCCTCAGCCAGCCCTTCCCCCTGCCGGGACCCGGGGGTGGCAAAATTTGAATTTTTAGGCGCCCCTAGAATGCTGGCGCCTCTAGGCATGGGCCTGCTGTGTCTAATGGGAAATCCGGCCCTGAGGAAGATGCCCTGCAGTAGGACCCTTGAAGATCTTTCAAGTGCTCGTTTGTATTTGTGGATCATAGTTAAGGGCCAAGTAGGGCTTTACTCTGCCCTTACTCAGACAAACTGCTGGTGTCACCAGTGAGAATTTTCCTTGCCCACTGAAGTCAATAGCTATTTCCTTGAGTAAACACTGATTAAGGATCTTAGTATTTGACCTTAACATTGTCTTCTGGGATGTGCTTCATCTGTAAAAAAGCTCATCAATTTTTTTCAACTTTTTTGGCGAGAGCAGTTTGCAGCCCTGCTAGCTGAGACAGCTGTTGTGCAATTTAAATATAGAGGCGTTAATGCTGGCTTCAATTAACACTGATAGGATTCAGGAACTAACATGGATAGCAGAAACAGGTTTCTGTGAAACATCTGTGGTATATGTACAAATTGCCATAATTTTAAAATTAATTCCCAGCTAAATGCATGTTGTTTTAAACATTATGAGCCAAATTCATCTCTTCTGTAGCTCTGCTGAAGACAGTGGTGGATCGATGGCTGTTACAAAGGAGCACAATTTACAGCAGCCCTGAGGCTGCTCTGATTTGTGCTGTGGGCTGAATAAGCCTCTCATATGGCCTAGATTTAGGGAAGTGCAAAGCTGGCTTAAAGACAACTTTGCATCTACATCCCCCTCCATTCATTCCTGCGTCAAGTGCAAGAATTGAGCAATACAGAATCTGGATCTGAGCATTTTCGGGTGCAGTGCTGTGAATAGTCTCTGCAAACATTTACTTCTAAGTGTATGGCTTTCTATTAGGAGTAGTCCCATTGAAGGGTACTTCACCACAGTGGTAGCTAATCAGTAGAGCTGGTTGAAATTTTTCCAGTGGAAAGGTATCCCATCAGAAAATGCCGTTTGGGGTAAACCAAAGCTTCCCGTAGGAACACGTCAATTTCAACAAAATGTTGTTTAGGAAAAGAAAGAATGAAAACAAAACAAAACAAAACAAACAGACAAAAAAAAAAAACCCCAACAACAACCCTTTGTGATAAGACTGAAACTTTTAGTTTTTCAAAATTCTGTGTTTTTATTTCAGTTTGAACAATTTTTTTTTTAAATCGTGGATTTTCCCATGCAATGGAAATTCCTGTTCCTGCACAGCTCTACTAATCAGAATTGCTGGCATTGCAACATTGTTCCCAGGAAAACTACTTTCAGGTACTCTAAGGATGGAAGTCACAAACACAGCAAGTACTCACACTAGTAAGGATTACTGATAGTAGTAAGTATTTGTAGGATCAGACCCTTAGAGAAGAATTAATAGCTACTGTCCTCTCATTCTATGATCCTTAAAAATGCCTTTTTGTAAGGATAGAGGCATTAATTCCTTTGTCCTAGCTATTTTCTAATTTGGGTAATTCCATGCTTGCCTACCTGAAAGTAAACTAGATCACCCACTTAGCTGAGGTTCATTCTGAATTTCAGGGGAAGATTCTTACTTCAGTTAAGCTTGTTCATCCATTGCTCATAAAAAGAAATTTGTTGGAAGTTTCCCACCAGTAAACTTATATTTTACAGGTTTCAGAGAAGCAGCCGTGTTAGTCTGTATTCGCAAAAAGAAAAGGAGTACTTGTGGCTCCTTTGAGACTAACAAATTTATTTGAGCATAAGCTTTTTTTTTATATTTTATAGTGCAACTTTTATATGAAGATTTCAAATTACATTGTAGATATGAATTAATTAGACTTCACAAAATACTTCTAAAAGGTATCGTAGGTGATGGTTATAATACTAATTTTACAGATTGATAAGCTGAGGCACAAAGATGTGCAGTGACTTGGCCAAAGTCGCACAGGAAGTCGGTGGCCAATTCTGGAATGGAACCCAAGGCTCTCCTCTGACAATTAGACACTTGGTCTCTCATTGAACCCTGTTTTGACTTGCCTCTGAAATATATTTTGCAACTGTGCAGTGAAAAGGCATAAAGATGCATATCCTTGCTACAGTATACTGCCCATCCTCCACACCTGTGTGATACTGACAGGGCCATCTTGAGCTGGTGCTGTGGAAGTGATGTACTGAAAGTGAAATAAGAGCACTTTAAATATCCTTTTTGCAGGGTTTATCTTTAATTCCACGAGTTCCTGTATCTTCAGGGGATGGAGGGAAAATCAAGAAAGTGACAAAATGCAGGGAAGAATAGCCTCCCTAAGAAGCAGAAGGGGACATTGCCAAGGTAGAAATCACATCTGATTTACAAAATTTCTTTATCAATTGCAACTTTGATTATATACAGCTGAAATAATGCTAAAGCAGCTGACAGCATTCAACAGAAGCTCAGGAAACCATCCCCAGGTATAATTCTTCTGATAATGATCTGACATGTATTTAGTAGTTTTCATCCTAAAAGATCCCAAAGTAAATTGTAAGCTGCATATGAAACACTTCACTCATCAGGAAAGGCAGCCATATCTGTGAAGGGAAGAAGAACACTGTATCCAATTGAAAACACGGAAGGATATAGCCTGGCAGAACCATGTTACCCACTTCGTAATTTGATGAAGATATCAGAGCTAGCACCCTTACAGAATGTCGCTCTCATTCTCTTTCATTGCCCATCATTATGATATCTGAATGCCAAGTATGCAGCTGTGTGCAAAGTTCCATAGGATCTTTAATGACTACAGGTAGCTACAATTATAGAATCAAAGGCCTGGAAGGGACCTCAAGAAGTCATCTAGTCCAGTCATCTGCATTCAAGGCAGGACTAAGTACTATCTAGACCTCCTTGAGAGATGTTTGTCTAACTTGCTCTTAAAAATCTCCAATGATGGAGATTCCATAATCTCCCTAGGCAATTTATTCCAGTGCTTAACTACCCTGATGGATAGGAAATTTTTCCTAATGTCCAACCTAAACTGCCCTTGCTGCACCTTAAGCCCATTGCCTCTTGTCCTATCCTCAGAGGCAAACGAGAACAATTTTTCTCCCTCCCCCTTATAATGATTGTTTTATGTACTTGAAAATTGCTATCATGTCCCCTCTCAGTCTTCTCTTCTCCAGACTAAACAAACCCAGTTTTTTCAATCTTCCCTCATAAGTCATGTTTTCCAGACCTTTAATCATTTTTGTTGCTCTTCTCTGGACTTTCTCCAGTTTGTTCACATCTTTCCTGAAATATGGCACCCAGAACTGGACACAATACTCCAGCTGAGGCCTAATCAGCACGAGTAGAGTGGAAGAATTGCTTCTTGTGTCTTGCTTACAACACTCCTGCTAATACATCCCAGAATGAGGTTTGCTTTTTTTCCAACAGTGTTATACTGTTGACTCATATTTAGCTTGTGGTCCACTCTGACCCCCAGATCCCTTTCCGCAGTACTCCTCCCTCGGCAGTCATTTCCCATTTTGTATTCCTTCCTAAGTGGAGTACTTTGCATTTGTCCTTATTGAATTTCATCCTATTTGCTTCAGACCAGGTCTCCAGTTTGTCCAGATCATTTTGAATTTTAATCCTATCCTCCAAAGCACTTGCAACCCCTCCCAGCTTGGTATCGTCTGCAAACTTTAGAAGTATACTCTCTATGCCATTATCTAAATCATTGATGAAGATATTGAACAGAACTGGACCCAAAACTGTAGAACCTCACTTCATATGTCCGTCCAGCTTGACTGTGAACCACTGATAACTACTCTCTGGGAACGGTTTTCCAACCAGTTATGCACCCACCTTATAGTAGTTCCATTTAGGTTGTATTTCCCTAATTTGTGGAGTTTAAAGTCTCATCTGAAAGACATCACCGCCAGCAGCAGAGTGCACTGTAGCTCTATGCTAGGGCACTGGTTTGGTACAGAACCAGAGAGAAGAGTGCCACCTACTGAATCACCAATGCCACTTCCTGTAGCACCTGGCTTTTCCCTTAGAGGATTCTCACTGAATGGTGACACATCCTAACTTCAGAGAGCTGTCTGGACTGCCGTTTGAGGTGGCCTGGCTACTGACATATAAATGGTTGTAAAGCCAGGGGAATCGGGGTTATTATCACAGCCGTTTTTCCTAGATGGGAATGAAATTCCTGCTATTTTCCATCATCAGAACCTCATTAGGCCATGCAACCTACTAATTGATAAACCCAGAACTGACAACCTGCGTAAGAGGGGAAGACAGAAGTTGACCCGGGACCTGCCAATCAACGTCACAGCCGTCACTGGCTAGAAGTGAACTTTGACCTCTCGCAAGAATGATGCTGATTGTTTCAGATGCAAGGAGAAAAATGCAACCTTGCCTAATTATAACATCAATGTCAGGTCACATACTCTAATGGGACACCTGCAAGATGGAAAAAAACTGACTGCAGCTCATGGAGTCCTGCTGCTGTGAACCTAGACACATTACTTTGCTGAATATACAATCTGTTGGAAATTCTTCATAGGCCACCACGATACTGCTTTATACTGACTAGCTGCATACAAGTAAACCATCTCACTGACTGCTTCATAGAGCTATGTGAGAATATACAGTTGCTAAAGTAAAACTTAAATAAAAATAGATGGAGAGAGAAGTTAAAAGGTGTGGGGGAAGGGAACTAAGATACATGTTTAGCTGAGATTTCAAGGGAGAAGGAAGGTTGAGAAGGCAGGAGAGATACAGAGAGGCTGTTCCAGAAGCAGGAGGTCAGATTAGATGATCAGATAGTGGTCCCTTCGGGCCTGATAAAATCTGTGACAGGGTCAAACCCTGCTCATTTCACTTATGGGAGCAGTCTTGACATTGTGGATGTGTAAAGCAAACTGGATTCAGGCCAAGTTCTGGGGGATAGGCTGGTTGGCTCCAGGAAGTGTTTTGAACAGATGGAGCACACTTCTGAAGTGAGTCAGGAAAGATCAGCCAGTCTGTGTTTTCCTTCTTTCCACTTTTTAACTTTTTCCTGGTTTTTTCAATGCAGAACAAACCTGGAACAGCAAGAACACCCTTCAAGGCGTTGTAGGTAAACACATGCTGAGATGTGGAACAAAAAAGTATCCATACTAAATGTGCAAAGAATATGAAGCCTCATATGGCCACTTCCAAAACTAGCTTTAGGCTGCAGCCAGTCAAGTCAAAGGTGTTCCTGTAAAGACTGATCATGGCCCAATGCAAATCGATTGAAGTCATAGGGAGTTTTTCCACTGATATCGTTGGAGTGAGTTAAGGCTCAGGGAGAGCTGAGCAGAGACTGCAAAATAAATAAATACAAAACCCCTATGAGTATTTGCTTGAATTAAAGAATTAATTACCTTTGGCGATCTACCTTACTACAAACATGGCCCCTCTCACAGCTGTATCTGAGCACCTCACAATCTTTAAGGCATTTCCCCTCCCAGGACCCCATGAGGGGCTGTTATCCTCCTTGTGCTGATGGGGAACTGAGGCATAGAGAAAGTAAGTGCCTTTCCAGAGGTCACATATGAAGTCTGTGTCAGAGCAGGGCTCAGATTGCCCCCTGCCTAGACGAGTGCCCTAATCACTGGACCAGGCTCACTTTCCCATAGTGCTCATATCCCTCCAAGCAGAAGAATGCACAAGAAACACATGAACTGCCTGCCCCCTGCCCACACAGGAATACAATCTGATCCTCAGATTTTATTTAGTCCCCACTCAGGCAAACTCCCATTTATTTCAATTATTCATTTACATTTATAGCCAATGCATGACATTCTTATCTCCAGGGAAACAGATCGGCTGTTGAGGTTTGATTGATGCTAGCAAAATATATTTCAGTTAACCTGGATCCGTGATGTGGTTACAAAGGCAATATGATGAATCACCCTTTGACTCAGCTCTGTAACATTTTAAAACTTACCAGCGAGGGAGTTAGGCACACACATTCCTGCAGATAATATGTGTGTAGATGCACTCATTCAATTTGTGTGGGCTAGAAATTATTACACCCTCTCCTGTTCCTTTGTCCTTTTACTCCAGACCAGGGAGCATGCACTGCTTACTTACAAAATCTTTCCTGGTGATTCCAGTTATGTGGTGAAAATAGACATAAACCTCCCAAGACAAAGGAAATTTGCTAGTAGATGGACTGCACCTTGATCTGTCCTGCTGTATTGATACTGTAATAAACTGTGTGATGGGGAGGCTGGTCTAAGGCTCAGTGTATCTGCCTATCTAATTTCTTATGTTGTGCCCATCACTGTGGCATCTCACTTATTTCGGATAAAGTGGTAGGAAAGCATGGACTGTAGGCTTCTTAACGGCCAAGCCAGCAACAGGCAGGAACCATTCTGTGCTGGAGAATTCTGGAGGTCGCCCAGTTGAATTTAGAATCCAGCATCTGAAGCCGTGTCTCGGGAAGTGTGAAAACAGTTATTATAAACCAGCTAATGAAGTTGCACTGCTTCGCAGCGCTTGTCAGACTGAGTTATATATAGCTGCAGGAAAGGAGGTGCTTACCAGTGCCTTTGCAATGCTGGAATCCTACAGTGTGTGAATCTAAGAGACAAAACTTCCCACAGGGACCGCTTTAGACATTAGCCAAGCTGCCATATATAAAGGGACACTGGAGAATTGCGAGGACCACTCTGGCTACTCACATCCAGGCAATCTAGGGCTGGGGGAGAGGGGCATTGCACCCAATAGCGAGATTCAGCGCAACCAGGATTATCCAAACCTCACTTATCTGATCCCTGGTCCCCCAGTATAAAGAGGATCATGTTCACTGACCTTAGCTAGGCACCTGACCTGTTTGCCCATAAATTTGAACAGGAGGGGACCGAATTCAGGGGCGAAATCTTGCTCCATTGACGAGGGTGGGAGCTTTGTCATTGAATTCAGTGGGACAAGATTTCATCCCAGGTGATTTCTGTCCTTGACTTCACCTGCCCCTGAGCCAACAGAACCCACATTTTCACAAGGTGCACCAGGAAGCTCATCCTAGGCTTTGGCCAAGGGAGTGGATAGAGCGTGATGAGGCATTGGTGTTGTGCTGGGTCAGCTGCGTGGGTGCTCTGTGTCTGCAGCAGCGAGGTCTGGGTAGGGCAGTGTGTTGTAGATAGGGATTCTCTAGCTTTGGGTTTTTTTAAAGGCCCATGTGAGTATTTAGATCCTGGGGCAGGCGATGTATAAAACAAATGCCCATGCCTAAATTAACTGGGAGTGAAACCCCAGCCTGATTGACATCCCAGGGGAATTTTGCTATTGACTTCAGGAGGGCCAGGATTTCACGCCTGGCATTCGAGGATGGACTGAGAGGCTCCTGGAGAAATGGGGACTGGAGGAATCCTGTGAGCTTGGCTTCTGTGATGCTCTGAACAGCCTCAATCTTCAGGGACAATCTTTGATAGTTTTGCTCTCTTGACCCATCTTGCACTGGGAATACTGATGAGCTGGGGGTGGGCTTCTGGCTCTTCACCTTGTCTCACACACTGTGGGTCTGTGCCATTCGTGGCACAGCCTCCACCCAGCCAAAGAAGCCTGGGCCACCACCGGAGTCTGTGATTTTCATGTTTTCAAAAATCGATCCCTGTGCAGGTGGATGAGACAGTCATGGCTGGCCCAGTTCCACAGAGATCTTTGAGAGCTGCCGAAGTAACACGTGGGCCACGCAAGGAGAGTGTCTGAGGCCTGCATCTGCCTCAGTGGAAGTTTTGCCAGTGAACCCAACGGAAGCTGGATCACACCCTACGTGAGATTTGCTGGGGAGGGGTCCCTCTTTGTTCCATGGCTGGGTTAAGGGGCACCAGCACAACCCTGCTGATTTCGGTAAGGACAAGAGAGGAGAGGCACTCTGAAGAAGGGACAGGAGTGGCTTTCTCTAGCTCTGTGCGTACATCGGTACTGCAGTCAGAGGTGTGACTGCAGTGTGGGGAGACAGATCCGAGCTAGTGTTAGTCTGGCTAGTTCAGGTACAAATAGCAGGGAAGCTGTAGCAGTACGGACTTCAGCATGGGCTAGCCGCCTGCGTAAGTACCCAGGGCTCTAGGTGGGTGTGTGCAGCCCTCGCTGAAGCCTGTGTTGCCACAGCTTCATAGCTATTGGTACCCGAGCTAGCTAGATGAAGGCTAGCATGGGTATGTCTACATGTCCTGCAATGACACCTCTGATTGCAGTATAGACGTACCCTAAGATACAATATCTCATCACTTCACAATCTTTTATGTATTTCTCCTCACAACATAGGGCAGGGCTGCTCTCCCACTTTGTGGATGGAGAACTGAGGCACTGGGATGGGTTGTAAATCCCACACCAGCTCTGTAGGGGTTTAGAGGCACTGGAGAGCTTAGTAAGTGCATCTGGTTGCCCCTGGAGGAGGGGTCAGGACCAATTTGGGGGGAGACCCAGCTCGGGAGAGCAGGGTGGCTGCTATTAGGGTACAGCTTCAGGCCAGAGAAGAGAAGGAGGCCCAGGAGGAAGGTTGGCCTTGGGAACCCTCTCCTGAGAGGTAGCTCCGGAAAAGAGCCAGGAAAGGTGGGCTGCAGAGGAAGGAACCATCCCTGGGCAGCAGATCCTGACAGAAGGGCAGGACTAGGTGAGGGCTTTGAAAAGGGGGCTAAGCCCTGAAAGGGGAACCAGATGAAGAAGTCCCAGAACAAAGGGGAGACCCAGGAGAGAGGAGGCAGGGAGTTCCTTCTGTCTGGGACAGGCTGACTGAAGAAGGCCACAGGGCTGGAATTACACCCTGTGGCGGGCCCTGCACAGGGGCCAGGCACAGCAAGGCAGCCCTACAGGGATGGCATTCCCCAGGGAAAGAAGGAGCCGGGAGACCCTGAGGGGAAGTCAGAAGCCTGGGAACTGGAGGAGAGGCTGTGTCAAGCACAGGCTTCAAGGGAGCAGTACAAGGAGCTCAGAGGTAGGAAGTGGCCCATGGGGGGTTGCCACCCGTCCGGGTTTTACCTGGACAATCTGTTTTTTGGCGTCTATGTCCGGGTGCCATTTGACAAACCCTGATGTCCTGTTTTAAGTGAAATGCATAAGCAACACAAACAACCTTACTGCTTAGTGCAATATATTGTTTAGTACTGAAATGTACATTCTACGTTTTTGTGCTATTTTATGTTAAAATATGCCCTGTTCATTCGTTGAACTGCAAATGTCACGTAGCTAAGCCTAGCACTTCCTGGTGTCTCGTTTTGAATAAATATACATCAGCTGATGTGACATGTGATTCATGACTTGTGGGATTTCAGGTAAGAGGACATGAAATCCCGCAAGGAGAGGACCCTCACCGTGGCCTGCAAATCATTCCGTTACATATGGAAATGGCAAATGAGCAATCAACTCCTTTTATGACAAAGAAAGTTAAAAGATTTTGTTCTTTCTGAGACAAGTGGCTTGAAATGGAAAAGTTTAAAGCCTGGATTTAAAAAAACCCACAGTGATACAACCTCAGCAAGACACAATCTATGCCACATTTCATTTACAGTAAAAAGCATATCTCTCGGCTCACGCTGCTTCCCGCAGCCCCCATTGGCCTGGAGCAGCAAACTGCAGCCAGCGGGAGCTGCGATCGGCTGAACCTGCAGATGCTGCAGGTAAACAAACCCATCTTGGCCTGCCAGCGGATTTCCCTGACGGGCTGCGTGCCAAAGGTTGCCGATCCCTGCTCTATATAAAGGTGTTTCCAGACTCCAAGACTGCGAAGAAGCTAAGCTGTGGAAGAACAAAAAGCAAAGCAATTGTGCATACTGTGTTGTGCCCGTGTGCAGTAGAATCAGTTACGCTGGAGATATAGGAGGGAAAACCTTTTTCACTCTCTCTTGATGCATCAAAACAGAGAAAGCTAAAATACTTTCCCATTGCTGTGACCTATTTCACCAAGGATAAGGGGGTTAAGAAGGGTGTGATTGATATTTCTGAAGACTCAAATGAAACTTCAGACTGTATTTCCATTCGCATATGAGAGGTGCTGAACGGTCTCAATCTCAAGAACGTAGTTTCATATGGTACCAACAATGCGTCTGTGCACTATGGTGTGTATCATTCTGTATATAGTACATACCAATTTGAAGAACGAAAATGGCAAACTTCCCGCTGCTGGTTGCAATTGTCATCTGCTGCACTATGGTGCAAAACATGGCTATGAAAAGATGCCACATGATGTAGAATCATTTGTTATTAAAGTGTACAATGAATTTTCCTGCAGTGCAATGTATGTCAGTGAGCTGAAACTGTGCTTTGATATGATATTGATGTGATTTGCTATTGATATGATATGATATTGATCTGATATAAGCTTTTGATATGCTTTGACAGAAATTTGTTTCAAAATCAACACTATTAAAATAATTCTGTTGAACAATACACTGTTAGAAAATTACGTTACTGAGCTGTTTGTTGATTTTATGACACAATTTTGCTCCTGCCTGAACACAAATAGTATGTCAGCTAAAACTTTTCAGTGTACTGCACTATGTACTTCACACAAAGACGAAATAACATCATTCCTGCAGCATCCCTGCAGGACCTCGTTTTCAAAAGAGCTGTGAGGGCAACGTGTTTTTTTAAAATCAGAAAAGACACGCACTGCCAGACCCATCCACCTCACCAAGGTCCACCCACCTATCATCCAGGCCCACCCACCTCATCAAGCCCCCAACCCCACTCCTTGGGTGGAGCGCTGGGTGGGTGGAGTGGGGCAAGCCCCTGACCCCGCTCCTTGGCAGGAGTGCCAGGCGGGTGGAGAGAGGTAAGCCCCTGACCCTGCTCCCCGGTGGGAGCGCTGGGCAGAGGGATTGGGGCAAGCCTCTGACTCTGCTCCCCAGCAAGAGCACGGGGGGGCAGAGCGGGGCAATGGAGCTCGAGGGCTGGACTAAAAAGTCTGAATCATAGACTCATAGAATATCAGGGTTGGAAGGGACCTCAGGAGGTATCTAGTCCAACCCCCTGCTCAAAGCAGGACCCAGACCCAATTAAATCATCCCAGCCAGGGCTTTGTCAAGCCTGACCTTAAAAACTTCTAAGGAAGGAGATTCCACCACCTCCCTAAGTAACACATTCCAGTGCTTCACCACCCTCCCAGTGAAAAAGTTTTCCTAATATCCAACCTAAACCTCCCCCACTGCAACTTGAGACCATTACTCCTTGTTCTGGCATCTGCCACCACTGAGAACAGTCTAGATCCATCCTCTTTGGAACCCCCCTTCAGGTAGTTGAAAGCAGCTATCAAATCCCTCCTCATTCTTCTCTTCTGCTGACTAAATAATCCCAGTTCCCTCAGCCTCTCCTCATAAATCATGTGTTCCAGTCCCCTAATCATTTTTGTTGCCCTCTGCTGGATGCTTTCCAATGTTTCCACATCCTTCTTGTAGTGTGGGGCCCAAACAGAATAGAGGGGAACGATCACGTCCCTCAATCTGCTGGCAATGCCCCTACTTATACAGCCCAAAATGCCGTTAGCCTTCTTGGCAACAAGGGCACACTGTTGACTCATATCTAGCTTCTCTGATGGGCCGGACGCATAGGTTGTCCACCCTAAGGCCTAGTCTCCATGCAGACTTATACAAGTTTAACTAAAGGTGTGACTTTTTTAACAGCTTTAAACAAGAGTAAATGTGGTAGAGGGAGATGGATAGGAGTTGGTTGGAGGAGAGGGGCTAATTTTTCCTAACTTTCTGTCTGCCTGGCTCCCTGCTACAGATTTAAAGACAAACATATCGCCTCCGAGACAGAGCTAGCCTAAAATGAGTGATGGAAGTTTCCAGCACCTCCCTCTGTCTCTGCCCCCAGGCTAGTGCTCTGATCTTCCAGTTTTGATACATGGCATCTGGCTGCATTCCCTGGTGGATTGATCATTAAAATGGGGATAGCCCCCACGGGGGCATCACACAACTCCCCAATTCATATCTATGGAGCTTTGGAAACATTTTAAAGTACCCTTAAAATTCTGCCTTGTGATTTCATTGATTATTCTGCCTGAGGGGGGAATTCTTGCAGCCGCCTTTCTGTAGGCCCTGAGATCTCTGGACACAATGGAACTAGTGTTGTTCTCCAGGACAGGGTGAGCAGCAGCTGGAGAGCCTGCAGATGTGTGCTGCAGGCTCTTCTTAACGGGGCTGGACAAGGGTGAGGTCATTGAAGCCACCACTGTGTGGATTCACCAGGAAACGGGATAGCGCAGGAGCTTCAGCCATAACCAGAGAAGCAGTGAATTTGCCAGCATCTCGTCTAGGTGCAGATCATTAATAGCTTCCGACAGTGACGACATAGAGCCCCAACTACACAGCTAAAGAGACGGTGCTCCAGTGCCATGTAGCACAGCCTTCACCTCCGGAGAGAGGAAAGGTGTGAGCTTGTCACTTCATGCACTGTGGATCCTCCCCCCCCCGCCCTTTCCCCCTTCATTTTATCTATTATCGTAGCACTGAGGGGTCACAGACCAGGCCCCCATGGTGCTAGGTGCTGTACAAACACAACAAAAAGATGAGCCTGCCCCTCCTATAGTAACTTTAGTCCTAGGTTCTCAGAGAGCTTTGCAAATACTAATGAATGAAGCCTACCAGAACCCCCTGTGAGGCAGCAGGTGAGTAAGGGTTGGAACAAATCTGTGGCCCACTAGAGCAGGTGCATCATGGTTATCTCTGGGCTGCACTCCTAGGTCCCTTAGAACATCATGGGGACAGCGGGGACAGAACTCACATCTACCTACGCCAAAAGGCAGGCAGGCCCCTGTCACCTGAGCTAAGGGAGACTCTCACCTGCTAAGCTGGGGTCTGTGACCGTAGCCAAAGCAGAGACATCTCCTTCCTCTCCATCTATGATGTTAGACCTTTACATCAATACCTCCTGGATCTGTGACAATAAGGAGAAGCTTTGCTTTAGAAGTGAATAGATAAAGAATATTAGTTGTGTTGCTTTCGGGGTCCGCTATACTTCTCAACAGCCCTGGAAATGATTTGTCAAGGACATCTTGATCCCTGAAGTGTGCTTTCCTTAGCAGAGAAAAGGAGTACTTGTGGCACCTTAGAGACTAACAAATTTATTAGAGCATAAGCTTTCGTGAGCTACAGCTCACTTCATCGGATGCATTTGGTGGAAAAAACAGAGGAGAGATTTATATACACACACACAGAGAACATGAAACAATGGGTTTATCATACACACTGTAAGGAGAGTGATCACTTAAGATAAGCCATCACCCACAGCAGGGGGGGGAAAGGAGGAAAACCTTCCATGGTGACAAGCAGGTAGGCTAATTCCAGCAGTTAACAAGAATATCAGAGGAACAGTGGGGGGTGGGGTGGGGGGGAGAAATACCATGGGGAAATAGTTTTACTTTGTGTAATGACTCATCCATTCCCAGTCTCTATTCAAGCCTAAGTTAATTGTATCCAGTTTGCAAATTAATTCCAATTCAGCAGTCTCTCGTTGGAGTCTGTTTTTGAAGCTTTTTTGTTGAAGTATAGCCACTCTTAGGTCTGTGATCGAGTGACCAGAGAGATTGAAGTGTTCTCCAACTGGTTTTTGAATGTTATAATTCTTGACGTCTGATTTGTGTCCATTCATTCTTTTACGTAGAGACTGTCCAGTTTGGCCAATGTACATGGCAGAGGGGCATTGCTGGCACATGATGGCATATATCACATTGGTAGATGCGCAGGTGAACGAGCCTCTGATAGTGTGGCTGATGTGATTAGGCCCTATGATGGTATCCCCTGAATAGATATGTGGACAGAGTTCCCAACTAAAACCTCTCCAACGCATCATCAAGGATCTACAACCTATCCTGAAGGACGAGCCATCGCTCTCTCAGATCTTGGGAGATAGACCAGTCCTTGCTTACAGACAGCCCCCCAATCTGAAGCAAATACTCACCAGCAACCACACACCACACAACAGAACCACTAACCCAGGAACCTATCCTTGCAACAAAGCCCGTTGCCAACTCTGTCCACATATCTATTCAGGGGATACCATCATAGGGCCTAATCACATCAGCCACACTATCAGAGGCTCGTTCACCTGCGCATCTACCAATGTGATATATGCCATCATGTGCCAGCAATGCCCCTCTGCCATGTACATTGGCCAAACTGGACAGTCTCTACGTAAAAGAATGAATGGACACAAATCAGACGTCAAGAATTATAACATTCAAAAACCAGTTGGAGAACACTTCAATCTCTCTGGTCACTCGATCACAGACCTAAGAGTGGCTATACTTCAACAAAAAAGCTTCAAAAACAGACTCCAACGAGAGACTGCTGAATTGGAATTAATTTGCAAACTGGATACAATTAACTTAGGCTTGAATAGAGACTGGGAATGGATGAGTCATTACACAAAGTAAAACTATTTCCCCATGGTATTTCTCCCCCCCACCCCACCCCCCACTGTTCCTCTGATATTCTTGTTAACTGCTGGAATTAGCCTACCTTGCTTGTCACCATGAAAGGTTTTCCTCCTTTCCCCCCCCTGCTGTGGGTGATGGCTTATCTTAAGTGATCACTCTCCTTACAGTGTGTATGATAAACCCATTGTTTCATGTTCTCTGTGTGTGTGTATATAAATCTCTCCTCTGTTTTTTCCACCAAATGCATCCGATGAAGTGAGCTGTAGCTCACGAAAGCTTATGCTCTAATAAATTTGTTAGTCTCTAAGGTGCCACAAGTACTCCTTTTCTTTTTGCGAATACAGACTAACACGGCTGCTACTCTGAAACTTAGCAGAGAAGTGTCCCATGTGCTGAATGAATTTTATATACACAGTCCGATTTAGGATATAGAAACTAATTGTGAGTGGCAACAACAAAACCAAATCTTTTGTTCTTTGGACAATGGCTCTTTGGCTCAGTAACGTCAAGGCTTTCATTTTGATTACACTTCTGTCCGGCAGGGGGCAGCAATGAGTTTTAGTTGCTGAAAAGGCTGCACTTGGCAGGTATTCCAGCTGTCAACACAGCTGTGTAGGGAGACAGCCCAGTTTGAAGCAAGCAAATCACAACTGTGACGCCACAGACGTTCTGCAGGTACAGTAACATAATTGCCCATTGTCACTAAGGGCAAATTACAGCGAACCTGAAGCACCTGTTGACAGTGGCTTTAATGAAACATAGCCAAGTTTTTACACGACTTAAAAAATCGACAAAGAACGAAGGGTTTAACAAATAATGGTGGTGAGTATACAGGATGCTGGACTGACAGTCCTGGAAACAGGACAACTCCTCTGACCTACAGAACAAGGTGCAACAAACAGTTCAACCTCACTCAGACTTCAAGCCCCACCAATGCTTTAACCCTGACCACCTTCAGAGGGCCGTCTGCAGCTGGTCATTCTGTGGCAAGCTGAGACCTTCCTCCAGGGTGCCAGATGTGGGGAGTGGTCTTGTGTCCCGGAGACGGCTGGAGGAAGTACTTGGAATGAGATTGAACAGCTGTCACGCCGTAATAACGCCTGGTCATTAAGGATCCCTGGTTAAATTTGAATGAATCCCATGCAGCATCCACTACACTGCAAACATCAGCTAGGGCCGGGGCCAGGGTGAGTTTTCTTATAGACATTCAGCCTCTGACATTGAAGGATCAGTGGGCTATCACATCAGCATGGGAGGGCGTTGCACCCCTCACCCCCAATTAAGGAGATTTTGAATGCAGCCCTGCCTGGAGCAGATAAGAGCTACATAAGGTTTGACTCTGAGCTGCAGTGAAATGTCTGGCATTTCTCGAGGTCTGGCTCTATCTATCTTGCTGCTGCCTGAAGCCCTCCTGCCATGTGCCACTTCCCTTTGTCGGCTACCAGAACAAACGTGAAGTGTGCCTGAGCAAAGGGATATTTAGACCCTCAACTGGGGGAAGGAGATGTTGCTCCATTAACTTCAGTGGAGTAAAGGCTAATTTACACCAACTGCCGATCGAGCCCACAATTCCTAGGGCAGCAGGTGTCTAGGTCGGGACAATGCGGGATGCCTGAATCAGATCCCAGGAGAGAGCCGTGTGCTGGACTCTGAAAGTAGAAATGACTGACAAGTCTCAGGGTTGAAGATCGCCGATTTAGAATTGTTTTGGATTTCCTTCTCTGCAGTGCCAAGCTTTGCTAAACATTTTGCTAAACACCTTGGCAGGAAGGAGAGCACTGGGGTGAAGGCACGGGTGTGCAAGTCAGGATATCTAGGTTCAATGCCTCTCTCTGTGACCTTGAGAAAGTCTCTTAATTTGTCTGTGCTTCAGTTCCCTCTTTGTAGGCAACCATCGATCCAGTGGATCATGGTGTACGTGATCAGGTGTCTGATGAATCTACTTATGGATTTGTTTGTTTGATTCCTTTTTTCTATTTAGATTGAAAGTTCTTCAGGACATTCTGCCCCTGAATGTTTATCTGTACATCACCTAGCACAGAGTACCTTTGATCTTGATTGGGGGCTCTAGTGGTTTGTCTACACAACAGCTAGACACGTGCGGCTGGCCCGTACCAGTCGACTAGGGCTTGTGGGGCTCGGGCTGTGGGGCTGTTTCATTGCTGGGCTCTGGCTGGAGCCCGGGTTCTAGGACCCTGCAAGGTGGGAGAGTCCCAGAGCTCAGGCTCCAGCCTGAGTTAGAACGTCTACATAGCAATGAAACAGCCCCGCAGCCCGGGCCCCATGAGCCTGAGTCAGCTGGCATGGGCCAGCCACAGAGTTTTCCTTGCTGTGTAGACATACCCCAGGTCAGGAATTGTTGAACCTTAGGTCCCAACCTGGGCCTCCAGTGTCTACACTGCATTATGCTGGCCCGAGTCCGACCTTCTGCAGAGTCCTGGGCCCCTGGGCCCAAGCCCTGGCTTAGCACGATTTGTGTGTAGACGGAAAGGGGGTTTGGGCTCAGCCTGAGTTCAAACCCTGGGCTCACATTGCAGTGTAGACATACGCTGTGCCAGAACTAAGGGAGTAGTTCATTTATGGCAATGAAGTTCACTGTCTATGGATGAAATTCATGTGGAACTGAGGGCTAGGTTAGGGTTTCTTGCACAGTGTAAGCCATGCAGTGAGTTGTGGATGTGCACAGGGAGAGGGGCCTCAGTGGGTGAAGTGGGGCATTAGAGAGTGCCCCCTTTCTGCCTCTCTCACCAGGAATGCACCATGCAGCCCCTGCAACCCCACACTCCCATCCCGCTGGCGGCTCCAGAGCACATGAAGTGGAGGTAAGGGTGGTGGCAGGGCCACCCTGGGAATCCCTGAGCTGGCAATTGCATGCCCAGCCCCATCTTAGAGTTTGAAAAATGGAGGCCAGGAGGAATCCTGGAGTCCTGATTCTCCTTCCCCAACTCCCACAACTGCTCAGGGGGAAGCTGCTTCCTCCCTGGATCCCCTACATTAACTAGGGGAGACAAGCAGCAATCAGGCAGAGGGCCAGTCTCTGGTCCCCAGGAGGGAGCTCAAGGACCAAAAGAAACCCATTCTTTGACCAACCAATCATCCATCCCACCACCAGGGGCTGCAAGATAACCTGCCTGGTCATGCCATAGTACAGAGCCTAGCACACTGGGGTCCTGGTCTATGTTTGTGGCTCCTAGAACATAAGAATTGCCACGCTGTGTCAGACCAAAGGTCCATCCATCCCAGAAGCTTGTCTTCCAACAGTGGCCAATGCCAGGTGCATCAGAGAGAATGAACAGAACAGGTAATCATCAAGTGAGCCATTCCCAGTTTCTGGCAAACAGAGGCTAGGGACACCATCCCTGCCCATCATGGCTAATAGCCATTGATGGACCTGTCCTCCATGAACTTATCTAGTTCTTTTTTTTTTGAACCCTGTTATAGTCTTGGCCTTCACAACATCCTCTGGCAAAGAGTTCCATAGGTTGACTGTGTGTTGTGTGAAGAAATACTTCCTTTTGTTTGTTTTAAATGTGATGCCTATTAATTTCATTTGGTGACCCCTAGTTCTTGTGTTATGAGAAGGAGTAAATAACACTTCCGTATTTACTTTCTCCACACCAGTCATGATTTTATAGACCTCTATCATATCCCCCCTTAGTTGTCTCTTTTCCCAGCTGAAAAGTCCCAGCCTTATTAATCTCTCCTCATACGGAAGCTGTTCCATACCCCTAATCATTTTTGTTGCCCTTTTCTGAACCTTTTCCAATTCCAATAGATCTTTTTTGAGATGGGGCGACGACATCTGCACGCAGTATTCAAGATGTGGACATACCCTGGATTTATTTAGAGGCAATATGGCATTTTCTGTCTTCTTATCTATCCCTTTCTTAATGGTTCCCAACATTCTGTTCGCTTTTTTGACAGCCACTGCACATTGAGTGGATGTTTTCAGAGAATTATCCACAATGACTCCAAGATCTCTTTCTTAAGTGGTAACAGCTAATTCAGACCCCATCATTTTATATGTATAGTTGAGATGATGTTTTCCAATGTGCATTACTTTGCATTTATCAACATTGAATTTCATCTGCCATTTTGTTGCCCAATCACTCATTTTGTTGCTCAGTCTTAGGAGCTTTGTTACCAATAACTGCCCTCACTGAGACTGTAGGACCACACACTCTCCTGGGGTTTGCCTTGACTTACGTGGCTTGCTTAGGAACCATCTCCCCATCTCTGTTTCTCCATTGCACCTAGCACTGGAGTATCTAGGAGCCAGTTAGTGCTGCTGTCTAGTGCCCAGGCCTTCCGCTAGAGTGACAGAACTCAACCGAGCATCAGAATTTGGACAGGGCCCAAGGGGGAGGCAAGTGTCACCGTGCCCCTTTTACTTTCAACCTGCCAGTGTTTTGACAGAGGGCTCAATGCTGCTCACGGTTGTAGTGGAGGATAATGCACCTCATCCCGATGGTGGAGGGTGTTGACAGCACTGGGACAGTACTGAAGTCACTCGGCCCTAGGGCCATGTCCAGTCTGAGTGCAGTGCATGTGCTGGGACATTTCGCAGTGCTACGTGTGGCTCATGCTCTCACATGGACCTTCACAGGTCATGGATAGAGTCCCCAAATACCAGCCAACTTCCCAAGACAGGGTTAGGACACTCTATAGATTTACCATAGAAGATCTGTGTAGGGAGGGGGGGACGGTATGGTAGGGGAGGAGAGATGAGAGGCTGTGCTAAGGCCCAGAAATAGGAGTCAGGAGATCTGGGTTGTATTCTCTGATTCTATGTGGCCATGGGCAGGTCACCTCACCTTTCTGTGCTTTGGCTTTCTTGTCTGTAAAATGGGGATAATATTACTGATGTACAGCACTGGGGAGCTGCTAGGGTATAGGGCTTGCCGTGCACTCCCTGGCCATGTGGACCCTGCTATTGCGCACTCTGGGTATGTCTACGTTGCAGTCAAAACCCGTGGCTGGGCTCTTGGGACTCATTTGTGGGGCTGTTTAATTGCAGTGTAAACATCTGGTCTCGGGCTGAAGCCTTGGCTCTAGGACTCTGCGAAGTGGGAGGGCGCTCGGGCTGCAGCACAAGCTGGAATGTCTACACTGCAGTTTTATAGCCCGGCAGCCCACCAGCCCAAGTTGGGCAACACAGGCTAGCCAGGGGTGTTTAACTGCAGTGTAGACATACCCACAGAGACCAGGCTCCGGTCCCAGCCCGATTGCCTACACTGCTTTATAATTCTGCAGCCCGAGCCCCGCAAGACTATGTCAGCTGATCCGGGCTAGCTGTGGCCAGGCTGCAGGTCATTCATTGCAGTGTAGATGCAAGAGTTCTCTAGTGCACATTGACAGACTGCCATTTCCAAGTGCACGATGGGAACTTTCAGTGTGTGGTAGCAGGGTCTACACAGCGACTTAGTGCATGGCAAGCTAGTGCGTTGTCAATTTTACATGCTGGCTTCCCCCTAAATTGCCATGTAGACAAGCTCCCACCCCTGAGACACTCTGACATTTCAGCGACAAGTTCCATAGAAATTGCCAGTTGGGAGAATTTTTGTCAGGGATGCAAACCCTCATGCTTCAGGGCTTAGGAAGACGTTTCTATGGGTAAGTTATTCCAGAATTGGCCATTGTTATTTATTGTTTTGTACCATGGGAGCGCCTAGGAATTCCATTGGTGGTAGGAACCAATTATGCTAGGCGCTGTACAGTAGTTAACAAAGAGCCATAGATGGCTCATCAGAGAGGACATGACAGGTGGGTGAAATGGACAAATGGGCTGGGAGGGGGTTGAGAATCTGGGGAGGGGGGTCAGGGACCCACAGCTCATTCCTTGGTGAAGAGGAAGGAAGACGCTGTTTTCCACCTTCCCAAAGGAATAATGGGAAGGAAACTCTGCAAGGGAACTTACCTGATCTGCTCTGCACTGTGAGTATTCACAGGGACCAAGATCCATCTGAAATGGAACAACATAGACTGGGCTTTAAGCAGTAGTGATCATCCCAGTGCAGAAGAAATTGAGGGGCGAAGTGTAAATGATGGAAGTCCTATTAGCAGATATACCTGAAGATGAGGAATGGAAATGTGAGGAAAGTGATGGAGAATCGTCCAGTTTTCCGGGTGGTGTAAAGGGGAGTGATGGTAAAGGAGAATGTGGCTTACAAGAAAAAGGAGAGTAATGACAAATTAAAATCTGGCTTACAGAAAAAGGAGAGAAACGATAAAGAAGAATCAGCCCCGCATGATGACAGAAACAGCAGTGAGAAAAATTGCATGCCACAAATCATTACATCAGATCCTGCTTTATGGCCGGTGATCCTGAACTCTGCCAGTATTGACTGTACAATTTGGAATGGGCTGGGAAATATTGAGGCTATGACGCTTCCAGTAAATGAGTAGAAGTGACATTTCTCAAAGTCACACTATGAAAGTGTGCTCGAGAATGGTGAGACACTGACACGGCATTGGCTAGATTACTTGAAATCAACTGACAAAGTATTCTGGTTTTGTTGCAAAATATTTGACAAGGATGCCAAATCGTTGCCAGCGCTATCCAGGTACAATTACTGGCATAACTTAGCTGATGCTCTGAAGCAACATGAAAAGTCACCCAGCCATTTTACAACCTGCTCCAAATGGACGGAGGTCAAGTCCGGGCTCCAGTTGAATACATGCATAGTCTCAGAAAACCAGCGCATTATTAATGTAGAAACCCAGCATTGGAGGAACCTGCTTGGGCGTCCAATCTCAATCACCCTCTTCCTTGCAAAGAATAATTTGGCTTGCCGGGGCTCATCCGATAATTATGGCTATGAATTTGGTAGGGCCCTAATTATGATAGTGCCTGGAGCCCCCAAATGAGACTGGGAGTGGGACCCCCTTGTGTGAGGCTCTAGACCCACACATGGTCTGAGACAGTCCCGGAAGCGGTTGCAGCCTGAACAGGCAAGACAAAGGGTGGGAGAGAGAAATATTATTATACCCATTTTGTAGTGGGGGAACTGAGGCATGGAGAGGTAGAAGTAACTTTCCCAAGGCCACCCAGGTAGTCTGTGGCAGAGCTGAGCATTGACCCCAATCTTCTGAGTTGCAAGCCAGTTCCTTAGTCCCAATAATAGCCTTGCTCCAAACTAAAAATGGGAGAGCCTCTGCTTGGTATAGTATCTAAGGCAGGTTTGCTTTCACCCAGCAGCAGTTGAAAGTAGGAAGAGATGCAGACAGGTAGTAGTTTATCAGACCAGGGAAGAGATCTTATTTGGTGCAGGGTGAGCCTCGGTCTGCAGGTGTCCCCTGGGCTGTGTGCTCATATATATCGTCCCGGCTTCAAGATAAGGCTGTGCGTACACAATACAGACATTCAGCTGAGGCAGGAGAGCCAAGCCGCCATCCCAGTTGAAGGCATTTGAGTTCCTCTCCCAGACAGTTTTGTATCTGATGAAGTTAATTTAAGTTTCTAGACAGTTGCTGTTATCGTTGGGCAGCGAACTGATGTCAGAGCGTGACCTGATATGAAAATGTTCTTGGTAAAGCACAGACAATAGGCACTGTTTCTTTTCAGGAAATGTTTATATTAATATGATGTTTAATATATTGGACACTATGGGATCAGAGAATCTGTAGATGTTCATGTTTCAGAGTAGCAGCTGTGTTAGTCTGTAGCCGTAAAAAGAAAAGGGGTACTTGTGGCACCTTAGAGACTAACAAATATTCCACTGTATGCATTCGATGAAGTGAGCTGTAGCTCACGAAAGCTTATGCTCTAATAAATTTGTTAGTCTCTAAGGTGCCACAAGTCCTCCTTTTCTTTTTGTAGATGTTCATATAGTTCTTTTATTTACAAGCTGCAGCTTGTGGTAAATTTAATTTCTGCCTCCCTCCTCCCCACCGTGGCTTGCACAAAAGCGCAGCTACCACCTAGGGAAAGTATTGATCAAGCAAGGCATGAATATATGTGGCAGTGCAGAATAGTGAGTAGCTACAGGTCTTGTCTCCCTCTTGCTCCCCAGTGAAGCCATGTGGGTAATTCCCTATGGGTGTGGAGCCCATCTGACTTTGCTGGGATTCCATGCAACTGTGGCCCAGATCCAGAAAAGCTCATGAGTCATTGACATTAGTGAATGACCAGCATGCTTCAGTGCTTTGCTGGATCAGGGCATATGAAGGTCTGCCTGTGTGGATCCAATTATAGGATCAGGACCTACCAGGTTACTGTAATTTAGAGAATACAAAATAGACCCACTAGTGATCCCTGGTAATCCACATGATCTGGATCTAGTTTGGATTAGGCTGTAATGTCTATATAAGCATGGCAAACTGTAGCCTAAATCAGCATGGCCATGTGTCAGACAGTGATACCGAGTGTGTGGGTTGGTTCTACGGAAAAGAATCAGTTTATTTGAATGACTGCGGGGAAGGTGGAACACCAAAGTATGGCTGTCAGATACGGGACACTAGGGCTGAAGGTTTGAGAACCGCAGTGCTACAGCTTTCTTCTATGACAATGCCCCACTTGGCCATTTTCCAATGGGGTTGGTGAGAGATGGCTGGGGAACAAAACCATCTTGGACAGCTGAGATCAAACATGGACGTGCTGAACACCAAGGGCCAGATTCTCATTAACACGTAGGCCCCTTTTACACCTCCCTGGAAGCATTTACACAGACCATATGTCCCTTTTGTTTTGTCAGCATGGTAAACAGTGGGTGTAAATGCTTCCAGAGTGGCGTAAAGGGGCCTTCATGTCAAGGAATCTGGCCCAAAATAAATGGACTTGTGTGGTGCTTAGGGTGCCCCTTCCATAGGAGCCTTAAACAGATGGTTATGGCTCAGCCAATTATCACGGGTAAACAGAGAATCATAGAAATGTAGGGCCGGAAGGGACCTGAGATGTCATCAGATCAGTCCTCTGGCAGGACCACGTAAACCTAAACCATCCTTGACAGTTGCTTGTCCAATCTGTTCTCTGAAGCTTCCAATGATGTGGATTCCACAACCTCCCTTGAAAGCCTATTCCAGAGATTAACTATCCTTATAGTTAGAAAGTTTTTTTTCTAATATCCAACCTAAATCTCATTAGCTTCAGATTAAGTCCATTATTTCTTGTCTGATCGTTAGTGGACATGGAGAACAATTGATGAACATCCTTTTTATAACAAGCCTTACCATATTTGAAGACTTTTATCAGGTCCTCCCTCAATCTTCTTTTCTCAAGACTAAAGGTCTTTTTAACCCTTCCTTATAGGTCAGGTTTTCTAAACCTTTCATCGGTTTTGTTGCTCTCCTTTGAACTCTCTCCAGTTTGTTCACATATTTCCTAACCTGCGGCACCCGGAACTGGACAGAGTTCTCCAGCTGAGGCCTCACCAGTGCCAAGTAGAGCGGGACAATGATCTCCGGTGTCTTACATATGACACTCCTGTTAATACACCTCAGAATGATATTCGCTTTTTTTGCAACTGCATCCCATTGTTGACTCATGTGGGATTTGTGAGCCACTATAAACCCCAGATCCTTTTCAGCAGTACTGTTGCCTAGCCAGTTAACTCCTATTTTGTATTTGTACATTTGATTTTTTCCTTCCTTAGTACAGTACTTTGCACTTGTCTTGATTGAATTTCATCTTGTCGATTTCAGACCAATTCTCCAATTTGTCAAGGTTGTTTTGAATTCTAATGCTGTCCTTCCAGCATAGTGTCATCTGCAAATTTGTCTACAGCTTCCCCCATTCACTAGGTCAGTAACCCTGTCAAAGAAGGAGATTAGATTGGTTTGGCATGTTTTGTTCTTGACTAATCTGTGGTGGCTATTCCTTATAATCATATTAACCTGTAGGTGCTTACAAATTGATTGTATAATAGTTTGTCCAAGTAGCTTTCCAGGTACTGATGTTAGGCTGAAGGGTCTATAATCCCCCAGTTCTCTTTGCTCCCCTTTTTAAAGATAGGTGCTATGTTTGCTGTTCTCCAGTCCTCTTGGGCCTCATCCATGCTCCATGAGTTTTCAAAAAAAATAAATTTCTAATGGTTCAGCAAGTTTCTTAAGTACTGAAGGTAAATTTCATCAGGTCCTGCTGATTTGAATACATCTAACTTATCTAAATTTCTTTAACCTGTTCTTTCCCTATTTTGGCTTGCATTCCTTCCTCGTTGTTTTTAATATTAATTGTGTTAAGTATCTGGTCACAATTTTTACCTTTTTATTGAGGACCGAAGCCAAATAGTCATTCAACACCTCCGCCTTCTTGGATGTCATCCATTATTACCTTTCCTTTCCTGCTAAGTAATGGGTCTACACTTTTCTTCATCTTTCTCTTGCTCCTAATGTATTTCTAGAACCTGTTCTTACGACCTTGGTGTAACTCATTTTGTGCCATAGACTTTCTGATTTTGTCCCTATATGCTTATGCTTTTCTTGGTTACTCTTCCTTAGCAATTTGTCCATGTGTCCACTTTTTGTAGAATTCCTTTTTGATTTGAGGTCATTATTGAGCTCCTGATGGAGCCATATTGGCCTCTTATTCGTTCATCATCCTATCTTTCCTTCGCATCAAGATAGTTTGCAGTTGTGCCATTAATATTGTCTCTTTTGAGAAACTGCCAGCTCTCTTGAACTCCTTTATCCCTTGGATTTTTCCCCCCGGGATCCTATGCACCAGTTCTTTAATTTGTTACAGTCTGCCTTTTTTGAAGTCCATTGTCTTTCTGTGGCTCTCATTCCTTCCTTTCCTTAATGAGTGTTCTGCAGCCAGAACTTTGTTGATAATATGTAAGAGAGAATGTAATTCAGCTCCATCCCCCCTTAGCTTTGCAAGGGGGTTTGTTGGCATAGCTAGTGGTGCTAATTGACAAGACCCAGATGGAGAAGATATTGGGATAGATTTCTTTGCTGAATCTGAGATCCATTGAGTGTAGCAGAGGGGACCATGCCAGGAAGCCACTTAACAGCTTCCTGGTTCTCTGCTTGGTTGGTCATAGGACTGTCTGCCATCTGCCCAATGGACTGTCTGCCAGCTGGGAGTAGCTGGATTGCGTAACTCCAGTGACAACCCTGGCCTGCCCTTCACATATCCACCATGCTGCCTGCACTCAGGTTGCAGGGGGAGTGCATAGGAATTGACCACACTGGCTCTTATGCTGGTTGGGAACTTCTCCAGACTTGGAGAATCCCCAGCTAGACAGATGCAAATGAGGTATGCTCTTTGGGCCACCTGAGTCGACTGGCCAGTGAATCTCGCCCATTTTGACCAGGATGGGTGTCATTGTTAACACTCACTTTTCTGATGATGGTCAGACCTTATGGCATGATATTTTCCCCTAACTGCAGCCAGACTTTACCTTGCTCTATGCGGTGGGTGGGCTGTGCTACAAAGTACAGTCTGTGGGCTTCATAGCATGACTGAAATCTTTGAGAGCAGCACAGAGAATAAGCAAACGCCATATGAAAATCAGAAAGGTGAAGGTCTGCCCCGGCCAGTCATATTTGCCATTGCCTCTCTTTAAGCCTTAGGCTGACATACAATTCTCTTTCCTCCCTGCATCCTTTATCTGGGTAGGAAACAAAGGGGCCAACCTCCTCCTCCGCCCCCAACCCTTTTAAATTTCATAAAAATGAAAGGGACAATATGAATGTGAGTTGCAATGAGGCTAAAGAGACCACCATTCCTAAGCAGCATCTGTCCTCATCTAATTGGATTCGACCTTCAATGCTGGGTGGGGGAAGCCCCCTTAATATTTCCATAATGATCCAATTGCTGTTGATCCCTTGCGGTTGGCAATAGACCATGTGGTTCTGATCATGTGATTCTCAACCCTCCCAGCTTGTGGTAGGACAGCTTTGTTCTCTTGGAGCCTGGGTGGGCCCGAAGGCATCAGAGCCTGAAAAGGTTTATCTGAATTGTTGCATTGCTTTATAGCAATAACTGCAGGGAGTTATTCTCCTCAGAATTAAGTCTATGACCACTGGAAAAGCATTAAGGTGGTGTTTCTAAATTCCAATTATCTTGGCCTCTTGAACAAAAAAACAGATTATGTGGTCCTGGACAAAAGGATTTTTCTATGTAACTTCTTGTCTCAAAGCCTGATATTGTGTAATACCAATATAAATACCGTAGAGCTAGCCTATCCTATGTTGTGGTCAAATCTCCCATTCAAAATCTTCATTTATGAGGGGGATCCATTCAACGGGGAAACCAAAAGCACATTCAGTTCCTATCATTACAGGCCTGACTGAATACGCCGTCTTTAAGATATGATCTGAACAAAATCCTCAGAGGCACGTTAACCGATATGAAAGGAGGAGTGGAAGGCCAAGAGTTTGTCTTCTGTTCCTCTCTGAAAAGACAGGATGCTCCATTCTTCCCTCCGCTCTGCCTTTTTTTGTCTTAAAGAACTCCCAGCACCCAGACAACCCTCCCTCCACCCGGCTCCCTCCAGTTGCTCATTGAGCAGAAATCTTTGGATTGCAAATGCTAATAAGCATCAAGTAATCCTTGAAGGCGGGAGTGGGAGTGTGTGTGTGGGGGTTAATTGTATTCAAGGAGGCAAGAATGATCTAGGACCAGAGATTTCAAGCTAGGATATCAGGGTTGGACTGGACGACCTAGTGCACTAGGCCTCTTCCATCTCCCATGTCTATGGAGCCTGTTTTGTCACTTTTTCACAGTCAGGCCCTGCTGAACATGAGCAAACAGCCACATGAGTTATAGTGGACTTGCAGAGTAAAGGAGTACTCAAATGTGAGAGTTGGGCCTGTTGTTTCTATTCCAACCCCGCTTCTATTCCAACATATATGGTTACCTGAAATATTATGGCCCCAAATCTTCCATGATGGCTTCTGGCTTTAGGTGGGTCAGTTTTTAGATCCCATTTGAAACCTCTTGGGGCCTGACTTTCAGAGGTGCTAAGCACTTGGCTCGCCACTTGATTTCAGTTGGCTTATGGCATGTAGACCTTTCTCTTCACACCATAACAGAGGTCATAGCTGAATCTTCCTCTACAGGCTAGTCTACACGAGAAGCTCTCCTGCTGACATATCGCAGTCCACTTAGGTCAGTGTAACTTACGTTGTTCGGGGGAGGTGTGTGTGTGTGTGTATGTGGCTTATTCACACCCCTGATCGACATAAATTATACTGACCTAAATGGTAGTGTGTACAAGCCTCTCCCTTATCTGAGTAGAGAAAGTGGGGAACATCAGTGTCCTAAGAAGCCAACTAATGCCATGAACATCAATACTGGCCCAGCAGCAACAATTCATGGCTCGATTCTTTGCCGGTGTAATTCTATTGACCTCAGTTGAGAATTTGGCCATTAATCTATGTTATGCAGGAGGTCTGACTAGATGACCATAATGATCCTATAGATACACAGAAATAGACTTTAATAAATTAATCAATCATCTCACCATGAGCCAGTTTTGAAATTATGTTTGAATCTGACATGGGTGGGGTAGGAATGGACATTCAGACTCCCTTAATGTACAAGCGAACTAAGAGATCCCACAGGCTCGGCTCTCTGGACTATGGACAGGACAAAGCCAAACGCTAAATGTCCATGCACATGTTCATCTGAGCCTGCGCGTGCTGTACCTGACTCTCATGCATGTGGCTGTAGGTTTTTTATATTTGCATATGCCTGTGCACACTCATTGCGGCCATACAAGAAAATCTGCCCCCTTTAAAGCTTCTTCGCACTTGGGCTGTTCCGAAAGAGGGCCATATTTTTTTTTTAGTGATATTACAGCCCCTTGGCACCATTTGGGTGATGCCAAAGGGCTGCAACAGCCAGAAATACCCAGCAGAGTAGCCCTACCAAAAGGGAACTCTCAGCCAGTTCATCTGGGTCCTGCACTCCCCCACCCGGCTTGGGAGGCTGGATCTTGTGGGCGTGCGGTGGAGATACGCTATACCACTCCTCCACGAGCACCATACCACTGGGGCAACTTAGAATTACCTAGCAGCAGCCCTAAAAGATGTCCCTGAGGATTGGGGAGCTAGTTCCCTGAATGCCTCCCCCAATATCAAACAAAGCTGGTGCAGGGGAGAAACTAGCCAGCAACGTTCTTCAGAGCCATTTCCCACTTGTCAGCATCATGGATCTTGTTGTGTTCAACAACAGGATTGGAGCTTGGCTTGGACAGTGATAGATGCTATCTGAAACCCTGAGATCATTAGACTAGAGACACAGTGGCCCAATGGATAAAGCGCTGGAGTGGGAATCAGGTAGCCTGGGATCTCTTCCTAGCTCTGCTACTGACCTGGCATGTGGACAAGTCACATCGCATAGCTGTGCCTTGGTTTCCCCGTCTGTAAAATGGGGATGGTGATACTTACCGAGTGTGGTAATCCACTTTGAGATTGATGGATTCAGCATTCCATAGAAAGAGGTGGGCATAATTATAAAGTCAAACCACAACAGGAAGAAAGACATATGAAAGACATATGAAAATGCCAAAGGAATTTTTCTTTAATTGCAGGTGTCCTAGATATTCCTGTGTCTGGGGCTGGCTACTGAAATGGTACCAAGAGTGAATGGCAATTGCCAGTTAGAACTCAGAGTAGCTGACAATTATCCCCTTCTAAAAATGACAAACATAGGTGGGAGGGCAGGCAGAATACCTCCCTAACTGGAGTACATGTTTGCCCTGCTCTCACTGTCAGCTCGGAAACACTGCTCAATTTACTTGTAAGAGAAAAACAATGAAGCAAACATATCATCATGCTGCACAGCTGAATGATTATATAATAGAGTATTTTCCGAGAGACACGTGCTATCATTTAGGTATAATGGTGACGATTGGCGTTAAAGGTTTTTTTTCGCTGCTTTGCGATATGACGCTGACTATATTTGTGAATTGTCACCTGAGACACTTGCGTCAGTCACTTCAGCTATGGCAGTTAATCAGCAAAGGTCATGACTTTGTGATTAGATGCATGTGATGGGGTGAAATAAGTCTGGAGGCCCCCTGCTGGAGGCCTCGCGGCCCTGCTGCACCCCGCCCCAGAAAAGGGCAGTAGAGAGGTCCTCCAAGCTTCCTAGAGTGGCTGTGTGGGACATAGCCAACCAGGAAAGAGGCTGCAGGGAGCAGCCACTAAGGGCCCAGCAGGATCATATAAAAGGAGCTGCAGGGCCAGAGTTCAGTGTGCTTGCAAGGACCAGGGGAGCAAGAAGTGCTCCTGGCTGGCTGCAGGAATGGAAAGGCTCGACAGAGCAACTGCTAGCAGGGGTAGCTGCAGGAACTGCAAGGGGCTAAGCAGGTCATTACTGGAAGTGACTCAGCAGGGACCTGTGGTCAGGGAACTGAGTCCAAAAGGGCTGGCTCAGCAGGAAGGCTGGGGTCACTGGGGACTCAAGTAGAGGCCAGGAGTCCCCAGCCACTGCTCAATATGTATCAATAAGCAGCAGGTTTAAAACAAACATAAAGAAGTACTTTGTCACACAACACACAGTTAATGTGTGGAACTCATTGCCATGGAATGTTGTGAAGGCCAAAAGTATAACTGGGTTCAAAAACAAGGAAATAAGTTCATGGAGGATAGGCCCATCAATGGCTATTGGGCAAGATGGCCAGGGATGCAACCTCATGCTCTGTCTCTAAACCTCCAGCTACCATCCTACTGCCACAAATCACACCTCTGGGGATGGGAACCTGCTGCAAAATCTTCTGGCTAGATACCTTCATTCTGGTGTAGCTCTCTTCACAGTTGGCTGCCTATCTAGTTTAGACCTAAAGGTGCCCATGGTACAGCAATTCCAGTGTTGGACTGATTGAGGGATAGACTCCTGTCTGTTCCTTCCATTTAGGACAATCACTTGCACAAGAGCAGCACTCTCTGCTACCAAGGACCACATCAGAATTAAACTGAGACGAATTGTGGGCCACCCTCTGAAGGCTGCTTCAGATTGGAGAGGCCCTGGAGGTTTTTCGCCTTCCTCTGTAGCATGGGGCATGGTTGACTTGAGGGAGGCTTCTCTGCTCCTTGAAGTCTTTGAACCATGATTTAAGGACTTCAATAGCTCAGACATGGGTGAGGTTTTTCATAGGAGTGGGTGGGTGAGATTCTGTGGCCTGCGCTGTGCAGGAGGTCGGACTAGATGATCAGAATGGTCCCTTCTGACCTTAGTATCTATGAATCTATGAATCTTGGGAAACCTGGATTCAGTGCCTAACTCTGCCACAGACTTCCTGTGTGGCCTCAGAGTATCACTCAACCTTTTCAAATATTAGTTCCCCATCTGTCCTGTGTACTTCGGGCTTGTCTACATGGCCAGCAAGTGTGTGGCAAGCTGGGATGTAAATATACAGCCCACTAACCTGCTGCACGCTAACTGGCCATGCGGACCCAGCTGCTGCTCGCTAAATGTTCCCTAGTGTGCATTGATGCAGTGCACATTGAAAGGGGAGCAGGTCAAAGTGCACTATGAAAAGTTTAGTGGATGGTAGCAGGGTCCATGTGGCCAGTCAGTGCACAGCAGGCTACCGCTTTGTAGTTTTACTCCACTTTGTCACACGCTAACTGGTTGTATAGACGAAGCCTTAGACTGTGAGCTCTCCAGGGCAGAGATTTTTAGCCTGTGTATATACAGCCTCTAGCACAATGGGGCCTTGATCCTGACTGGGGTCTCTAGTCACGACTGCAATGCACTAAATTGATAGTGAAAATCACTTGGCCAAATTAATCTCTGGTGTAACTCCAGTGGGTTGCAAGGATTAGTTGTTTTGAGTGAATCAAAAAGTTGGAAACCATTTTGTTTCATTTCCTGGCATTTGTAACCATTTTTTAAAAATAAAAGCAAAGGAGATTTGGAAATGAAGGGGACTTAGGGGCCATGGTTGATTTCAATGGGAATTAGATGCCTAAGTACTTTGGAGTTTCTGGGCCATAGCCCCTGCCCTGAAGAGCTTGCAGTCTAAAAAGAGAAGGTAGACCAGCGGTGGGAGAGGAAATATTACCTCAATTGTTAAATATGGGGAACTGAGTCACAGACATGAAGTGATGTTCCCAAGGTTACACAGACAGTCAGTTGCAGGGCCAGGACCTGCATCTGGATCAGCTGAGTCCAGTTTTGTGCCTTACCAACATGGCCATTCTACCTCTCACAGGTATGTGTCACACAACTTTTAACTCATTTTCTGAAATTGACTAGATTTCAAGTTCAGTATCCCTTTAGAAAAAAAATAAAAAAAATAAAAGGTTATCTGGAAAATTTTTTGAAGCAGTTGGAGCTAAAAGTTTCACAAAAGTAAGGAAATAGGTGATAGCCCCATTGTTTGGGTTCTTTTAAACTGGACAAAAGACTAGGGCTGTCAAGTGATCAAAAAATTAATCGTGCAATTAATTGCACTGTTAAACAATAATAGAATACTATTTAAATTTTTTGGATGTTTTCTACATTTTCAAATATATTGATTTCTATTACAACAAAGAACACAAAGTACAGTGCTCACTTTCTATTTATTTTTGAATACAAATATTTGCACTGTAAAAAACAAAAATAGTATATTTCAAATCATCTAATACAAGTATTAGTGCAATCTCTTTATCATGGAAGTTGAACTTACAAATGTTGAATTATATCCAAAAAACCCCTGCATTCAAAAATAAAACAATGTAAAACTTTAGAGCCTACAAGTCCACTCAGTCCTATTTCAGCCAATCGCTCAGACAAACAAATTTGATTATATTTGCAGGAGATAATGGTGCTCGTTTCTTGTTTACAATGTCACCTGAAAGTGAGAACAGGTGTTCGCATGGCACTGTTGTATTCAGCGTCGCAAGATATTTATGTGCCAGACATGCTAAAGATTCATATGTCCCTTCATGCTTCAACCACCATTCCAGAGTCATGCTGATGATGGGTTCTGCTCGATAACGATCCAAAGCAGAGCAGACCAATGCATGTTCATTTTCATCATCTGAGTCAGATGCCACCAACAGAAGGTTGATTTTTTTTTGGTGGTTTGGGTTCTGTAATTTCAGCATCAGAATGTTGCTCTTTTAAGACATCTGAAAGCATTTTCCACACCTCGTCCCTCTCAGATTTCGGATGGCACTTCAGATTCTTAAACCTTGGGTCGAGTGCTGTAGCTATTTTTAGAAATCTCACATCGGTACCTTCTTTACGTTTTGTCAAATCTGCAGTGACAGGGTTTGGAAATCAAACAACATGTGCTGGGTCATCACCCGAGACGTCTGTAACATGAAATATCTGGCAGAATGCGGGTAAAACAGAGCAGGGGACATACAGTTCTCCCCCCAAGGAGTACAGTCACAAATTTAATTAACGCACTATTTTTTTTAACGAACATCATCTCCTGAGGTCCCTTCCAATTCTGATATTCTATGAATCAGCATGGAAGCATGTTCTCCAGAATGGTGGCCAAAGCATGAAGATGCATACAAATGTTTAGCATATCTGGCATGTAAATACCTTACAACACTGGCTACAAAAATGCCATGCAAATGCCCGTTCTCACTTTCAGGTGACATTGTAAAAAAGAAGCGGACAGCAGTATCTCCTGTAAATGTAAACAAACTTGTTTGTCTTAACGATCAGCTGAACAAGAAGTAGGACTGAGTGGACTTGTAGGCTCTAAAGTTTTACATTGTTTTGTTTTTGAGTGCAGTTATGTAACAAAAAAAATCTACATTTGTAAGTTATACTTTCATAATAGAGATTGCACTACAGTACTTGTAAGAGGTGAATTGAAAAATACAATTTCTTTTATCATTTTTACAGTGCAAATATTTGTAATCAAAAATAATATAAAGTGAGTATTGTACAATTTGTATTCTGTGTTGTAATAGAAATCAATATTTGAAAATCTAGAAAAACATGCAAAAATATTTAATAAATGTCAATTGGTATTCTATTGTTTAACAGTGCAATTAATCGTGATTAATTTTTTTGAGTTAATCGTGTGAGTTAATTGTGATTAAGCGACATCCCTACAAAAGACCATAAAACAACATGCTGTTGAGAGAAATTCTGCATTAGTTGTAGTGGAATGAATTAAGAAACCTAGCAGGTCTTTCCCATCTCTAATTTCCATGAAATTACATTCAGCTGTTAAGGTAAAACTCCTTTCTAAGAAAAACTACTGAATAAAAGTGGTTTTATTGCCATCTATTAATACGGGTCACTAAGGTGCACATGTTTATGTAGAGGAAACGAATAGTGTTTAATGCAGAAATGCACACTCAACAAAGAACAGCCAAATGCCACCTAATGATCTGCCAAGGAAATGCAGCTAGGCATTCATCAAGGATACCCGACGTGGCTTGGAAGGATTAAACTTTTATTGGTAAATACCGATTTCACTGCACATACACAATTTGAAGAAAAAATATTTCCATCGACGATCATTGAAATTTACAGAGGGGCAAAGTAAGAAAAAAACTGCTTGAGAACTTACTAGAGTTTGATTTAAGGATAAATATTTTGTATGTTTTCACATGTGATGTTGACAACTTGTATTTTAATGGTTATAAAGCTTTAACTTTTTGAATCTCAATGCCGACTGTCATTTATCTGTCCCTCCCCCATCATGTCCCACAACAGTGAAAATTTATTTGGCAAAAATTGAAAAAAATGCTTAAAACCTATTGATTTGTTCAGCTGTGAAAATTTAAATCAATAAAAAGTACTCGCTAATAAACATTGATATTATCCATCGAAACTATGAAAATTGAATTATACCAATCCTAGGTATGTCAGAGCTCTGCGGGCTTCAACAAACCATCCTGATTCATTTGTGTCTGTGCGGGTTCTTCTGCCCTTGGGGTGGTTACTGGATCTATGAAGATAGATGATGCGTGGGTTTCTTGTATACCTTCACAGATCCAGTAACCACCCCAAAACACAACAAGAAATCCGTTATCTGCAGCAAGGTACATATACCAGAGAATAAGCTCCAAGGAGAAAGTCTGGGATATACACAGTAAAGAACTTAAAACTGTCTTCACCAAACAAGAAGTAGATTGCATCATGGAACAGGCCATGCAAATACCCCGAGAGAACCTTCTTCAATACAGAAATAACCCCGGCTCCTACCAGTGACGCCAGAACAAGGGGGCAGCTAGAGATCTCAATCATCCAGTTGGGAGCACCGACAAGAAGCTGGGGCTTCAGACCCCACTCCCAGCTGGAAGCCGGGGAGAGAAGCCTGAGAGGTGAGTCATAAAATTGACAATGCTGCTAGGCTCTTGGAAGGGAGTGGGAGCGATGGGGGCAAGAAGCTGGGGCAGCTGGACCCTGCTCCCTGGTGGCAAGACCTGCATGGCTTCCCCCAGTGGGGAATGGGAAGTAGAGGGGACGGGGGAACAGCCTGCTAGGAACCTGTGGACCAGCTGGGCTCCTGGCAGGGTCCTCAGCTCTCCACACTGCCCCTCTTAGGTCGGTGGAAGCGCTTCTGGTGAGATCGCGCACCAGCAACCCAAGGAGGGTCGTGTGAACATGCACCATCGCAGTAATTACAGAGGTGGCTGTAAGGCAACCTAATATAGTTAAAAGAAAAGGAGTACTTGTGGCACCTTAGAGACTAACAAATTTATCTGAGCATAAGCTTTCGTGAGCTACAGCTCACTTCATTGGATGCAGTTGGTGGAAAATACAGAGGGGAGATTGTTAGTGTAGACAAACCATTAGTCAGTAAAGGCCCTGGTTTTAGCTCCACAGAGCTAAGGCTCAATCCCAGCTGCTGATGACCCATGCAGGGCTGTGATGTTTCATCACTAGAATTTATGTAATCCTTCTGTCAGGTGGTTAATGGCAGCAAAAAGGGCTGGGTTCAATATATCTAGGATCCTGTGTGGCAAATAACTAAACTGGCTCAAAGTCCCCACCCATTAATCTGGAAAAACTAGAAGTACCCTTGGGGGGTTGTAACGATGCTGGTTCTGGTGGGACCCCACTGAGAGTGCCCGTTCAGGACAAATTGCTTAAAACAGGGCAGTTACAGCCCAAGGCTGGGATTTCTATGCATACCAAGGCAGACCAAATCAGCCAGACAGAGAAGACTTTGGTTTTACCCCACTGGCTAACCACAAGTCACACAAGCAATTCCCTTAGACACTCCAGTTTCCCGGTATCACAACCAGTGCCACTCGTTATGGGGACAGATGGTTATGAAAACCAGTATTCCAATAAAAGAAACAGGGTTCTCCAGATCCCAAAGGACCAAACCCCAGACCCAGGTCAATATACAAATCAGATCTCACCCACAAATCACGCGGTTGCCAATCCTTTAGAATCTAAAATCTAAAGTTTATTCATGAAAGGAAGAAGATATAGATGACAGCAAGAATTGGTTAAATGGAATCTATAACATACAGTAATGGCAAAGTTGTGGGTTCAGGCTTGTAGCAGTGATGGAATAAACAGCAGGTTCAAATCAAGTTTCTGGAGCACATCCACAGCTGGGATGGGTCTTTCAGTCCTTGGTTCAAAGCTTCAGTGTAGCAAAGTCCCTCCAGAGGTATGAAGAAGGATTGAAGACAAGATGGAGGAGCTGCAGCAGCTTTTTATATTCTCTTGCCATGTGGTCTTTCTTTCTTTGTCCCAAAGACCAGCTGTCCATTACACGGCCTGGAAAAACCTCAGAGTTCTGTGCATAGGCAGGTCCATGCACACCTTGCTGAGTCACAAGGCGTGTCTGCCTTCTCTCAATGGGTCAATTGTATAGCTGATGGTCCTAATGAGCCATCAAGCAGGTTAGGCAGAGCTGACACCAATTTGTCTGGGATGTCACCCAGAAGCATAGTATAAGTTTGAAATACAGACACTATAGAGCCAATACTTATATCTTTAAATACAAAAATGATACATGAAAACAGATAGCATAATCCTAACTAGCAAACCATAACCTTGTCTTAGACACCTTATTTGACCCCCTTTATACAAGATTTGGTGCCACTACAGGATCTTGGTTGCAACAATGATCTGTATGGTCCCAGATTATGTCAATAACGTCACAGGTGTGCCCTAAAAAGGTAGAAAGAAAAGAAGTACTTGTGTCACCTTAGAGACTAACAAATTTATTTGAGCATAAGCTTTCGTGAGCTACAGCTCACTTCATTGGATGCATTCATTTTCCACTGAATGCATCCGAAGAAATGAGCTGTAGCTCACGAAAACTTATGCTCAAATAAATTTGTTAGTCTCTAAGGTGCCACAAGTACTCCTTTTCTTTTTGCGAATACAGACTAACACAGCTGCTACTCTGAAATCTAAAAAGGTAGAACTTCCCCACTTACAAGCACTGTGAGGTTGTGTCCAAACAACAGAATCTTTCTTAGGGGAAAAGGAACCCAGCCATGAACTTGGGAAAACACAGCAACAGAATATATATGCATATACAAAGTAAAATAGCTTCCCTTTTAGTAACTTTAGCAGGGATCCATCCAATTCCTTTCCCAGCCGCTAATAAGAACGTCCCATGGGAAATAGTCCTTTAGCCACATGATCTCACCCATCCACCAAACCTCACTCCTGGCTTGGAGCAGCACGTAGTGATGTCCAAAGTGTCTCTGCTAAGTCAGTCTCCAGTCTCAGGGGAGCTACTTGCTCAGTCCCACCTACCAGTGCTTACCCAGCTTTGTGATTCAGCTTGATTAACATACTGCACAGGTGGGGCATCACTGGAGTCCAGGTAGCTTTGCTGCTGCTACCCGCTGCTGCACCCTGTGTTGTCTCACATGGCAAAGCCTTCATCCTGCCTCACTGTGAAGTCCCCATACAAAGACAATCCAGAGCACCCAGGACCCCAAAAGACATTTGTTTCAAGATAAAAGCACTTCTCCCAACCCCCTCTAAGAGCCCACTACCCACCAAAATCCAAGTTTCTGTATCATTATGGTGACTTCCCAAGTGTCAGTGGAATTGTAGGTAGGTGGCATATGCAAATGAAGCTCCCTGTGGCTGCACTTTCCCCTTTTCAGCAACAGAGGGCGTAGAGAGCTCTTCCCTCTGGAGCTCCTGGCCCTAGGGCTCTCCTGGTGTAGACAAGGCCTCTGGGCTGAGTCACATATATGGATCCTGGACATTTCTTGTGTGAACCTGTTGCCGAAATTGTTTCTCATAAGCCATTGCCTGATGGGAGGAATATCCATTCCAGCTTGTAGAGCAAGCTCTGGCCTCCTGTATGGGGATCAGCCACCCACCTGAACCATGTGAGGAATCCAGATATCACAGATTGTGCTGGCGTGTCTCTCTCTCTCTCTGTGTCTCCTGCCTGCAGGGCAGAGAAGCATGGCTCAGCAGTCAAGTCTGCGTGTGCCTCTGCTGTTGTACATTCAAAAAGCTCCAGTGCCAGCTAAGAAGGGCCCGGAGAAGTCAAACCTTCAACGCTAATGACAAATGAGACCACACCACTCGTTGTCTCGGAACGATTCTCCGAGGCTCCTGAGATCCAGGCGCTGTAGCTTTTGAAAGCAGAAGCCTCAAGCTTATTCAGACCAAGTGCTATTTTTGGTTCAGCTCTGCATTTCCAAACTTAGATGCCAGGGGTCTGATTCGCCAGTGCCCTGCACCTTGTGTCGTCCTTTGCAGCAGTGCAAAGGGCTGTAAAGCGAGTCCATTCTTTGGGAGTTTGGGTGCCTTGGGGTACATTTATACTACCCGCCAGATCGGCGGGCAGCAATCGATCCAGCGGGGGTCAATGAGACGCGATAAATTGACCCCCGAGTGCTCTCCTGTTGACTCCTGTACTCCAGCGCTTGTGAGAGGCGCCGGTGCAGTCGACGGGGGAGTGGCAGCAGTTAACTCACTGTAGTGAAGACACCGCAGTGAGTAGGTCTAAGTACATTGACTTCAGCTATGTTATTCACGTAGCTGAAGTTGTGTAACTTAGATCAATCCTCACCCCAGTGTAGACCAGGCCTGAGTGTCTGTGAATCTCAGCCTTTCAGCTCCAGGACTAACTCCCCGTGGACAGACCTTCCTTTGGCCTTGGATGACACTGACTCCTGAGGAAACAGGGGCCTACATCACTGCTCTAACCACATAAACAAAGTGTTCTGTTTAGCTTGGCATGTGCGTGGTGTGAGTGGAAATGCAAAAAGGGGTGGTGGTGTGTGTGTGGGGGGGGACGGGGGACGGACGGAAAACAACCTACCGCAAAACCACAATAAACTGCACACTTGAGCCGTGTGTTGTGCTTTCTAGGGCAGTTACTGTCAGCAGGGCTTGAACACGCAGGCGCACTGTGCTGCTATCCTTTTCTAGTGGGTCCTCAGCTTGCACAGAATCTAAACTCAAGAACATAGGAGTTGTTAGACTGGATCAGACCCAAGTCCAGCTAGTCCAGGATCCTGTGTCTGACCGTGGCCGGTACCAGCTGCTTCAGAGGAAGGAAATCCCGGCACTAGGCAGATGTGGGATAATCTGCCCCACACATTAGATCTCGTTTTGATATCTGATAGAGACTGGCTTGCGCCCTGAAGCATGAGGCTTAATAGCCCTTCCAGAATTTTTGTTGTCATTATTGTATAACTCTGGATATCCTTAGTAATCATATACATTTCCAGTCCCTCTCTGAATCTTGCTAAGTTTATTTGCATCAATGACTTCCTGGGGCAATGAGTTCCACAGTCTAATTACAAAGTCATGTATTTCTCTTTATCAGTTTTGAGTTTGCACTTTTTAATTTAATTGAGTGTCCTCTTGTTCTTGTGTTATGAGATGGGAGAACAGAAGTTCCCCAAATCCCTTTTCTAGGCCATTCATTATTATATTTACTTTTATTGTGTCTCCTATTTTTCCTCTCCTTTCTAAAGTAAAGTTTCTAGTCCTTACGGTTGTGAAGAAAACCTTCCAAATATGCCCCAATGTAGTGTCACTGAGTCTGCAGAGAGGTATCCTGAAGCAATAGCTCTGAGAGAGGTGTGGATTTTCTTGTTCAGTTCACAAGAGTGTTAACCCTTAACACTAATGATGGCATTATAAACATTATTAGCACTGTAAACTATTTCACTATGGTTCTCTTTAGCAGAAGCATCCTACTAAGGTGCTTTTCCAGACTGGTATAATAGTATAATATTATATACCATAATAGTAGCTGGAGATGGGGAAAGACTCTCTCTCTCCAGGGACTTTTTATCCATCCAGGGAGCATACACAGGATTGTGCCTTCTGGCATAGTTACCAATGTTTTGTACGGGCTAGTTTTAAATGTCTGAAGTGATGGACCTTCTAGCCTGACTTATTTTTCCATCCTAAACTGCCTTTTGTAAATTTAACTCCATTTCCTAGTGATCCCCAAGATTTCAAACTAAAACCAGGAAGGGGGAAGCAGCCAGCCAAGGGTAAAGGGGAGAAATGGAAGATGCAGGGATAGAGAAGAGCATCGGCCATCCAGAGGAGATGGGAAGAAAGTAGAAAGAGTGATGCTGTGGGGGGAGTGCTCACAGCAAGTGGGGCATGAGCTAACATAAGGCCATAGGACTGGAAGGGACTGCCTGGGTCATCGAGTCCAGTCACCTATTATCACAGGCCACCCTGTCATTTAATCCCATTAATAAATTTATCAGGCTCCATCTCAAAACCAGTTTTGTTTCTTGCCCCCACTACTCTGACTGGGAGGCTGTTCTGGCACCTCACTCCTCTGATCATAGGCGCCAACTCCATGGGTGTCCGGGGCTGGAGCACCCACAGGGAAAAATGAGTGGATGCTCTGCACCCACTGGCAGCCAAGCTCCCCGCCCCTCCCCACCTCACCTCACCTCACCTCACCTCACCTCACCTCACCTCCTCCTATGACTCCTCCCCGAGCGTGCCGCATCCCCACTCCTCCACCTACCTCCGAGCGCTTGCTGCCACCAACCAGCTGTAGCAAGCTCCGGGAGGGAGGGGGGAGGAGCGGGAATGTGGGGTGCTCAGGGGAGGGGGCAGGGAAGTGGCTAGGCCGGGGCAGGGATTTGGGGAAGGAATCGGAATAGGGGCAGGGAGGTGGTGAAGTTGGAGCGGGGACTTTGGGGAAGAGGTTGGAATGAGGTGGGGGGCGGGGGGACAGAGGGGGGTTGAGCACCCACCGGTGCCAGTAGAAGTCGTCGCCTATGCCTCTGATGATTAGAAACCTTCTTCTAATTTCTAGCCTAAAATTATTACTGACCAGTTTCTCCCTATTTGTTCTTCTACCAACATTGTCCTTTAGTTTCAATAGCTCTTTTCCCTCCCTGTTTACCCCTGATGTATTTATAGAGAGTAATCATATCCCCTCTCAACCTCCGTTTTGCTAGGCTAAACAAGCCAACCTCTTCAGGTCTCCTCTCGAAAAACCAGCTTCCCTTCCCCTGATCATCCTCGTCGTCCGTCTCTACACCTGTTCCAGCCTGAATTCATCTTTCTTGAACGTGGTGACCAGAACACTACAGAGCCTCTATGGTTCTGGGAGTGAGCTGGGTTCTGCTCTGGCTCTGGCATCATGATAGAAGTGTTGGCTAAATTACAGGTTCAGGACTAAATGCTGCACAATTGGGCTGTATCGAGGTGAAGAAGGCAGAATTTGAAAATAATGGGGTTCCATGGGGGTAGGTAACGAAGGGCAGAATAGGGCCTAGAGATTCACTATTACAGATGCTGACACGGGAGCAAGAAGGAAGCCATCTCGCCCTTCCTAGCTCAGGCTGTTTTTGCAGGGCTGGCAGTCCGAAAAGCCACTGATTGACCTATCAGTGGAGTACATTTGATACAGAGTCCCTGGCTCATTTTTATATTTGTTTGTACGATGGGCGCCTCTAAAGGCTGCACAGGGGGATCAGGGCCCCATTGTGTTAGGGGCTGTACAAACATACAGTGGAAAGCCACCCCAAAGAGTTTGCATGCAACAGTAAGCTTGGAACCCACCTTGCTGCTTCGGTGGAGTCCCTTTGCAGAGCTCTCAGTTTCTTCTACAGAAATGTTTCTAAATGGTTTGTTTGCGAAGGGGGCTACATACGTCACATTGAAAATGAAAGGTGGTGCTGGTCTGCTGTGTGCGCTGGCAGCTCGGCTAGCCACTAAATCCCCAATCCTGCAAACACTGAAGCATGTGCATAACTTGGACCATGCAAATAGCCCCTTGACTTCCAGGAGCCTACTTCCTTCAAAAAGGATATATTAGTGGGAGCAAAGTTACTCCCAGGGGTGAAAGTAAAATTGAAAACTTACTGGTACGGGGGACAGCTCTGCCCCCCCAGAAGGGGCGGGGCCTCAGGCAGAAGAGGCGGGGCTGGGGAGTCAGCCTCCCGCAGCCAACCCTTCCACGCCCGCACTGCCCAGGGCTCCAGTGATGATTTAAAGGACCCGGGGCTCCGGCCGCCATTGCCGCACCAGTGGCCAGAGCCCTGGGCCCTTTTAAATTGCCGGCCCTGGCACAGCTGCTCCTATTGCCCCTCACCCCCACTGGCAGCCTGGGAGGGGGGTAGTGGCAAAAGGGGCAGCGATGTTAAAGTAAGACAGTAGGGGCCGGTACTGGTGGCCACCTTTTACTGGTACACTGTAATGGCCCGTATTGCCTTACTTTCACCCCTGATTACACCCATGCTTAAGTGTTTGCAGTACCAGGCCCTACTTTGTGAAGCAAACAATTCTCCCTGCCCCCTTTTTTTGGACCCACCTAGAGGAACCAAAACACATTGGGGAAGAAAATGAAATAAAAATAAACAAAGGAAAAATGTGTGTGTGTAGATCAGAAGGAAGGGGGTAAATAACAAGAAGGGAAAAGAGCTATTTAAGCTAAAAGGGCAGTGTTGGCACAAGAACAAATGGGGATAAACTGGCCATGAATAAATTTATGCTGGAAATTAGAAGAAGGTTTCTTCATTCATTCTCTCTCTCTCGCTCTCTCTCACACCCCGCCCCCCATATTTATTACTACCAACAATATGATTGCCTCTGTTGCTTAGTAATAGGAGCAGTTTGCAGTCCAGAAAAGTTCATAGAACATATAATAGTGGTAATCTGCACAACACAAATGCAGTCCCTTCCCATGAGTATCTTCCTGGTAACTTTGTCCTCCATCTTCTCTCCACTCACTGGTTGCCTCCTTATAGAAACTGTTTTCCCAGCATGCTTTTCTAGTGATTAGAGTATGGGAGAGGTCTTAGGGTTCTAGTTCTGGCTCCATCACTAGGGAAGTCATTGAGGGAAACTGAGGCGCAGAAATTCTCTGTAAATTAGAGCAACTATAGTTATGAAGCGGGCTGGTCAACAATTTTCTGTCAAAATGTCTTTTCAATGGAAAATCGGGTTTTCAAGTTAATGAAAGGTGTTGGCTTTCCTCAAAAATATTTGTTTTTTGGGTTTCAAGGTTTTTTTGATGGGGGGAAGAAAAACCCATTTCTCAGTCAAATCTAGTTGTGAGGCTGCATTAATTCATTGCTTATAAACTACTTTAAGGTCCTCACCTGGAAGACGCATCCACCACTGGAAGAGGCTATGAGGAAAATAGTCTTTGTTCCCTGCTTCGTAGATAAATAGGGGCACCATTTTCTCCAGAGAGCCATCAGTCCGGAAGCAATAAAATTAACTGAAAGGAAAGGGAGTGAACCTAGGTATGATGGCCTTACGTCAATGAATAGCTTCAGGAATGGCATTAAGAATGAGACAGCACATGGAAGGATGCATATATGGTAGGATGCATAGACTTAGAACATATATTATGGTCCCTTCAAGTCTCACAGGATCTGTCTACACACAGCCTGCAGCAGCAAGCCTCCGAACCCAGGTTGATTGACTCAGGGTTATGGGGCTCGTGGTAAAAATAGCTATGTAGATGTCGCAGTTTGGGGTGATCCTCTCAGCCTAAGTTGCAATGTCTACATAGCTATTCTTAGCACAGGAGCCCAAGTCTGTCAAGCCAGGCTTGGAGACTTGCCGCCACTCACTGTGTAGACGTACCTATAATGGCCCCTTCTGGTTTTAACATCTATGAGTTATATGGAAAGGAAAACACATGAATCTGGACAAGAGGATTCTTTGGTTCAATATTCACAGTGTTTGGCACTTCACAGGGGAATGAAGTTGTACTGGCCTCTTTCCTCCAGTCCTTTTTTCCATCTTCATGGGGAAAAACAAATCCACTGATGCTGTAAAAGGGTATAAGTTTGGCTGTCATTAGTCATGGGAGAACCTTCAAAGGTTCAGTTCAGTCTGGATGCTCCTCAGAAGTTGTTATTTGAATAGGGCCTAGGAGCCTTTGTCATGGACCATGACACCACTGTGCTAGGCGCGGTCCAAACACAGAACAAAAAGATGGCCCTGCTCCCAGGAGTTTACAATCTAAGTATAAGAGAAGAGACAACAGATGGATACAGATAGATGGGGGAATCCAAGGACACAGTGAGGCAGTATTGGTCAGCGTGATAGGCAGTGGTCTCAGCACCCCAGCAGCCTCGCTGTTGCATTCAAACTCTCTAAGGGGCTACCAAGTCTGAAAAACCAGGCAGGAAATCTTACAAGAATAAGCTTTCTTATGAGATTGCTACTGCTCCCAGCCATACAAGAGATGAAAAAACAACTGTTCTCACAGCCATTTCCTGTCCCTTCTGGAAAGGAGGAGCAGGAAGAATGAAAAAAACAAACTGGGGAAAAAGTTAACTATAGTTTTTCATTCCTCAGATATGGTTCAGCTAAGGTTAGGATCAGCGCCGGGAGCCGTAGTTCAGGTTAGCTTTCACTTTGTCCAAATGTGTCCATCCTGAACAGTGATGTGCCTGGCTGTAGCAATGTTTGTCTGATTAAAGGGAACATTATCAGCGAAGGGAATGTTTTCAACACTAGATGGAGCAGTGATCCTAGACATGAGGGAGTGAAAATGTCTCTTTGATTTGTTAACTCCTTCCTCTCTGTGTAGTCCACATAAGTTCCTGAATTTTTAAATATGAAGACTCCCTTTGGAAATCAGACTAGTACAGCATTTTGGGGGCAGGAGGGGGAGATATTCATTCTTGGGGTAACTCTACTGAAATCAATGAAGCTACAGAAGGATGACTAGACCTGTTGTATCTCGAAATTGGGATGTTTGTGCTTTGTGAATTCATCAGCTTCTTTGCTCATTCCCCCTTTGACAGCCGCACGTCATGCTTTTCTTTGTGACATCACAAGCTGTTTGCATGATGATTATGATGTCATAAACAGACCTAGGTTCAAATATCTTGTTTTATGCACGTGTCTCTAGCGATATTAAAAAAAAAATTAGGCAAGAGAAGAATGAAAGAGATACAGGATATTGGCCAAAGCGTCATTAAGTAGAACGTGTCTCTAAAATTTGCCATAAAGTGTCCAGAGCCACAGCTGGGGACAGCCATCAGATTGGTAGCTACTATCAACAAGTCATAGACAAAGCCACCTTCATCAAAATTCGACTATTTTATAGAACAGGAAACTGGCTGTTTGCCTAAATCATCAAGACAGGGAGCTCCGTGTAGCTGCTGGGTCGTGGGAGGCTATTGATTGATAATAGATGCTTTGGCAGCAGGAGCACCAGCCAGCATGTGCTAGGATGTCATCTGGCCCAAGGGCTGGTGAAGTCTGAGATCAATCGATTGAGACTCACACTTTAGAGGCAAAGGCTTGTAAAGGAATAAGGATCAGGAAGATCAGGATCCAGGTCATTTCCTTGTTGCCTTAACATGTGAATTTCTCCTCTTCTGCACAATGAGGAAAGGTCAAAGGTTCGGGATTACAGCGCAAATGGTGATAGACGGCTAGCTCAACAAGGGCCAAGTGAATACATCGCTGTATATTGAGGCTGCTGAGCTGCTGGCAGACATAGAACTGTTCCGGCACGTTTTCTTTCATGGGATCCCACTTGTAGGCTGTGTCCTGTATCTTCCTACAGTGACTGGCTAGGATGGGCTGGTGGGCTGGTAGGTCTGTAAGATGTTTATCAGTAATAAGGCTGCATTTAGATAGCGCCAATCATCCTGAATGGTCCCAGAGCTGGGTTGAATGGGCGCTGATCTCACAGCTTTCTTTGAAGCTAAACACTCAGGGGCCTGATCCAAAGCACACGGGAGACAATAGAAAGACCCGACAGTAGGTGACACACAAGTGCAGTTAGGGGGTTGAACGCTTGCATTTAACTCAAGCCACTGCATTGTCACTGTTTGATTATTTGCATTACGGTGGCACTTAGAGCCAGGGTCCTATTTTGCTAGGGGCCGTACTAATACATGACAAAGTACTGACTCAATTAAGCAAATTGCTTAACCTCTGTGTGCCTCAATCTAGAAGGTACAAGATTAGCTGCCTTCCTCACAGGGTGGGAGCATAGATGATGTTTTCGAAGTGCTTGGGGATCCTTGGATGAAAGTATAAATTATTACTAGATAGTTAGGCAGCTGCTATGCTGTGCTCATTGCTAATCCTCTCACTATGCCCTTGAGCTCCACTCGTCAGTCTGTTTCATCTTGCTTTACGCTGAGGCTCGGTCTACACACAGAGTTGTGCTGGCTTAATTATAGGTCTGTTTTTAGATCAGTGTAGTCAAGCTGGTGCAGCTTTGGGTGTGGATGCTCAGATCAATTGAAATCTGGCTTATATCAGTCTAGCTAGCACTTGCAACTGGGGCCTCTAGGGTATCTACTGCAGTGCAAGTAACAGTGATCAAAATGAAGTGTTCTCACTCTATAGGCATAGTCTGTTATTCTGGGTACCAGTGGCCTCTCCATCGCGGACACGTCATCCAGGAAGAAATTCAGAGCCAGTCAGTATAAACCCTTTAAAACATGGGATGTAATACCTCTTTCTTAAACAGGACTTTTCATCAGTTGATCTCAAAGCACTTCAAAAGCTTTAATATATTTATCCTCACCACCCATCTGCAAGCCAGGGTAGTGCTAATATCCCCATTGTACAGACGGTAAACTGAGGCACAGAGCGGCTAAGTGACTTGCTCAAGGTCACATAGGAAGCTTGTAGCAGAGCTAGGAATTGAACCCAAATCTCCAGCTAGTGCCCTAACCACTGGGCCACCCTTCCTCCCTTTAAACTATCAAGTAATCTCCCCAAAGCTGGCGAATCTAGAATCATGGCATTAATTTGCACCCCGGACTTAATTTGCAATTCAGCAAGCCAGTGACCAGTGATGTCAATTGTCTCTATAACAGAGGGAAACCCAGGTAAGCGCTGTCTTTATTCTGAGGCCCCGTTTTTATTGGTCACTGACTGTATCTTTATGTTAACTCCATGTTGAGACAGTGTCCCAGAGGGATTAGAACAAGGGGCTCAGAGTTAGTGCTTTTGGCATTTCTTCGTGGATCCGCCCCCAGCTCACACCATGACCCTGGACATGTACATTGAATAGAGATGAGCCCAAACTAAATCCAGCTCCTAACACCCTCTTCTAAACTCTGAGAAGGGAGGCTTTGTATCCAGAACTGGAGCTGAATTTTTCAGCTTGTCCCTTCACGTCTGATGGGTTGATCCAAATACCCGCTCTGACCTTTGGGGTTCAAAGTTCAGATCGGGATCCAACTTCTGTGCCTTAGGCCCATCTCTACACATGGGCCCTGCTCCTACAAAGCACAAGTAGTTCCATTTAAATGAAGCCTGTGCTCAAAGTGCTTTGCTGGATCGGGACTTCTGAGCTTCAGAGAACAGGTATAAGGATCCTTTTTCTTCAGAGTGCTGTCATGAGGCTAAATTCAGTCACGTGTGTAAAGTCCTTTGAGATCCTAAGGCGAGAAAGGCTAACGAAGCGCAAAGGGTTATGAGCAGTGTTTGGAAAGAGAGCGAATAGCGGACATTGACAATTCCCACCCAGTTCGGCTATGCCCAGTGTATTATTCTGGCCATGTGCCATTGCTGGCTGTGTACATGTTCAGACAGATGAGGACACCCCCACACCATTCAACACAGACCCAAGTGTCACCGATGTCTCAGACCTTTTTAGCAAACACAGAACCACGATATTACAGTGCGCTGTAGCCCAAGGGTAAGACATTTTGAGCGTGCGCTTAATTTAGTGCTTCAAAAGGGGTTGTGTGTCTCTGGAGCTGGTAAGGTGGCTCCGCCAGCAATGACCCAGTCTGAAATACCTGAGGCTTGAGTCATGACTGGAAGAGGAAACGTGCAGAAACAAGCAGCAAGTCAGGAAACTCCATGTCGGAGGTGGACAAAGGTAAAAAGTAAGTGGCTTGGTATGTCTGTGCGATAGCAAGAAAACCAAAGGTAGCAGTTTTAGCTGATAATCGCAGGGCCTCAGGGAAAGCGGTGTCAGGTCTAGTCACTATTGGGCTGGGAGACCTCCAAGGAACACCCAGGGTGTTGCAAAAACTAGTGATGGTTATTCAGCAGTAATAATACCCAGCTCTTGCAGGGCACTTTTCATCAGCACTTTGCAAAGGGAGGTCAGTATCATTAGCTCCGTTTTACAGACAGGAAAACTGAGGCGCAAGGAGGCGACATGATTTGCCCAAGCTCATCCAGCAGGCCAGAGCCCAAACTGGAACCCAGATGTCCTGAATGCCAGTCTAGTGCTCTAGCCACAAGGTTGCACTCCTTTTCTGCCTTTTTTTTTGTCCATGCCATGACAGTGCCATAGCATAGGCTCAAGGGCAATGTGCTGCCTGAGGTGCCATGTCATGATGAGACTAACAAGGCAGTAAAGACCCCTTACAATATACAGATATATATTTTTTTCAAGACTAATGGTGTTAACCCCATTGTCCTGATCAAGTTCCAATTTGGGTAGCCGCATTCTGCCTCCCAGAATTCCCTCCGCAGTTTGAGGGACCATGATGGTCATCTAATCTGACCTTCTGCATAACACAGGAAAGAGAATTATATCCAGTGATTCCTGCATCAAGCCCAAATTCAGATTCAGTTGATTATTGGGGGGAGGCAGTGAAGTCTAGTGGATAGAGCACTGGACTGGAAAAGCTGGGTACTATTTTGGACCCTGCCACTGACCTGCTGGGTGACAAGTAGTCACTTCCCCATTCTGTGCCTCAGTTTCCCCATCTGTAAAATGGAGATAATGATACTGACCTCCCTTGTCAAGAGCTTTGAGACCTACTGATGAAAACTGCTATAGAAGAGGTAATGTAATAAGGTATTATTACATTTTGAAACTTTCAAGCCTACAGGTGTCACGTCTCAGCCCCAGCAAGCCCCGGAACAAATTAAGCACTGTGCATGGGGAACAAATACTTGATAATGGGCTCTTTAGTGTAGCAGAGAATGGTCTAACATGGTCCAATGGCAGGATGTTGAAGCTAGACCAATTCCGACTAGAATAAGCCATACATTTTTAACAGTGAGGGTAATTAACCATTGGAACAATTTATAAGGCTCCTGGTGGATTCTCCATCACTGACACTTTTAAAATCAAGATGGGAGGGTTTTCTAAAAGAGCTGGGAATTATTTTGGGGGAGTTCTGTGGCCTGCGTTATACAGGAGGTCAGCTAGGTGATCAGATTTCAGAATAGCAGCTGTGTTAGTCTGTATCCACAAAAAAACCAGGAGTACTTGTGGCACCTTAGAGACTAACAAATGTATTAGAGCATAAGCTTTCATGGGCTACAGCTCACTTCATCGGATGCATTGCCGATATAGCCCACGAAAGCTTATGCTCTAATAAATTTGTTAGTCTCTAAGGTGCCACAGGTCCTCCTGGTTTTTTTTAGTGATCAGAGTGATCCCTTCTGACCTTGGACTCTATGAATATGTACAGCCCTTGGTGCTCCTTGGCAATGAAAGCTGCTGCACAAAGGTAAGGGGAATAGAATAACAGATACAGAGGAGAGGAAAGACCAGGAGACATGAGAAACATTGAAGTCAAGGGGCTTGGGGGAAGTGGAAGAGGAAGGAATAGAGTCACAAGTGAAACTACCATCACAAGGAGGGACTGAAAACAAATTATTATTGACCCTGCCCCCCTTCTCCCCAATGCTTGACACTTGCTATCAGGAAATCAAGAAAGACAGGACTGGAGGACCATGAGCTAGAATGAAATGAGGGTCTGATTTCAAATGTACTTCAATTTTATGCCTTATCTCACGGTGGTAACTCTACAGTTGCACACAATTGCTTAAGTAAGCGCGCCCAGCTGGCTGGTAAATAGACGATGAGTGATCTACATGCCCTGAGTTTGCATTTCTCACGTGGAATGCTTCTTATCTGTAGATCAGTTTCCCCTTTTTTCTTATGCCACACTTATGCACATTGTCCCTAAAGTTAATTCAGAGGCAGGGGAGAGTAAGTGGGGAAATACCCTTATCAGCCTCTCTCTGCATCCCCTTTCATAGCTATAAATCAAGTGGATTTGTAATGCTCTCCTGTCAAGTATGGGCATTATTGCAGTGATGTGCAGTCATCTCAGTAACGTATGCCATGGAATGTGCCTTATCTGATCTACCTTCTGTTTTTTTCTTTTTACTCCTTAGGCCAGTGCACACCTCTATTTCTCCACTCTGCTCCAGATCCCTCTACAGTGAATGGAAGTTTTGCCATTGACTTCAGCAGAAGCAGGATTGTGCTCTTGATTTGTAAAAACTCAGAAGGCAGCACATACAATCATTTTGGTTTCTTAGGCCATGATCCTGCAATCAAATCCATATAAACAGACCTTCAATGAAAATCAGTGCAGCTCCTCAAGGCTGCAGGATCTGGGCCAGAGACTGTGAGTATAACATTACCAGAGTGTGTTGTGCCCCAGTCAATAGTGGATAACAATCACTACTGCTAATGGGGGTAGAGATCTACTCTGTAGTGCTATAGAGCTACCTTAAAAACTTATTATGGCCTGCATTAGTGGAATACGAGAGCACCTCAGCGTATTTATTTATCCTCACTACCCCTGTGAGGCAGGACAGTGCTATTATCCCCATTTTACTGAGGGAGAACTGAGGCACAGAGAGACTAAGTGACTTTTCATAGATTCTAAGACCAGAAGGGACCATTTTGATAATCTAGTCTGATCTCCTGTGTAACACAGGCCAGAGAAGTTCCCCAAAATAATTCCTAAAGCAGATATTTTAGGAAAACATCCAAATTGATTTAAAAGTGGTTTCTGATGGAGAATTTATCATGACCCTTGGTAAATTGTTCCAATGGTTAATTACTCACCGTTAAAAATGTAGGCCTTATTTCCAGTCTGAATTTGCCTAGTTTCAGATTAAAATCATTGGACCATGTTAGACCTTTCTCTGCTAGATTGAAGAGCCCGTTATTAAATATTTGTTCCCCATATTGGTACTTATAGACTGTAATCAAATCACTCATTAACCTCCTCTTTGTTAAGCTAACTAGATTGAACTCCTGGTGTCTGTCACTATAAGGCAGGTTTTCTAATCCTTTAATCATTCTCATGTTTCTTCTCTGAACCCTCTCCAATTTACCAACATCCTTCTTGAACTGTGGGCACAGTATTCCAGCTGTGGTTGTAGAGGTAACATAACCCTTCTATTCTTACTTGTGATTCCCCCATTTATGCATCCATAGATCACATTGGCCCTTTTGCAGAGGGAGCTCAAGTTCAGCTGATTATGTACCATGACCCCCAAACCTTTTTTCAGAGTCACTGCTTCCCAGGATAGACTTTCCCATGGTCAGACAAGAAGTGTGTGGTGGAGTGGGGAATCAACCCAAGGTCTCCGCTGGCATCCTAACCATTGGGCCCTTCTTTCCACTCATGCTGAAGGTTCTATTTTAAAACTACTGATGATCCATATACAACAGAGTGATGTACCCCACCAGGCCTTGAAGGGGTTAAAGTGATCCTGAGAAGCAGTTTCGTTACCTGGCTGCACCTGTAGGGAGAACTAGGCTTAATTGACCATGACACCCAACTGGGCAGGAGCAGATTGGTCATCATGAAGCCAGGAAGTTTGCAGCAGAAAGAGGCTGCAAAGAGAGAGACTCCAGTCACTCTCTGGTGGGATAGATCAGGTAGCAAGTGGCCCAGGGAGTAGACCTTCGCTGCCAGCTACAGGATCTCTGGACTGGAACCCAGAGTAGAGAAAGGACCTGGCTTCCCCTATCAGCCACCAAGAAAGATGGGGTGAAACCCCCCGAAGTAAGGGGTATATGGACCATGGAGCCCAGAGACAGATGAAAGACCTGATGTAAGGTCACCAGACTATCGCTTGGTTAGACTCTGTTACCCTGGAAAGGTTGGACTAGAGAGTGACCTGGCCAGAGGGCCAAGTTGCGGGAAGAGAGTCTACAATGATGGCAGAGGGTGTCATAGGGAGAGACAGCCACTATGCCATGCCTGGCCATGAGGAGGTGCTCCTGCAGTGAACAAACCCCTGTACAAGCAGACATATAGAGCCGTTCTGCTGGTTCACCTCTGCAGCCAGGCAGCATGGGTTACAGTCGTTTCAGTTTGGGGATGTATACGTATTCGAACAATGCTGATGACTCACATGAGATGTTGTTACGTACGCTCCTTGAGGAAGAGCCCATGTCTGTCTCTGTGTTTGTACACAACCTAATGGTTGTACACAACCTGGCATAATGGGACCTGATCCCTCATTGGAACCACCTCAGTATTAAATAATAAATACAGAAGAGGATTAGGTTTCCACAGGCCAAAATGACTGGTGGGTGGAAATGGAATCTCTCCCTTCTGCAATAGGAAGGAGGAAGGGGCAGAAAGCTTGGGCTCGAAAATGAAATCTGTCCAGACAAATCTGTCTACATGGATTCACGGGATAAACGTGGAATGGGAGGTGTCTGTGTTGGATTTCTTCCGACAACCCTTCATGCAATGGGGGAAGCATGTGTGGAATGTGACAAGCCTGTTCTCTCGCTATTTGTGTAAACTAGTTGGGTCTATTCTCTTCATCCTGAAGTGAACATTTTAAGGCTCCTTGCAAAGCAAATTTACTTTTCCAAAGTACAAGAGCCTGCTCCAGGGAGACCACAGGTTGACTCGATGGATCTAAATTTTTTTTTGCTTCTGAAGCAACAGACTGTGAACATCTGTCTGTCTGAATCCAAGAGTGCACGCTTGAAATTGTGGGGCTGGATTGAGTAGACTGCATGGTTGGTAACCCCTTAATGGACCTTTCCCAGGGACTGGCCCCTGGAGGATTAACATACTTTGGCATCTAAAAGACATGATCTAGTTCAACTCCAAATTAATGCATGGAAGTCCTATGGCCTGTGTTAAGCAGGAGGTCGGACGACATGATCATAATGGTCCCCTCTGCCCTTAGAATCTATGAATGCCAAGCAGGGCCAAAAAGCTCAGGATTCAAACTGGACTTGCCTTAAAATGGGACAGTGGCACTTGAGCAACCTACAAAGGGCCTTTCACCCGAACGTCTCACAGCACGTTACAAAGATGGATGAGTTCAGCCTTTCACCATCGTGAGAAAGCACAATAGGTAAGAATGATTTGTATGGATATTACAAAAGCATCTGCAGGCTCTGGCTGAAATCAGGGCCCCAGTCATGCTAGGCCTTGCAAAAACAAGGAGCGAGAGACAATCCTTGCCTCAAGCTGCTAACAATCTAACTAGACAAGACCGAGGGGGGAAACAGGTGAAGTGACTTGCCCCAAGGTCAGACAGCAGGTCAGAGGTGAATGCAGGAAAAGAATCCAGGTCTCCTGGGTCCCAGTGCAATGGCCTCTCCACACTCCTTATAGAGGACTGTTACTCTAAATAATAACATCTTAATACTTACTGTTGGCATTTTACTGATAGGTAAACTGAGGCAGAGAGCGGTGAAGTGAGTTGTCTACAGTCACACTGCAAGTTGGTAGCAGAGCCAGGAACTGAACCGAGGCGTCTTGATTCCCGGCATCTTATCCACCCCCCCGCCCCCACCATAAGAGCATTTCTATAGCAAGAAACGCGCTTTGGCCTGTCATTGTTTTGGATTCCCTGTGCTGCTATTAGAGAAATTTGTGCTTGGGAAAAGGGTTTCCTCCCGCACAGCCCAGCCGCTCCCGCAGGGAAGTTATACTGTGGTGTCTGACACAGCAGTGGGTTCCCACTGGGAGGAAGGGGCTGTTCCTGGGGCAGCGCTGGGACTGTCCTGCAAGCTGGTGGAGGAGGAGGCACCTGTGGGCTGCCAAGGAGGCATTCCACAGTGAGAAAAGAAATATGTTTGGGTAATGACGAAAAGTGGCAAGAAAACCTTTGGGGAAAGGCATGCAAAGTCTTTGGGCTCAGAGAGCCACCAAGGAAGAGGGATTAACAGGAGATGTAGGCCCTGATCAAGGGCAGGGCCTGTCAGGGACTGGGACGTAGGTGGTTGTGCCTAGTGGTTGGAGCAAAGTCCTTTGTTTGTCCACAGGCAGAGCAAGGCTTCTCCTCAGCCTCATCTGGAGAAGGCAGAGGGCAGTCAGCTCTCTATGGCCTGTTCAGCTCTTGGCCTCTGTGCCGAGAATGTCTACAAGGGGCCTAGTTATTACACAGGAACATAGGCATTGCCAGTCTGGATCAGAGGCAGGGTCCATCTAGCCCAGTAGCCACTCACCAAAAGTGCCCAGTACCAGATGCTTCAGTGGAAGCTGACAGAAACCTTGCAGTGGGTAGCTGTAGAATAACCTACTCTCAAGGAAAATTGACTCCTGATCCCCAATTGTTAGAGCTTGGCTTATTGCCCTGAAGCATGAGGGTTGATGGCACCTTCCCAAACTCTTGGCTATTTTGAAATATTTATTCTTCTATCTCTGGTTATTCTTGTTATCCTTATAAATGTCAAATCCCTTTTTTGGCTCTTGCTAGGCTCTTGGCCTCAGTGATGTCTCACGGCAGTTATTATTATTATTATTATTATTAATAAACATTTATATGGGGATAGTGCCTGGAAGCTGAGATCCCACTGTACGGGATACAGAATAAATGACAGTTCCTACCCCAAAGAGCTTACAGTTCAAAATACAAGACATATCAGGTGGGTGAGGCAAACACATGGGAATAATTTGGGGGAGCCGGGGGAGGGGCATTGCCCCCCAAACTGCAAGCCTCGCGCTGGCACAGAATTTGCCCCCTCCCCCCCATGTGCAGCCCCTTTGGCCAGACTGGAGCTGTTCCCCCCGCACAAATATAGAAGTCAAACTGTGCCTATGGGCAAACAAGGACCTGGGTGGAGGCTGTGGAGGGTCAGAAGAATACTCCTACCTTGTTGCCTGTCTAGTTGTTATCAGCAGGCAGTTTTCTGTATGCGATGAGTTCCACAGGCTACCGGCACTGTGGGGCAAAGTATTTCCTTTGGTCAGTGTTGAATTTGCCCTCTTTCATTGTCCCTGAATGCTCCCCAGTGCCATCGGTGGTGGTGATTTTAATGCCATGGACCATTGTCCAGTGGAAACCAGGATGAGACCACCCAGGTAGGGGTGTGTTTGAACCCACGACTTAATGGGAAAAGGATCTCTAGCTAATTAAGAAGTCCCTGAGCAATCTTAAAACTTGTCTAGACAAGCAGTTAAGTTGCGGCAAGCTGGGGTGTAAATCTACCCCGCACTAACCCACCCTGAACCCTAATGCCATGCACTGAAAATTCCCTTGAGCCATTTGATCTACCCTGCATTGAAACGGGTGTACATCAAAGTGCATTTGGTGCAGGCTCATATGGACCCTTAATGCATGGCGGGCGAGTGAGGGATAGATTTATACTCCAGCCTCCCGCAAAGTATAGTACAGTAACTCCTCACTTAACATCGTCCTGGTTAACGTTGTTATGTTGATCAATTAGGGAACTTGCTCGTTTAAAGTTGTGCAATGCCCCTTATAACGTTGTTTGGCAGCCGCCTGGTTTGTCCACAGCTTGCAGGAAGAGCAGCCCGGTGGAGCTGGCTGGTGGGGACTTGGAACCAGGGTGGGCTGGCAGCCCCCCATCAGCCCCCCTGAGTTCCCTGTGGGGCAGCCACCCTGCAGGCTATCAATTGCCAGGCAGTTCAGCTGTCCCTCCCCCACACAGCCATGTGCTGCTCCTGCCCTCTGCCTTAGAGCTGCTCCCAGGAGCCTCCTGCTTGCTGTGCAGGGGGTGGGGGAAAAAAGGAGGCTAATGTCAGGGTGTCCTCCTCCCCTCCGCTCCTGCCCCCATCTCCACAGAGCTGCATGGCGGGGGGGGGACAACAGGGCTCAGGGCTCAGCTGCTGTCTCAACTTGCTGATCTACTTAAAAAGGCAGCGTACTTAGAGTGGGGTCAGCGTACTTAAAGGGGCAGCGTGCATCTCTCTCTCTCACACGCACGGTATGTGTTTCTTTCTCTGTCTGCCATGCTGTCTCCTGTCCCTCCATTCTTGCTGCCTTGTAGAGTGTGAGGCTACATTAACAGCAATGTGTTAACCCTTGAGGGCTCTGCCAAGTGCTAGTTCATCATTTAGCAGAAAGGCATTCCCTGGGAAATATCCCACCTGACTTCACCACCTCAACTAAGCTTCATAATAATTATTGCTGTGTACAGTATTAAATCATTTGTTTAAAAAGTATATATATATATATATATATATATATATATAGTCTTTTGTCTGGCGAAAAAAATTTCCCTGGAACCTAACCCCCCCATTTACATTAATTCTTACTGGGAAATTGGATTTGCTTAACATCGTTTCGCTTAAAGTAGCATTTTTCAGGAACATAACTACAACATTAAGCAAGGAGTTACTGTATTCATCTAGACAAGCACTAATTCTCTTTGCAAGGAGTTAGCGATAATGCATCCGATGAAGTGAGCTGTAGCTCACGAAAGCTTATGCTCTAATAAATTTGTTAGTCTCTAAGGTGCCACAAGTACTCCTTTTCTTTTTGCGAATACAGACTAACACGGCTGCTACTCTGAAATCTGCAGAGATAGTCTCTCCCTAACTCTGCATAACACCAGATACCTTTGTTACTAGGGGGAGAGGAGGTCTTTCAAGACCTTACTCGTTAAAGACGTTTCTGGGGTTTTGCCTTTTCCGGAACAGGCCTTGGCATGGTGTTGGGCCAGGAGAATGATAAATTCATATGGAAGAAGCTCACCGGTAAGCCGGTTTGACACAAACAGCTGAGCTGTCAAATTTTCTCATAAGGCAGCCACACACACGTCTGTGCTTCCATGCCAAATGAGATCTGACATTTAATTTAAAATCCACGGGCTCGCTTAATGTCTTGCCTCACTACAATAAGAGGAGTGGAACAGCAGGGCATTCTCTCTGCTTGTGTAGGTTTTTAATGGCAAGAATGAACCCAAAGAGTTTACTTCTCCCCTAGTTACTTAATAATTCAGAGCAATCCATCCATGAGAGAACATTTCACTTGGAGCGCTACCGTCCTAACAGCCATTATTTGATTAAAAAAATCTTACAGCCCACCTCAGGAAACTCACTCAACCCAAGGTGGGCCCTTCTCAATCTATGGAAAGAACACTAGGGTCTGCAGTAAACTGAGACACCCCAGAACCGGGGCCCACAAGTGAGTGTCATTCTGTGAGAAGCCGCCTTTGCAACACAAGACAAAGCTTCAGAGTAGCAGCCGTGTTAGTCTGTATTCGCAAAAAGAAAAGGAGTACTTGTGGCACCTTAGAGACTAACAAATTTATTAGAGCATAAGCTTTCGTGAGCTGTGAGACCCACCCCTTGCTTCTGGATATTAAAAGTTGTTCAGAGCTGGTGTTGTTCAGAGTTCTGTGTTCCTCAATGATTGGTTTTGAAGTCCCAACTTTTATTGTCAGTGGCTAGTATCTGATGTATGGGCCACTTGATGTCTGGATTCAGAGCCCCTGATATTAACACACAGCTGCCGGTGTAGAAGCCATTAAACAGGATTTGGCCAGCATAAAACCCTTTTCTCCATTGAGGCACTCATTGGAAACCCTGGTGGTACCGGACAGCTGTAGGGAGGATGGGCTAGCGGACAGGACTCTGGACTGGCACTTAAGAGACCTGCATTTGATTTCTTGATTTGCCATTGATTCTGTGCACAAGTCATTTAATCAGGCTGAAATCTACAGAAGGCCGGGGGGGGGGGGGGAGGAAGGGAGGGGAAGTAACTCTCTGCCTGCCAAGGTTGCTAGGAAGGTTCAATCACTTAATGAGCATGTTCAGATATTATGGTGATAAGGACCATCAAAGTGCTGGGATTGAGGGCTTTGTGGTGTTCAGTGATCACTCAGGCCAGGCCCTCAAAGGTATTCAGACTCCTAATTCCCACTGAATTCAATGGAAGCTGGGAGTCTAAATACCTTTGAGGATCTGAGCTTCAGTGCTTAAGGAGCCTGCCAGGGCTCAGCTTTATTCTGTGACTGGTTCTAGCGGGCTGTGCACAACAAGTGCCTAACAGCGCCCCACCCACACTCTGCCTCTGGGAAGCTCAGCCCTTAAAGGCATAGTCCCCGATACCACAGCCTTGTCTTCGCTGCATTGTTAGCTCAAGCCATAACTTGAGTTTTGACCCTAACCTGAAATGCACACACAAATATCTAGCTGGAGTTAAGTCGTGCTTTAAACTCAAGTTTTTTTGGCCTCAATGCGTATGTGTCATACTGCAGCTGGCAGCGAGCCTCCCAGCCCGGGTGGACAGACTTGCACTGTCGGGGCTTGAGCTAGCGCACTGAAAATAGCTGCGTAGACACTGGCTTGGGCAGCAGCTTGGGATCTCAAGCCCACCTGGTCCCTGGGTCTGAGGTCGGGTGTTTTAGCCTAAGGGCTTGTCTTCACGGACTGTGCTACAGTGACACAGCTGTAGCAGCACCAGTGCAACAGCACAGCTGTAGCACTTGAGCGAAGACACCCTACACCGACGGAATAGCTTCTCCAATTGGCATAGTTAATGCACCTCCCCGCCAGGCAGGAGCTGTGTTGGTGGGAGAAGCTCACCCGGTCACGTAGTGCTGTCTACACCAGGGGTTAGAGATTAATGAATCTGCTCTACAGCCTTAGCTAATGGCCATACGGCTTTTAGCTCATGCAGTAGAGGCTCATGCGCTAAGCTCCATAGGTCCTAGGTTCAATCCTGTCCGCCGCCGACCGGGGTCTGTGGATGTTGTACTAGCTCGAGCCCCAAGAGTGTGCATCTGTTTCTGCAGGCTGAGAAACTGACTCTCACCAGTCGGGTCAGTGCTGCTGACGCTGCAGTGAGTTATGCCGTGAGAATGCAGCAGCTGCAGTTACAGCCACAACTCATCAGCCTCTAGCCCAGTCACTCTGCCTAGCTCTGGTGTGGGTTCACGTTGCGGCTGCTCTCGCTCAAGCCAGGCTAACTCCAGTGGCATAGCTGGAGAGAACTAACTCATGCTGCCGCAGTGAAAACAGACAAGCCTTGATGAATCTTCCCCTGCAAAGCCCCTCATATGCAGGCCTGTGAGATCAATGACACAATCTAGCCTCTTGCGGGAAGAGGAATTTCTCAAACTGGCTCTAGGGAATTGAGGGAAACCCCCATCACTCGAGTCAGTCAAGGGTGGACTAGTGAGTGTAATGTAGCAGGGGAATATCCTGCAGTGAAGGCAGAGGGGACTGCTACAGGCTGGGGACCTGGGGATTACAGTGGATGAGAAGATGGATATGAGTCAGCAGTGTGCCCTTGTTGACAAGAAGGCTAATGGCATCTTGGGCTGTATTAGCAGGAGCATTGCCAGCAGAACGAGGGAAGTGATGATTCCCCTCTATTCGGCACTGAGGAGGCCATATGTGGAGTACTGCGTCCAGTTTTGAGCCCCCCACTACAGAAAGGATGTGTACAAATTGGAGAGAGTCCAGCAGAGGACAATGAAAATGATTAGGGGGCTGGGCACATGACTTATGAGGAGAGGCTGAGGGAACTGGGCTTATTTAGTCTGCAGAGGAGAAGGGTGAGGGGGGATTTGATAGCAGCCTCCAACTACCTGAAGGGGGTTCCAAAGAGGATGTAGCTCAGCTCTTCTCAGTGGTGGCAGATGACAAATAAGGAGCAATGGTCTCAAGTTGAAGTGGGAGAGGTCTAGGTTGGATATTAGGAAACACTATTTTACTAGGAGGGTGATGAAGCCCTGGAATGGGTTACCTAGGGAGGTGGTGGAATCTCCTTCCTTAGAAGTTTTTAAGGCCTGGCTTGACAAAGCCCTGGCTGGGATGATTTAGTTTGTGTTGGTCCTGTTTTGAGCAGGGGGTTGGACTAGATGACCTCCTGAGGTTTCTTCCAGCTCTAATCTTCTATGATTCTATGACTGACTCATCCAGGAAAGCTGGGTGGGTTTTTCCCATTTGTGAAGTTCTTCTCAAATGTTCTTCGCCCTCTTTCGCAGCTCCATGTCGCTCCGTGTGAATGGCTCCTCCCGTGGATTTGGAGCAAGGACTTCCTGATAACACAGATTATTTCTGCTCCCTGTTACGGATGGTGCCCATCATGTGGTACCAGAGTTCCTGATTGTCTGTGGGGCAGGGAAGGGCTTGTTGGATCTCCAGCTGCTGTTTAATGTTCTCAGGACAGCAGTGACCTGGAGACCTTTTCTCCTTTTCCCTCTGCCTTGGAGATGCAGCTGTGTCTACCAGAGGCAGACCTTGCCTCCAGGTTTCATGACTTTGTAGCCCCAAAAGAGGATTGTGCTGTATTTGGAGTTACACCTTACACCAACCTAAACCAGTGGAGAATAGAGCAGCCTGCTTATTAAAGAGTGCATCTCATTGGGCACACATGGCCCAGTGCCCCATGATCTGCACTGGCTGCCTACTAGTTTCAGGGTGGCATTAGGAACACAGAACGTAGGATTGGAGGGGACCTCCTGGGTCACTGAGTCCAATCCTCTGCTATCAGAGGCATCCCCTTCATATAATCTCATTCATAAACTGATCAATCCCCATCTTAAAGCCAATTTGGTTGTTTGAACCCACTGCTCCTACTGGGAGGCTGTTCCAGAACCTCACTCCTTTGATGGTTAGAAACTTTCTTCTAATTTCCAGTCTTTGTTTATTCATGGCCAGTTTATCCCCACTTGTTCTTGTCCCAATCTTGTCCTTTAGCTTCAATAGCTCTTCTCCCCCACTGCTGTTTGGTTGGTAAGGTGTTGGCTTGGACCTATAAAGCCCTGAATGATTTGGGACTTATGCTCGCCCAGCCTAGACTGCCAGGCTGTGATTGGTGGAGTCTCTCGAGCTGGGAATCTCAAACGACTCCTCCCAACACAACACACCACTATCCCAGAATCCACAACCTATCATGTTGGAAGTGGGTGGTTTGGAGAAGGGGGATGGAGAAGCATGTGTGGAGGGGGCAGATTTAAGATGGTGGTGCATGGGCTATTGTAGACAGTAGTTGCGGTATGTGGCTTTGGGTGGAGGAGTAGAGGTTGGCTTTGCCTTCCCATTCTTTTCTGGGTTCCCTGAGCACCAGCCATCCTGTGCACCAAGTAAGGCAGGGGTGCTGTAGTAAAAATAGCATGAGATCAAGAATTAAAGCCTATTATACTGGTGTATAATGCATACACACCAAGGGGCTGAGTTAAGATTTTAGCTGCCAAACTTTAACAAACCTCTACTGAGCATGTGCAAGCTGAGATTTTTCTGAGGCTTTCAACATGGCAAAATTTGGGGGATTTTCACAGGGAAAGCAAAGGGCACATCCTTGAAACCAGGGAGCCCCCTTTCTAAATTCCAGGTCCCTGCTCCAAAGCATGGGGGTGATAGAGCTTCTCAGTGAAACAGTTGTAATCATTTTTGTTACATGGGCCAAACTATGTGTTTTTCCCTAATTTTGTACTTGGAAATGGCTGTCCTTTTTTTTTCCCCCCTAAATAATAGTGCCCGAGGCAGACACCCAGCATGGAAAACTTCAGGCGAAATGGTTAGTTTGGCAAAGTTATAAGCAACTGAAAACAGAGTCTTTTAATAGAAAATATCGGGCAATCTTAGCTTTAGGTGGCATTACTAGTTCTATAATTGGAGAACTAATGTAATGCACCATCCAATCTCTGCTTGTTCATGAGGATCCACTCCGCAGATAAGTTCTCTGAGGCAGGGACTGTCTCATACTGTGTCTGTAAAGTGCCTAGCGATTTTGGGCTATATATATAAACACCTAGGCCCACATCCACAGAGGTATTTAGGCTCCTATCTTCCACTGAAATCAATGGACATTAGGAGTTTAAATACCTTTGTGGATCTGGTTCTCAAATATTGTGTTTTGTCTTTACAAAGTGCTTTACAAAGGAGGCAAGTAGCATTACCTTAAATTTGGCAATGGGTAAACTGGGACATAGAGCAGTGACATCACTGGCTAGGAGGCTAGTGACAGAGCCAGGAATAAAAGTCAAATTTTCTGAGTCCCAGTGCCCTATCGATTGGTGGACACTGACTCCCTAATAAGTGGACTCAGTTATATGTTTGGTTTAAATCTTGACTTCCTGCTCACTAGGTGCTCAGATGCAATGGTGGTGAGCACAGCAAGAGCTCCTAGCTAGCTAGGTGCCTCATTGTTTTGTCCTTCTTCCGAAGCCATCCCTGGATATAAGTCCAATTTTTCAGGACAGTATGCTTTTTCTGAATTTCCTTAGCTTATATCCAATCTGGCCTGTTTGACTCCTTGAATTGTTTCTTTCGGTGCGATTTGGAAAGTCTCCCTCCTAATCATCTTGTTGATGTGACTTTTCAGCACCGCGAACTCCTCTGCGTGCTGGCAGCTGCGCCCCGTAATGAAGTCAGAGAAGACCATTTGCCTGGGTGATGTTTATCAGGCTGCAGCTACAATCCCCCCTTTGTTAGTCCTCTTCTCACCCCTCTTGGGCTGGCAGGTTCCCATGTACCTTGCACTCCCTTTACCTTTCACTTTGCCTTTAAATGAACAGAGCCAGCAAACATGAGCGCAGCACTGTCTGTGGCTACCGTAGGTTTATTATTAGTTTGGCTTGAGGAGCCCAGGAGCTAGTGGTGATGACAGGCCAATGAGACACATTGTGACCCTGATGTTTAAGCATCTGGATGGGCCTAGCCCAAACCCTCCTCCAGTGATATGCATGGATTATGCAGCAGGGCAGATCCTCCCCTGGTGCAAATTCAAGTCCACAGGCACTATTACAGTTTACTCTGGCCGAGGATCTGCCCCTAGTGTACAGTCTATGCACCATAACAGAGTTTGCATTCTGCTCAGTGATCTCGGTCCTCCTTCTGTGTAAACTGATATCAGCTCATCACAGGATTCCTTTCGCTCCTCTTATTGTGTTGTGCTTCAGTCAAGGAGCATTTGACAACTTACCACAAACAATCATGCTACCTGATAGGGGAAGTATTCTTCCATGGACAAGGCAGACAGCTTCAGGCAGCTGTTATTTTTGTGTTTCTTTGTGCCTGCTCCCCACTTCAAAGTAGGTGGTTACTAAACACGATAGGCAACCTGCAGATGTGTGCAGGAGCGAAAGGACTTGGTGGAGCAGAGATCTCAGCTGGAGAGAGCTTTTCAGGGATCACAAAAGGCTGCTGTGAAGGCACCGGTGTCTGACGATCAGGATGGCAAATGTGTATCTCTCTAACAGGGATTTATTGAAAGCACATTTTCTTTTATGCTCCGTCAAAGGCACCACGGGCCAGTGGAGAAGGTGAGGGACTGGCAGTCAGGAGTCTTGGGTTTTATTGTCTGACTCACTGTTTGATTTTGGATCACTCCGTGCCTCAGTTTCCCGATCTGTGAAATGGGGATAATGATACTCAGTCTCCTCTTGAAAAGTGTTTTGAGACCAGAGGATGAAATAAGCTGCATGCAGGGTGCATGTCTTTTAAAAATGTATTGAGTGCTGATGGAAGATTTAGGGCTGGTTCAAAATTTTCCATCAAAATTGTTTTTTGATGCAAAATTGGGTTCTTGATTAATTTTGTCTTAAAAAGTGCCTGCTTTCCATGGAAAGTGCTGACTTTTTGATGAAAAATCGGACACCAACATAGTGGATAACATAGTTCCTCATGGGAGTTGTAGTTTGGGTGCTTCATGCCCCCATTCTGCTATGTGGGCTGGGTTCCTCAGCTGGACTACATTGCCCATGATGCACTGTTGGCAGGGAATCCCATGATGTAACACAGTGGTTGAGCAAAAGAGGAGCCCATTGTGCATCATGGGAGATGTTGTCTGGCCAGGGAAAACAGCCCATAGAAGACAATGTGGGCACAAAGCACCTGGACTACAACTCCCATCAGGCACCATGGTAGCATTTCCAAATTGAAATTGTTGGGGTTTTATTTTTCACTCAAAAGTCGGAATTATTGAATCAAGTTAAAAGTCTCAGTCTTTATCTTCAAGGCGCTTAATGGCCTGGGCCACAGGTATCTGAAAGATCATCAGAACTTCCAGGATCAAGACTGTGGTCTGCAACTCTGCTCCTCCGGCATGATGGACCTCTCTACAACAGGGGAAAAGCTCATCCGTGCAGGACACAGGATTTTCTTGGGGGCTGGTTGCAGAATGTGGGGGTGGACTCCCTCAGGAACCAAGGAGCCCCCCAAACCTTATCACCTTCCACTCCAAGTGCAAGACACACTTCTTCCATCAGCCTTCTCTAACTGAAACATGTGTAAATAAATAAAAAAAATCCCTATCAAAACAAACCACTCCACTGCACACACAGTTCTCCTGGGGAGAGCCCAAACACATGTGCTAGGCTGTCATTAAGGCTAAGGGCCGCATTCTGATTTCAGTTACAATTGGTATAAATCTAACCTCACTTGCCTCTCCCTGTTACTCTGGATTCTCACTGATGTAACTGAGACCTGGCCTAGAAACAAGCCCTTTGTACCCCAGGAAGAGAAAATACCCACTCGGGTGTTCCTGCCTTTCGGTTAGTTAGCAAAGGGAATGGCATCCTGATGCGAGGAACTTGACAGGAATTAAATCAGCTGACTGTACCATGCAGACCCTCCAGGCTCAATATGTCCTGATGACCCCTGAAGTTAAGAACTTCTGCTCCTCTTAATCTGGTTCCAGGTCAAGATTCTCACCTAAGGCCTTGGGTGTGTGTCACTGGTGGCGTCTACCCTTGTTGTTCTCTTTTGCTGGGGTTTGAGACACCAGTTAAGTACATGTAGCAATTTGTTAAGTGTCGTTTCCCTTTCTGTCTCTGCCTGATCGAACATGCTTTCTGGGAAGGAAGCCTCCTTCTCCAGAGTTAATTGAGTAGGTAACTCTGACCCTTGTTTACATCCAGTAGCAAAGGACAGCGGGGACTTAGCAACAGCAACGCATGGGAGTTTTTAATATGCGCCTGGCATGCTAAGGAGCACGTTCTTATGACCTTTCAGAACAGGACTGAAAGCTGTTCCAGTACCAGGGGTACGTAATCCACCATACGTAGACAACTGAATGGGGAGGGGGCTGCAAGAGGTTATGGGAAGGGCAGGAGGGCTTAATCTATCTCTGACAAGTTAATTAAATGTAAGCGCAAACATTCTTATCCTGGTGATGTCAAGAAATACAGGTAGACCGGCTTTTCTCTCTGCTTGGCTGTACAGAAGTGCTTAGAGGCCGCTGATATTTCAGTCCTTGATTCAGGAAAGCATTTAAGCATTTGTTTAAACTTTTATGCCTGTGCTTAAGGGCCATTGTGACTTAAGCATGGGCTTAAAGTTAAGCACAGCCTTAAGCGTCCTCCTTGAACAGGGATTCTTTACTGAAGGGGGCCTAACTAGGGGTTAGAAGGGTGATGGAATTTGCTTTCTGAGTAGGGAGGAGGGGAAAGGTTTTAGTCACTAGTGGACACTAGTGATATGGAATGATCTGAAACACTGTGTGGTATTCAGGGATTTTCAGCAGAGGAAAACGTTTTTCCTTGTCTGAGATTTCTGGACAAAAGATGAGTTTCGCTCACCACTTCTCCACGCACCCTAAAGCTGAAAATTCATTTCTCCACCCCAAAAAGCAGTTGTTTTCAACGAGGAAATGACAGAAATGGGGAATCCCCACCTAAAGCAAGTGCACAGTTTTACCCAGTTTGGTATGACTGATAGTTTTGTTCCCTTGGGTAGTTTCTACCTACCATTATGAGGTCCAGGAACCCAGGTTGAGGCCAGGAACCCTGTCAAAGAAGGACATTAGGTTAGTTTGGCATGATTTGCTCTTGATAAATCCATGCTGGCTAATCCTTATAACCCTATTATTCCTCTAGGTGCTTACAATTTGATTATTTAACTATTTGTTCCAGTATCTTTCCCGGTATTGAAGTTAGGTTGACTGACCTATAATTCCCCAGGTCCTCTTCGTTCCCCTTTTAAAAGATAGTATCATGTATGCCCTTCTCCAGTGCTTTGGGACCTCACTGTCCTGCATATGGTCTTAAAGATAATCTCCAGCGGTTCTGAGATTGCTTCAGCTAGTTCCTTACATACCCTAGGGTGAATTTCATCAGGCCAAGCTGACCAGAGTCATCTAATTTATCTAAATATTCTTTAATCTGTTCTGTCCCTAGTTTGGTTTGAGCTCCTTCCCCACTGTTGTTAATATTAATTGTGTCGAGTATCTAGCCACCACTAACTATTTTAGTGAACAAACATAGGAACAAAGGACTGGAAAGGACCTTCTGGGTCAATGAGACCAGTCCCCCCGCCAGGCAACTCCGTGATATAATCCTATTGATAAACTGATCAAGCCCTATAGCTATGCTGTAGCTCAACAGCAAGTATTAGGTTTAATGCAGGAAGTACCTGGTGATGTTTTCTGTCCTGTGATTTACAAAAGATCAGAGTAGATGGTCATAATGGTCTCTTTTGGCCTATCTATTTCCTCCAACAGAGATATAATTCAAAGGGAAAACATGCTTCTCTGCAATACACAGGAAACAGGCTGATCTCCTGCATGTTATCATTATAACATCTCTCATTGCTCTCAGCCAGAAGAGTCTAGCAGTACCCATCTCTTCTAATGAGCTCAGGAGAGAGTTATTCAGCTGATGACCATGAAACAGGGACAACCCAGGCTTCCTCACACTTGCCTGTCCCTGTGCTTCACTCCTGCTCCAGAGGAAGCACTTGTAACCCTGAGAGGGGCAGTTAATTCCCAGGCCTGCCCAGTCTTTGGCCTCCCTGCTGGAATAGCTCACAAAGATGCCATGTTCATTTTAATTCCAACACACATAAAATAATTCCAACACACACCTGTCTGCCCTGGTCTTTCAAACCCCAAATGGGGTGTTAAATGATTTGAAGCGTGCAAGCTTTCAGTGTTTGTGTTGGAACAAGCCTGAGTTATTAATCCCTTTGTGAACCTGAGTGCCATATGATCATCAGGAACATTTCTGTGGCAGGCTGCCATCTTCCTTCACATCATTTACCTGGGAGTTACAAACACCTTGTTTTAATGCTTATAATATTTTGCAGTTCTATAGCTCCTTTCACCCGAGCATCTTCAAGTGCTTTACAAACATTAATTAATTAAGTCTCACGACTCAGGCTGTGTGAATCCTGTCGTTTTCAGCTCACGCAAGTCTCGACTAGAGATGAGCCCCAACCCAAATCAGGGAATCCCTGAACTCTGAAGTTTGGATCTGCCTCCAGACTTGACAGCTGGCCTCTTTCTTGTATAATGGGCCAAATCTGGATGTCTCCTGGATTTTGGTGGGATTCAGTCCTAGAGCTAAGCTTTGCCTTTCTGGTTTCAAGAAACCTTACTGGCACGTTCAGCTTGTTTAATTGGGACTGTTCAGCATTTTGCTGGAGTTCCAACTTTGTCTGTTCTTGAACACTCAGGCTAAATATTCATGCCAGCCGGGCACATGCCATAGCTTTCTGAGGCTGACGGGCCACTTTCTAATGTGACAGTGCATTCTGGGCTATCTCCACTTCAGTGTCCAATTAAAAGGTCAGCAGTGCCACAAGGAGGCTTTCTGGTTGTGCTGCTGAAGATTGGGAGAGTATGGTGCTCTCCCAAGCTCTGACCCAAAGGATGCTTCCCCGGAATGTAGGGCCTGGTGGACCTTACCAAGGGGGAATAAGCCAGATGAGAGCAGAGAGCACAGACTGCACCTGAAGGACTGGAGGTGGATTGGTAGAAAGCTGCCAACCCCTTCAAAACAGCTGAACATTAAGACTCTGAGAGCTGTTTGTGGTTTACTTCAGGTCACCCAGGAAGTCTCTGGCAGAACAAAGGAAAGAACCCAGGTGCCTGGCATCCCAATCCAGAGCTTTCACAGCAAGATGGTTTTTTTTGGAAAGTAGCTGTCCAAGTGACTCTTCTCCAGTTAGTGGTTAAAGCAAGGGGGGGGGGGGAAGTTGATGTTTGTCTCCAGACAGAATTCAATGTGAATCGTACATATACAAACCACAGCTATATCCCCTGGCAACGGCGTTAGAAATTCAGAGAAGTGGATGAGATGAGAGGCACAACAGAAATGCATTTTGTCCCAGATACACAGCTGTAATTATTAGGGCTGCTCCGAGCTGGAGTAAACCAGACCCCCAGGGTGCCAGCGGTAGTATGCCCAGTGTACCACGTCTTGGAGGCAAACACTGCAGGTGGCTCAGCAGCTGGGCCTTGCAGGCACTAGCCCTGGTGAGTCCCAATAACCACTCAGACACATGGCTCAGGGAAAGGTTGTTGGGGTAGCAGGAGAGGAAAGGTTGCAGATAGCCCAGGTACAGAGGTTTAAATAGGTAGAGTTCAAAGTGAGAAATAGCGGCTCTTGTTTGGACTCCTAGGACAGTCCTGTCTAGAGTCAGGATGCTTCAGGCCCAGTGCCTGGGGTGCCCTCTGCAGTCCAGTCTCTACTCAAGCAAATAGGAGCTTATGGCTTTTTAGGCCAACCTCAGCGGCTTTCATTGGGGCCCCTCTGCTCTGGCTCCCTGCCCAGCCATTGCAGCTTCCCCATAAGTCCCACACAGACCTGCACCCAGTTGTGACATCCGGCTCCATGTGTGGCTCTGGGTACCCTTCCTGAGGGTGCGTCTTTGCAGTTTCTGGCTAGCCATGCTGCTGCAGCTTCTCCAAAGGTACCATAGTCATTTCCTGGTCCTTCCACCTGGCCAGGAGGAAGGGATGTGGAGTGGGGAGGGGGCTGATATGAATCATAGTCTCTGCTTAGTAGACCCATCACACAATAAATTTTGGCCATGATTGTTCTTTGACTGCATAAGGACTCCTCTATGGATTACCTTGAACTTGTGGACTACTAGCCACTCGATCCAGCAGGCTTCACTCATAAGGGCAATGGCTCTTTTCTTTTAGCCACCAGGCCTTTCAGTGTAGATGTGGGGACCCATCCCCCATTTTCTCATTAAATGGAAAAAAGGAAGCACAGAAAGGGGAATCCAGCCCACTGATGGAAACTGGTGGGTCCTGGTCCCCGAATTTTGCCTGTTTGTCATCAATCTTTTCATTCAATGTAGAGCAATGAATATATTTACATATTATTTTTCCCAATAGGTGCTGCACAGATGTCTGTTCTATGACATGTTCCAGTTATAAGGAGACTCTGGAGCGGAAGGATGGTCTACTAGCGAAGGCACTGGTAGCTCAGGAGATGTGGGGTCTATTTCCCAGCACGGCTACAGCCTTGGGCATGTCACTTCACTGCCCTGGCCATAGTTTCTTATCCAGAATATAGGGCTAACAATAATCCCCTTCCTGATGGGGATGCTGGGAGGGGCTCAAATGCTACAAGGACGAGTGCCATAAAAAAGCCAGTCAATTATCTTACTTGCTACTACATCTCTGCATTGTGCCATTCGATAGAGACCAGTTTATGCCAGTAGTGCCATTTGCACCCATTCTACAGCACTGGTGCAGACTTCCAGACCTGCCAGCCATAGAAAGTTTATGGAAGGCTATCACACTGGTTGAGGGCACCCAGTACCTGGTAGGATTGTGCCCAATCTCAGAAAGAACACTATCCCCTTTACAATTCATATATCAGTTTGCATTTATATAGTTCCTTTCATCTTGAAAAGTCCCCAAACATTTTACAAATGGAAGCTGTTGTGATAACTGGGCCTACAAATTTACTCTAATTGTGAGCTCAACTGTAAAAACGACGTGGAAGTTCATAAGATGCCACAATAACCATCAACAACAAATGTTGATAGGAAAAGGTACGGAAAGACGACAGACTGAATGAGTCTAAACAAAAAGGCTGAGTGATACGGTTCGAGAACAATGGTAAAATCCTGCTTGGTAAAAACAGGAGATGTGGAACTGGAAATTAATGAACCAAAATTGGTTTATCGTATTCAGGCATAACTGGCAGACAAAATAATGAGAGTAGGGGCTATTCCATCCATCACACCCTTTTTGGGTCTTTAAAGAGAGAGAATTGGGAGGCAAAATTGGGAAGGCTAAAAGAATAAGCTTCACCATGATAGCTGCCATCCCCCACAGTTTCCTGGGACCCTGGGCTCATAGGTGCTGGAACTAGGGTTGCTGGGGATGCAGGAGCACCCCCTGGCTTGAAGTGGTTTCCATCATAAACAGGGTTTATAGTTTGGTTCAATTGTTCTCAGCACCCCTACTATACAAATTGTTCCAGCACTCCTGACGGGGCATTCATCACCCTGATCCTGAGAGATGTCCTGGCCAGGCTAGCTAGAGAGAGTGGGATGCAGATAACATCACCACCCCTACCTGCTCCAGCTGAATCCCAAACACCACCAGAGATGAAACGGGACTGGAGCAACAACAGCAGCTCCAGCTCATCTCAACTAAATGGTTTTTCTTTCTCCCGAAAGGAAAGTAGACTGCCAAACAAGGGTTTTTTCTTTTTGAAAATTCTCGCCAGCTAAAGGGAAAGGGAAAAAGAAGTGTTGTTAAAAGGAAAGCATTTATTTAATACTTTACATTTCAAGTGCTTTAACTGCTTTCCCTTCTTTTCTGTATCTGTAATAAAAGGCTAAAGGATTTTAAATGGTGTGTTTGCCCTGGGGCTAAGCAGGCTATGGGCTCTGTGTACCAAACCCCGGATGGACCCTGTTTAACACTGCTTAATGTTGGACCGTGACTAAGTTTGTTAACACCTTTGGCCTATATATTCTATCTAAATTAATGTAACTGTAGCTTCTTCTCCAACCACTGAAATGCAGCCACCTCTGGGGTGTGGCTGTTCAAAGGTGCATGGCAACACAACAGAGCCATTTAGGGCACGAAATGAAAAAGAAAATTGTGTCTATTTAAAACTGCAGAGGAAGTCAATGTAGCCAGAAATCTAATGACCATTGAGGCTCGGGTGCTGCTCAGCCTCAGCGATGTTTAGGGTGAGGGCGCTGTGGAGGATGGGCTCTCAAGCATCTCTGTGCTCTTTAGGACTGGGGTAGAGACCGTCTTCAGTCTTGGCTAACCATGGCTTACATCTTCTGCACAGTGCCATGGTTGTACTTAAGTATCAGAGGATAGCCGTGTGAGTCTGTATCCACAAAACCAACAAGGAGTCTGGTGGCACCTTAAAGATTTATTTTGGCATAAGCTTAGATGATGAGCTCTTTGGGGCAGGGACCAACTTTTTGCTCTATGTGCCTGACACAATGAGCCCCAATAGCAGGAAAGATGGTCCAGTAGTGAGGTTGCGGGCCTGGGAGTGGGAAGACCCAAGTGCAATTCTTTGCTCTGCCACTGACTTCCTGTGTAACCTTGGGTGAGTCCCTTAATTTTTTGGTTTCTCCATCTGTAATATGGCGCTAATAGCACTGACCTACCTCCCAGAAGGATTCTGTGAGGGTAAATATTGAAGGGTGTGAGGTGCTCAGATGTGGGCTAGGAAGTACCTCAGATAGATCCTACTTGGGCCTTTTAGATGCTACTGAGAAACAAACAGCGCGTGATAAGAACCTGCAGAAAGCACCTTGGGAAAGGTAAGTAGCCTCAGAGCCTTTTGCTGCTCCCACTCTGCATGCTGCCTACTCCCTGCCTGCCCATTGCCGCTCCTGCGCAAAGAGACAGAACGTTTAAGGCTCTGAAAGCAGTCGTCAGGGTTAATGAGCTGTGACACGGCTTTCCGAAGGGGAGACCATGCAAGTTCACACCTGCTGCCATTTTATCAGGCGGCGTATCAACACCGAAGAGCATTATGCCTGCTGAGGAATGGAGGAGGGCATTTAAATATGCCTGTCCAGTTGTTTAGATGACTGAACTGCATTCCAGGGTGTCACTAAAGCAGCTATCTTTTCGTTCTTCTTGGGAAGGTTCAGGACACCCATATGCGAGGTTATGCGAGGGGGAAAAAATAGGGATAATATTTGCACCAGCTGTGTGGTCTTGCATCATCTTAATTTGTCTCCAGTTCAGTGGGTGTATCAGGATTCCATTTCTAAAGCAGGTGATAGATGATTTTAGTCATACCCAGTTGTTTAGACTTGACATCAGGGTTTTTTTTGGCCAATATGCCTGTGTAATTTACAGATGTGGATCTGCTGGATTAAGTAATTGATTTGATGCTTCTCTCGTGCCAGGAAAGAAGCATTCCTCTTAAAAAACAAAACAAAACATTAAGTAGTGCTGGTGAAAGGTGCCAGATTGACAACCTGGTATAGTGAAGGCCACAAAACACATAGAGCACAAGCAAAGGTGATTCAAATTCTGCCCATACTGCCTGTTCCATGGGCTGGAGGATCAGCTGTAGAGGTAAGAAAGGACTGCAGTCTCTGTGGCTTGTTCATGTATTGGCCCTGCTGCTGACACTGCCAGCAATAGGGTTGTGCTGGGTGGCAGCGAATTCCCTAGGATTATCTTGTGGCGCAGACACAGGCATGAGAAAATGAGATCCAGCTTTCGTTTCCGGCCCTGCTGCTGATTCGCAGTCTGACTTCAGGCAAGTCACAGGGGCCAAAAGTGGCTGCTGATCTGGCGGGCCCAGCTCGAGACGCCGTGGACCTGGTGTTTGGAAAGCGCTGAAAAGCTACAACGCCAGCTGATGCCCATGGGAGTTACCGGACACGCCAAAAATTGGTGGCTGCGCTTGAAAATTTGGCCATCATCACCCTGGGGCTTCCGTTTTCTCTTTGCAAAATGGTGTCACTGTCTTAGGCTCACTAGGTGCCATCTCGTGCAAAATAAAATATCACTATCATTTTAAAGGCCATCGGAATAGGGCTGCATTTGTTCGGATTTTCAGCAAAGTGGTTTTTTGGTTTTTGTTTTCAGTTTGTCAGCGTTGCCAACTCTCATGATTTTATCATGAGTCCCATATTTGATGGGGCTTTTTATAAGCCCCTGCTCCAGGAGTCAGGTGGTTCCATGAAAATCTCAACCCTCCTTTTGAAAAAAATGGTAAGTTTTCTAGCCCTTGTACAAGCAGCGAAAAACTTGAAAACAAACCCTAAGTTAAAAAATCAAATAACCAAACAACCCCCACTCCCACCCAACCAAAAGACAGATCAGGGAGGCTGTATAGCCTAATGGAAAGGGCACTGGCCTGACAGTTAAGGGACCTGGTTCCATTCCTCTCTCTGCCACTGGTCTGTTTCCCCTCTCTGTACCTCAGTTTTCTCATCTGTAATAGGAGGACAATGATACTGTCTCCATTGTAAAGGAAATCTTTGCTATCATCTGAGAAAAAGCACTAGATAAGAAGAACCCAACATTTATTCTTTTTAAAATTTTGTGATTTTTTAAGCCACTCACATACTTTTTTGGGGGATCAGGGCTGGGGCTGACTCATGATAACTGAATGTTTTGGATAGGCAATATTGTGATGTATGAAACATTTAAGACATGGGGCCTGATGGTTATTATTATAATTTTCTGAGGTATCTTTTAGCTCATTAGGGAATAAAATACCCTGACTATTACAAATGAAGAATTCCTCCAAGCAGGCTGTTCAGTTGGCTTGCAACTTGCTATCGTATCATTTTTATTTGGCATTGTCTCTCACATAGTATTTGCTTAGAAATAAAATCCCTGAAGACCCAGTGTGATCTATTCATAGTCAGAACTCTAATTAGCCATTCATTTACCCTTGCAGTCTCTTGGATGGGCTTCTTCACCGTACATCATTTTCATTAGCAGGGTGCATGGGGACAGCTGGCAGGCTCCTAGGTTTCAGAGAGTGGATAATTTGAACTCGCTTCCTCTGAGTTGGCTTGGGTTGTTCTTTTTTTGTTGTCCCCACTTTGTGACGGGTTGCTGAATGCATGAAGTGACATGAACTGGTTTAATTTCATTAATCCGTTAAAAAAATATACATATTTGGCATTTGTACATTATCCTTCCTCTGCTTTCGACAGCTTGTTGGCTCGGTGCTCCAGAAGACTTGCAAAACAGCGCAGTTCCTCACCTGGGACTGCTCCGTTTTACATGTCTCATAGCAGAAGAGTTAAAAGGTATTCAGAATTCCACTTCAGCTCCATGCACTGGCTCCAAAGGCAGGAGTCCTGTGATCTTCACAGGTTCTGTGCAGTGCCCGTGTTATCAGCTGATTTCATCAAGTTGTGCACTATTGCCTAGGATTCCCTCTCACAGACTAGGGCTGCATCGTGCAAGGGGCTGTACAAACACAGGAGAAAAAGAGAGTCCCTGCCCCAAAGGGTTTACAATCTAAGTAGACAGTCTGCATCAGTCTCCTGGATAGCTGTGTCTACACTTATGGTAGCATGTACAGTACAGCCATTACCCATGTAGCTACACATTGCGGTGAAAGGTGGGCTGCATGCATGTTTGTCACTGCAGTGTGTAGCTACATGTTATAGTGAAAGGCTTTGGAGGTGGGGAGGCAGTGGGGAAAGGCTCAGGTAGTGGGGAGGCAGCGGGGAAAAACTCTGGCAGTGGGGATGCAGCGGGGCAAGGCTCAGGTAATGGGGAGGCGGTGGGGAAAGGGCTCTGGCAGTGGGGAATCGGCGGGGAAAGGGCTCTGGCAGTGGGGAGGTGGCGGGAAAGGCTCTGGCAGTGGAGAAGCAGCAGGACACTATATTGCTAAGAATAGTGTAGACGTGGGAGGCACTCTTTGGGCATGCAGAGAGCCATGGAGGCTACATGCCCTAGGATTCTGGCATGGAGGGCAGGCTACTCTAGTCCACCTGCCTATGCTGTGCTTCAGCGTCTACATTGCTGTTTATACTCGTGCTAGCTGGGCATGTAGTGTCTGTATTCTACACACCACTGCAAGTGTAGACTCACCTTTTGTTACCCTCTTCTTTCCCCCACCGTCTCCTTCCTATTTGTCAAGCACACTTATTATTAATTACTTGTATTATAAGAAAGTCTAGAGGCCCCAACTGAGATCAGTACCCTATAGCGCTAGGTGATGTACAAACACATAGTGGGAGCCTATAATCTGAATGGACAAGACAGACAAAGGGTGGGAGAAAGGAAGGATTATTAGCCCTATTTTATCTGTGGGAGACTATGCCCTAGATGTGGCCAGAAAGGATGGGTGGGCAGAAAAGATGGATACATTCTCCCACAATGCACTGCAAAATGAATTCAGAGAGTGGCTCAGATAAGTGCAGCACTAAGACACAGGGGATATGGCCGCAGAAGGCATAGCACCTCACACGAGAGAGAGCAGCACTAGTGTGTCTGCAGCAAATGGAGCAGGGCTTTGTAGTGTAGCCACTCCTACCTGCACTAGGCCAACCCGCTTGGCCACACCTGAGTGCCAAGCACCCAAGTTAACTCTGCAGAGAAGACATAAGCAGAGAGGGGGTGATTTTCAGGGCAGCTGCCTAGGGAGTATGTCGTTACTCAGCTTGAGGAAAGAGGGTCTGAATCTAGCCCAGCGTGAATAAGACATTCTTTTCACATAAAGTCACAAGTTTTTGCTGTGGTGCACTGATCTTATCAGGGTTTGAGTGTAACAAAGAAGGATGTTTATCAAATTCAGCCACTTTGTCTTCAAGAGCATTCCCCCCTGCCCCCCCGCCCTCTTCTTAAAAGCCCATTCTCACCTGGACAACTTCCTCCTCTGCTATGCCAAAAGCACTTGAGCCACATGTATCCAAGCCTCAGCCCTGAATGCTGCCGCTGGGTTAAGTGTTTCTTTGACCAAAGAAATGTCAAGAGAGGGAACTTCTGTTTAGGAAGTTGGAAGAAACTGTTGGTTTCAAGCCCACTGCAGGCCTGGTTCGAAGCCCACTGTCTTGACTGGGTTTGGATCAGGCCCTGTGAACAGGAAAATGCAAGATCTCGGCAATGGACAATTATGGACTAACTTGCCCATGGGGAAGTGTCTGCCTGACCTCCACCAGGTAGTGGCTGGCTTAGGTGACAGATCTGAGGAACTGTCCCAGATTGAGGTATCGTTAGAGGAGGTTTTGGACCAAAATGATAAATTAAACAGCAATAAGTCACCAGGAGCAGATGGTATTCACCCAAGAGTTCTGAAGGAACTCAAATGTGAAATTGCAGAACTACTAACTGTAGTCTGTAACCTATTATTTAAATCAGCTTCTGTACCAAATGACTGAAGGATAGCTAATGTGACACCAATTTTTAAAAAGGACTCCAGAGGTGATCCTGGCAATTACAGGCCTGTAAGCCTGACTTCAGTACCGGGCAAACTGGTTGAAACTATAATACAGAACAATATTGTCAGACACATAGATGAACATAATTTGTTGAGGAAAAGTCAACGTGTTTTGGAAAAGGGAAGTCATGCCTCACCAATCTACTAGAATTCTTTGAGGGGGTCAACAAGCATGTGGACCAAGGGGATCAAGTGGATATTGTGTACTTAGATTTTCAGAAAGCCTTTGACATGGTCCCTCACCAAAGGCTCTTATGCAAAGTAAGCTGCCGTGGGATAAAAGGGAAGGTCTTCTCATGGATTGGTAACTGGCTAAAAGACAGGAAACAAAGGGTAGGTATAAATAGTCAGTTTTTAGAATGGAGAGAGGTAAATAGTGGAGTCCCCTAGGGGTCTGTTTTGGGCCCAGTCCTATTCAACATAGTAATAAATGATCTGGAAAAAGGGGTAAACAGTGAGGTGGCAACATTTGCAGATGATACAAAATTACTAAAGATAGTTAAGACCCAGTCAGACTGTGAAGAGCTACAAAAGGATCTCTCAAAACTGGGTGACTGGTCAATGAAATGGCAGGTGAAATTCAATGCTGATAAATGCAAAGTAATGCACATTGGAAAGCATAATCCCAACTATACCTAAACTATACCTAAAATGATGGGGTCTAAATTAGCTGTTACCACTCAGGAAAGAGATCTTGGAGTCATTGTGGACAGTTCTCCGAAAACATCCACTCAATGTGCAGCGGCCGTCAAAAAAGCGAACAGAATGTTGGGAATAATTGAGAAAGGGATAGATAATAGGACTGAAAATATCATGTTGCCCCTATATAAATCCATGGTACTCCCACATCTTGAATACTGTGTGCAGATGTGGTTGCTCTATCTCAAAAGAGATATATTGGAATTGGAAAAGGTTCAGAAAAGGGCAACAAAAATTATTAGGGGTATGGAATGGCTTCTGTATGAGGAGAGATGAATAAAACTGGGACTTTTCAGCTTAGAAAAGAGAAGGCTAAGGAGAGATATGATTGAGGTCTATAAAATCATGACTGGTATAGAGAAAGTAGATAAGAAGTGTTGTTTACTACTTCTCAAGAACTAGGGGTCACCAAATGAAATTAATAGGCAGCAGGTTTAAAACAAATAAAAGGAAGTATTGCTTGACATAACGCACAGTCAACCTGTGGAACTCCTTGCCGGAGGATGTTGTGAAGGCCAAGACCATAACAGGGTTCAAAAAAGAACTAGATAAATTCATGGAGGATAGGTCCATTAATGGCTATTAGCAAGGATGGGCAGGAATGATGTCCCTAGCCTCTGTTTGCCAGAAGCTGGGAATGAGTGACGGGATGGATCACTTGATGATGACCTGTTCTGTTCATTCCCTCTGGGGCACTGGCACTAGCCACTGTCAGAAGACAGGATACTGGTCTAACCCAGTAGGACCATTCTTATGTTCTTATGCCCTGAAGCATGAAAGTTTATAACCCCTTTTAAAAATAACCCTATCTATTGTAACTGTGGATGAGCTCATTAGCCATATACACACTTAATCCTCTTTTTGAATCCTGCTAGACTCTTTCCTTCAATAGTACCTTGTAGCAATGAGCCACAGGCTGATTGAGTAGATAGTTAAAATGTTTTTATTAGTTTTAAATTAGCTTTTCCATTACTTTTAGTGTATAGTTGTTTTATCTGACCTGACACAGTCTCTATTAGCTTTGTTCAAACCACTGAACCTACTAATATTTATTTATATCTTTATAATTTGGGGAATTTGAAACCAATGAAGGGTGTTGCCTTGACAGCTGTGGAGAGTGAAGACTTGTGTTTATCCACAGAGCATTCACAGCATGGACAGTGGTGATGCAAGCTTCCTTCTCACCTGTCCTTGCCAATGTCCTTTGGACTTGATCGCCTCTAGGGGACAGGATAGTTTGCCAGAGTGCCCTGTCATGGGGCCCCCCAACAACAGGGAGCCCCAGGGCCGGGCACTCAGGCAGGGGAGCATGGAGGGAGGCTCACCTGCAGCCTCAGGGGAGCAGGAGGGCGGTGCAGGTGGCGGGAGTGCCATGAACGCGGGCCGGAGGACTCTGGAGGAGCACTGGGTGGTCACTCAGCTGGCTGGAGAGAAGTGGCGCTTTGATGGGGAAACCACCACTTCTCTCTGGCTGCCCCTGCTCCTCCTGAGTCCTCCACCAATGTTTGCAGGGCCGCACTCCTAAAGGGGCTTTAGAGCTGCAGCCCAGGGCCCTGGGGCCCCTTAGCCCAGGGCCCTGCAGCCCCTAAAGCCCCTGCATTCCAGGAGGCCCTGCCTGGGAGAGGGGGGAGGCTCCCAAAATTGTGGCTATGGGGGCAGTGCCACGCTGCATGGAGCCACCTGCACCCCCACTGCACCAAACAGGAGCTGCCCCAGGTAAGTGCTCTGCACCCGCTGCCTGCCCTAGCCCTGTGTCCCCTCCCACACCTTAAGTCCCTAACTCCTGCCAGACCCTGCACCCCCCACTCTGAGCCCCCTCCCGCACCCTAACTCCCTCCCAGACCCCGCACCCCCACCCTGAGCCCTCTCCCGCATCCTAACTCCCTCCCAGACCCCGCACCCCCACCCTGAGCCCCCTCCCGCACCCTAAGTCCCTAACTCCTGTCCAGATCCTGCACCCCCCATCCTGAGCCCCCTCCCGCACCCTAAGTTCCTAACTCCTGTCCAGATCCTGCACCCCCCATCCTGAGCCCCCTCCCACACCCTAAGTCCCTAACTTCTGTCCAGACCCTGCACCTCCCACTCTGAACCCCCTCCCACACCCTAACTTCCTCCCAGACCCTGCATCCCCACCCTGAGCCCCCTCCCGCACCCTAAGTCCCTAACTCCTGTCCAGATCTGGCACCCCCCATCCTGAGCCCCCTCCCACACCCTAAGTCCCTAACTCCTGTCCAGACCCTGCACCTCCCACTCTGAGCCCCCTCCCACACCCTAACTTCCTCCCAGACCCTGCATCCCCACCCTGAGCTCCCTCCCGCACCCTAAGTCCCTAACTCCCTCCCAGACCCTGCACCCCCACCCTGAGCCCCCCCCGCACCCTAAGTCCCTAACTCCTGTCCAGACCCTGCACCCCCCACCCTGAGCCCCCTCCCACACCCTAAGTCCCTAACTCCTGTCCAGACCTTGTACCCCCCACCCTGAGCCCCCTCCCATACCCTAACTCCCTCCTAGACCCCCAACCCCACCCTGAGCCCCAGGAGGAGAATGGAGAAAAAAAGAATGAAAAATGGGGGTTGGGGGAGATAAGAGAGAATGCTCCCCCCATGGGGGGCCCCCAAAATGAAGCTGAGCACAGGGCCCCACTAACTCTAAATCTGCCACTGTCCATGGCCCATTCAATTCTTGTCTTCTCTGCTGAGACTGTCAAGAAAGGGACTGCATAGTGCCTGCTGAGACCATCAATCATAAGTCAAGGCCCCCAAAGAGCCATCAGATAATAGTTATTTTTGATGACTGCCAATGAAAGAAAGATTCAGAGCTCTTCTGCTGACTCACCCTGGCAGCCAGATGAGGTGGGTCCTGTTAATTCCAATACAAGGCTATAAAAGGATTTGAATGTCCTACTAAGATAGAGGAAATGATGAACAGGGATAAAGGTGTCCTGCAGGCCACAACCCTTGAACCAGCCACGCTTAGAAGCAGGAGAATGAAGACTAGGAAGGGAGAAAATTTGGACCAAATGCTTTTGTATGTGCATGTGAGTGTGATAGGAGCAGGGTGGGAATTCTACCTGCTTACATGCCTTCTCTTCTCTTCTCTTCTCTTCTCTTCTCTTCTCTTCTCTTCTCTTCTCTTCTCTTCTCTTCTCTTCTCTTCAGGTTCTTATGCCACAATCATCACTCTGATATCTGAGCATCTTCCAGTAGTGCATTAAGCATCCTCACTAACATCTGGCACATGGGGCTTGTTCTCTCACTCACCCTCTCCCCAGTGCTTGCCATGTAGTATTTTGGTAGGGTTTTGTTTTTGTGACATGTTCATGCTGACCCGAGTTTCTATTTGAGAAGGCTTCTTGAATTTGGAGTGGAGGGTGGTGAGATTTGTGTTAGCCCTTTGTTCCTGGGGGAGTTTGTTCGACAGCCTCAGACTGGCCTCTGGGAAAATTCTGTCTCCCACCCAGCTGAGCTTTGCCCTTCTTGTAGAGAGTTCCGTTGTGTCTATGGAGCAGAGTTCTTGACCACGGTCTTCATCTCATACCTTTGGGCTCTTTTAGATATTCTCGGCCCAGGCCATTAAATGCCTTAGAAGTAAGGATTGAGGTCTCCCCACATGGTTTTTTAGATACGAATTAACATGCCCTGTTTTCCATGGACACCAAACAGTGCCTGGGTTTGGGAGAGAACTGGAAGGCATTTGCAAACCTGAGAAAGGAAGATGGCCCAGGTAAAACTATAGCAGAGAAGCTGCAAGGCTCCAGTTACAGCAGGCAGATGTGAGAGGAGCGGTAAGGAGTTTTGCATGTTACAAATAACTGGAATCAAAGGGGAATATGTTGGCAACACAAGACATGTCAGCAAGTGGCAATTACTGCTGCAGAGCAGAGCAAAGCCCCACTGACCACCAAAGGAGTCAGTTTCACTGGGAACCGACCTCCCCAGTGCGTGCCTTGGGGCGTCTGCAGCTGGCTGACAAAATGCCGGACAGTTTTTGCCGTAAGACAGGTCTCTCTCCCCTCAACACACACATCATCTGAGCTGCTGATTTCACAGGGGTACACTGAGTTTTGCTGGGCCTGGCTCCAGAGATTTCTGTGAAGTAGCTCATGTAGGGCCCTCTCTGGCTTCCTTCTGCCCCACCAAGGGTGTGTGGAGCAGCTGGGTTAGGGTGTGGGGTGTGGCTACATAGTTTTGAACTCACACTCTGCTTTGGGATCTGGACTGCAAGGGGCAGATAGGGTGACCAGATAGCAAGTGTAAAAAATCGGGATGGGGCAGAGGAGTAATAGGTGCCTATATAAGAAAAAGCCCCCCAAATCAGGACTGTCCCTATAAAGTCGGGACATCTGGTCACCCTAGGGGCAGATCAGACAGTGGCTGGCTGAACTGGCAGCAAGCTCTGGTTTCTGTGTTACTGTAGTTAAGGTTGCCTGACATTTCCCTTTATCAGTGTCCCGTAGCTTTTAGCTAAGCCAAACTTTTACCATTCAGGCTGAAATTTTCACAGTCCACCGTCTGCTAAGGTTGATTTTTTGGCGCGGGGAGTTTCAACTAAAACAGATCAGCTGTTTCCAAGAACAAGTTTAAGGAAAGATATGTGATTTTGCGCATGTTGAAAAAAATCTCCTTTCCATTTTGTTGAGAAGCTCTAGGAACCATAATTTTGGAGCAGGGCCTTGAAATTTTGCAAGGGGGGGGGCGGTCACCCTTATGTCAGGGAAGTGCCTTTTATTGTCCCAAGAAAAACCACTCCAATTAGGCCAAGATATACGCCTTGCACGTGGCTCAGTAGAGACTTGTTAGCATTTGGCAGCTCAATTCCCTAAAGATTCTGTCCGCACCGAGCATGCTCCATCTTCTCATAGCTCTTACATGCAGCCGGATCCCGCATGTGCCATCCCCACAAGAGACTGAGCATGGTCTATCCAGGGGCTCAGCAGGACTTTCCCTGTCATTCCTGCTCCCGACTGGTAGAGGTTGTTTTGGGCTGGACACCAGACATGAGAGCAGGGAGATTGTTTCCCCTACTTGCTCCACAATCCCTCTCCACTCTCCCCTGCCCCGCTGCTGGTGCCAATGGATTGAGGAAGAGGAGGAGGTGGAGGACAAAGATGGATTATGAGTCAAATGAGTGGGGAACGGACGTGGTGGGGGAAGACTGGGAGGGGGTTGCAGGAGCCAGAGGAGGAGTGGGAAAAAAACCCGGGGGGGGGAAGGGGGCAGAAAAAGGGGCGGGGGACAGGTGTGGAAGGGGCTTGAGTCAGAGGAATTGGCAGGAGAAACCTGGGGATGGGGGAGGGAGGGCAGGGCATCTGGATACGTAACCGAAACTTCTTTGTACTGTCTCAGCATCCTGGGCTGTAAAACTGGCTGGGAATTTTGTTGAGAACAAGCTTTCACCAGCCCCCTTTTCTGCACGCCCCCCCAAACATTTGCTTTTGATTTTTTCTGGTCTTTCTCATGGTATTTATAGAAATCGCTCAATGGCTCAGTTTCCCCAGTTGTAAAATGGAGTCAGCAGGGGCACAATTAGACTTTTCCTAGGGAGGGGGCCCAGAGCTCCCCTCCCATGGCCCTGATCCCAGCCCCATGCTCTCCCCCACTGTACCCAGCTCCACACACATTCCCCGCCTGCTGCTCCCCACCCAGACCCATGCTCTTCTTGTCACATTGCCCCAGTCCCAGCCCTGTGTTCTTCCCCCCACATTGCCCCACCCCCAGTTCTGAACTCGCCCCCCTGCACTTAGTTCTGTGGTCTCCCGACCCCACACCCAGCCCTGAGCTCTGACCCAGAGAGATGGTCAGGCTGATGAGCACCATCCCAGCCAGGGCCAGGCAGTTCTGGGAGCCCCAGACCCTATCTTCTTTCTGCATCTCCACTTCCCCAAGAAGTACCAAAAGCCCGGATCCAATCTCCTCACCCTCCAGGGGTGTGGGGTTTCCTGGTGCCTCTGCTTCACTTCTCCCCAGGGCATGGGGGTCCCCAGTGCCCATGAGTGTTGGAAGGACTGCAAAGGTGGGGGGGAGGCCAAGCAGGTGCATAGGGTTGCAACACCAGTGAAATCTGGTCTAGCTATTTCTCTGTCACGATGGAGGGACAACAAGAGTAATTTTTAATTAGATCGACTAGACCAGAACAGTTTGCCTGCGGCCCAACTGACTCACTCTGGAAGTGACTAAAGCCTGCTGCTTCATCTCCTGTACATCTCCTGAAACATCACTCACTGGCCGGCTTAAAATCAAGCAGACTAACAGGCAGATATGCACACAGGGCACTCAGCGCAACAGAGCCTAGGTCACTGTTCCAGGCCACCAGGGGAAAGGTAAACTTCCCCTACAGGCACATTTGAGTGAAGGCATCGGAGAGGAGTTTCCAGTGGAAATGTACCACAGCTCACACTCCGGCACTCAATTAAGGACTAATGTAAATTTCAATAAGGTTATTCTGTGGGAGGAATTTTCCTTTCTGTGGGACTTGAACCAGTGGGTCCAAAAAGCAGCTGTTTTAATAACGCAGCCTAAGGGGAAGCAATCTCCACCAACTTTATAGCAATGCAGCAGTGCCCCCTAAGAATCTCCATCCACTGTAGGGTGTGCTTCTCTTCCCTCCCCCCCCCCTTAATTTTTATGTGCCTTGCCCCATTCTTATTTTGTATATGTGGAACTATGAAAATAGCACCAGTTCAGACTAAAGGAAAACTTCCATTTGGTGGCTGAAATAGATTGTATGGCACGAAAGCACCAGGATCTGAACCAGAAATCAACTTCTTTTTTCAATGCTGACTTCCAGCTCTCCTGAGATTCTGGGTTCTCATGAGATTTGGCTGGCCAGGCATCCTAAATAAAGTCCAAGTTCAGAATCAACGGCCGTGTGCCAAGCTTTGTGTATCACCTCTGCCTGTAATGCTCCATGTGTCCTCATGCTCTGGAATTCCCAAAGATGGAAGGGGGAGATGGGTAGTATCACTCAACTCTGATACCCTTTGTGTTGTGTTGGGTCAGTCATTATTTACATGAAGAGGATGAATGTAAACCGGCAAAGGGAGGCCTCCCTGCCTAGACTAGAATGTAGTTTTATCTCTTTCTGAACTCGGGCCCATGCCAGCTAGATAAATATTCCTCCTAGCTCCAGGCAGCAAAGGCAGACTCCACAACTCCCCCCTACGCAACCCAAAGACAATGGGCCACATTGGTAGGTTGACAACAGATTATTCAGTTGAACCATTTGGAGACCTTTTAGTCAATACCTCAAGGTAAAGGGCAGCCTCCCTTTTACTGCTCCTCAGAAGAGCTTAATAACAGGTTTAGGGATATTAATTGCCTTAATTAAACCTGGCTAAACCTGTTTGGCTGTGATCTGGAGAGTGGTGTGTACTGCATCTTTAAGCTTTGTCTGATCTCAGGCCTCAAAATGTTACCCCCCAATGAACAAGGCCCACCCCATTTAAGACATAATTAAAAGGCTGTTGAGTGGCTCCTTGCAGCCTTTCGAGCACGGAGCACTCCAATCTTGAACGGATTTTTCTTGAAAACAAGAAGAAATGCATTCCCTTACCCCACAGAAAAAATAAAGACATATCTAACACTGACATTTTAATAACACCTGAAAATGTCTGGGTAGTCTCTACTGATCCTGGAAGGACAGTCTTGTGCTTGATATACTTAGACTTATGTAAGGCATTTAACATGGTATCACACGACCTTTTGACTAAGAAACTGGAATGATACAAAAATCAGCACCCGTTAAGTGGATTAAAAACTGGCTAACTGATGCAACCATCAATGGGGAATCAAAGTGGAGTGGGTGTCTTTCTAGTGGTATACCACAGGGTTGGTTCTTGGCCCTACCCTAATTAACATTTTTATCAATGAGCTGGAAGAAAACATAAAAACAACACTGATAGAGGACACAAAGATTGGAGGAGTGGTATATAGTGAAGAGGATAGGTCATCGATACAGACTGATCTGGATTGCTTGATAAACTGGGTTTAAGTGACCAGTGTGCATGTTAATCTGGCTAAATGGAAATATATGCATCTAGGAACAAAGAATGTCAGCCATAGTTACAGGATAGGGGACTTTATCCCAGGAAGTCGTGACTCTGAAAAGGACTCTGAAGTTGTGGATAATCAGCTGAACATGAGCTCCCAGTGTGATGTGGTGTCCAAAAGGGTTAATGCAGTCCTTGGATCTATTAACAGGGGTATATGGACTGTGGGTAGGGAGGCTATGCTACCTCTGTATTTGGCACTGATGTGACTGCTTCTGAAATTCTGTGTCCAGTTCTGGTCCACAATTCAAGGATACCGATAAAATGGAGCGAGTTCAGAGAAGGACCATGAGAATGATGAAAGGATTGGAAAACATGCCTTATAGTGGTAGACTCCACAAAGAGACGGTTAAGGGGTGACTTGATCACAGTTTATAAGTACCTACATGGGGCACAAAACTTTGCTTATGGGCTCTTGAACCTCGCAAAGAAAGGTCTAACACAATCCAATGGCTGTAAGTTGAAGCTAGATAAATTCAGACTGGAAATAAAGCACAAATATTTAACAGTGAGAGTAATTAACCACTGGAAGAACTTACCAAGGGTTGTGGTGAATTCTCCATCACTAGGAGTTTTAAAATCAAGACTGGATGTTTTTCTAAATGATCTGCTCTAGTTCAAATAGGCCCTGGCTGAGGAGCCCTTAATGTTGATTTTCAATAAGTCTGGGACCACTAGGGAAGTTCTAGAAGACTGGAAGAAAGCTAATGCTATGCCAATTTTTAAAAAGGGTAAACGGGATGACCCGTGTAATTATAGGCCTGTCATTCTAACATCAATCTCAGGAAAGATAATGGAGCAGCTGATACAGGACTCGATTAATATAAACTAAAAGAAGGTAATATAATTCATGGAAACCAACATGGGTTTATGGAAAATAGAGCCTGTTAAATTAATTTTTGAAGAGATTGCAAGTTTGGTTGATAACGATAGTAGTGTTGACTTAGACTTCTGTAAGGTGTTTGACTTGGTACCATGTAACATTTTGATTAAAAAGCTAGACCAACATAAAATTAACAAGACACCCATTAAATGGTTTAAAAACTGCTAATTGATAGGTCTCAAAATGTAACTGTAAACAGGGAATCATCATCTTCTGGATCTGTTTCCAGTGGGGTCCTGCAGGGATAAATCAGTTCTTGGCCCTATGCTATTTAACATCTGTATCAAGGACCTGAATGAAAATATAAAATCATCACTAGTCAAGTTTTCAGATGACATGAAAATTGAGGTGTGGTAAATAAGGAAGAGGACAGGTCACTGACTCAGAGCAATCTTTATCGTAAGCAAACATGGCTGTCTGTATCTTTGAATATGGCTATCTGTTAGGGTTTCCAATTTTGGTTGGATATATTCCTGGAGATTTCACATGACATAATCTTTAATTAAAGATTAGTCTTAATTCCTGGAGACTCCAGGCCAATCCTGGAGGGTTGGCAACCCTACTATCTGTAAATTTATACATCTCTAGCAAATAATGTAGGCCGTACTTACAGGATGAGGGACTCTATCCTGGGAAGCAGTGACTCTGAAAAAGGTTAGGGGGTCATGGTGGATATTCAGCTGAACATGAACTGTCAGAGTGATGCTTTGGCCAAAAGGGCTAATGCACTCCTGGGAAATGTAAACAGGGGAATCTGAAGTAGAAATAGAGAGGTTATTTTTTTATCTGTATTTGGCACTGATGCAACCTCTGCTGGAATCCTGTGTCCAGTTCTGATGCCCACAATTCAAGAACAATGTTGATCAATTGAAATGGGTTCAGAAAAGAGCCATGAGAATGATTAGGGGGTTAGAAAACCTGCCTTATAGTGACAGACTTAAGGAGCTCAATCTATTTAGCTTAACAAAGAGAAGGTTAAGGGGTGACTTGATTACAATCTATAAGTACCTACATGGGGAACAAATATTTAATAATGGGCTCTTCAATCTGGCAGAGAAGGTGTAACATGATCCAATGGCTGGAAGTTGAAGCAAGACAAATTCAGAGTGGAAATAAGGAATAATTTTTAATGGTGAGAGTAGTTAACCATTGGAACAAAAACAACAAGGAGTCCAGTGGCATCTTAAAGACTAACAGATTTATTTGGGCATAAGCTTTCATTGGTAAAAACCCCTTACATCTGAATAAGTGGTCTTTTTACCCACGAAAGCTTATGCCCAAATAAATCTGTTAGTCTTTAAGGTGCCCCCGGACTTCTCATTGTTTTTGTGGATACAGACTAACATGGCTACCCCCTGATACTCATAACCATTGGAAAAGTTTATCAAAAGTCGTGGGAGTTTCTGCATCACTGGCAATTTTAAAATCAGGATTGGTTGTTTTTCTAAAGAATCTGCTCTAAGAATTATTCTGTGGCAGTTCTGTGGCCTGTATTATACAGGAGGTCAGAAGAGATGATCACAATGGTCCCTTCTGGTTCTAGAGTGTGTCAATCGGTGAACTGTGTGCAAAACATTTCTTTTAATCAGTTTTACATCAGCTACCTTTTAGTTTCTCTTCATGTCTCCTTACTCTTATTATGAGAAAGGGTGTGTCTTTGTGTCTCTGTGCAATGGCTTAGTTTACCTGTGCAATGCTTTTGTTTGTTTGTGTTTGTTGGTGTCTGCCCATGTGTACCTGTGCAGCTGTATATCAGTTTGTGTGTGTCCTTTTGGCTCTTTCAATATTTGCCTTTGTGTGTTGGTGTGCATCTGTGTGTTTGTGTCTCTGTGTTGAGTGCTGGTGTCTCTCTGTGCATGCACATTCCTGTGCCATTGTGTGTTGTTGTGTGTACGTGTGTGTTAGAATGTACCTCACTATATTTGTCTGCTGCTTTGTTTGTGTCTGTGTTCTTGTATATCGGCTGTGCGTGTCTTTGTGGCTGGTGTCTGTGCTTGTCTCTTCCTTCAAACATCTTTCCTGCACAGGTGCGGTACTGAACTATCTGGCTGAAATTTGGCTCCTTCAAGAAGGCGGCATTCCTCATTTTAATTAACATGGGCCTTTTCTTCTTTTCTATTATATTCTCAAGTTAATTGGATACATTTTGAAAATGTTAATTAATTAAAACTCAAATTAATAAAAAGGGGTGAGAAGCAGGCTAACTCCATCATCAACTTTACTGGTGCTGCTGGGAGCTGCTGTCTATAAACACCTGAGTCTGATTCATCAAAGGGATAAGAACAAACAGCAGACACACCTGTTGATGAGCATTACGTGCAGTCTAGAGACACCTTGGTATGGATTCATCAAAAGGATAACAACAAGCAGCAGACACCTGTTGGATGAAGGCTATGCTAGCAAGCACTTTCAACTCTCTGACCCTCCTGGACCCACCAAAACCCCAGCAAGTGTCACCAGAATTTTATGCCATCTTCTCAATGTAAGTTCTGAACAGTAGCAGTTCTGACACTGGCCATCTGGGGGCACTGTGTCCTGCTCACAAAGATACCTCAGAGACACTCAGATACCGTGACCCTGGGTGACCTGATAAAAAACAAGATACAAAAATCACAAAAGAAAATGGAATGGACCTTCATTGCTTCAATTCACAGTATAGTCCTTCCAGAAAAACATACCATTCAGGGGTAGCTGCTCCTGTCCAGCATGCGTCCAGCAGGGGGTAGCCTCAGCAAGGCTTCATGCAATATTTTACGGCAGGTTTAAAACAAACAAAAGGAAGTATTGCTTCACACCCCTCCCAGTCAAACTGTGGAACTTCTTGCCAGAGGATGCTGTGAAGGCCAAGACTATAACAGGGTTATAAAAAAACTAGATACATTCATGGAGGACAAGTTCATCAGTGGCTATTAGCCAGGATGGGCAGGGATGGTGTCCCAAGCCTCTGTTTGCCAGAAGCTGGGAATGGGCGACAGGGGATGGATCACTTGATGATGACCTGTTCTGTTCATTGCCTCTGGGGCACCTGGCATTGGCCACTGTCGGGAGACAGGATACTTGGCTAGATGGACCTTTGGTCGGACTCAGTATGGCCATTTTTATGTTCTTAATGTTCATCTTCCACTCCATTGACCAGCCTGAGGGCCCCACCAAAGAACTACTGAGGGGTACTTTTGCTGTTAATGAATGAGCGCTACCCCAGAGGGTGCCGTGGCAGGCATTGTGCTCTGGACAGGCACCGTGACTCCCTGGTGGCACTGGGGTTAGGGAGAGGGAGCAGTTTGCTTCAGCCTTGTAAGAGAGTGCAGCATACTTCCCCCTGCATGGCTGGCCAGTTCTTCGGGCTCGCACACATCAGGATGAGCCACTCCTCGCACATTCCATCTCATTTTCTTTGAATCTTCTATACAACGGCCTGTTGGGGCCGCTCACCTTCCCCTTATGTGAGTTTCTGAGGGTATAATAAAGGGGAATTCCCCCAGTCACCCTTCAGGAATTCTTAACCCATGACTTGGAAGAAGCCAGGGTGTGAACATGCAAAGGCAAAACTCTCCAAGAACCAGCCATTGCTAAGTAACTTCCCTTTCTCCCTCCAGGGCTGTGATTCTACCAGCCCTCATGTGAACCATGCATGGAGAGGAGGTGACATTGGTAGCCCCAAATGACTATCAGTTCTGTTGTGGTGTTTTATTGAGCTGTGAGGCTTAGGCTGACCTGGGAGATTCCAAGGGAAATGTGGGACTTCATGGAGAAAAGAAACATTTTCCTCTCCTCATCTGGCAAAAGCTGAGAGAAAGATTTTGTGCTACTCACTGTTAGTCTCTTGTTCTGTTGAGAGAAAGCTAAGGCAAAGAGATGGGCCTGGCGCTTGGACCCATTCTGATTTCCTGAGGAAGGGAGTTCCATAGTTATGTATTGGCCACATGGAAAGCTCTGTCTCTGTCTCTTATGACCCTTACTCTTGCCTTGTGGGTAGTCTGTTGTTTCTGAGGAGCATTACAATTGAGAAAGGTCTTGTTTGTGGAGGGAAAAGTAGGTCGTCTCACCGGTAGCTTGGTCTAAAAGTAGGACCATGACTTGAGCTGGGTCTAGTGTTTACTGCTGTTGCAATGCCCCTCAAAACCACTTTCACTGTGCTCAGTGTTGTATGGACATGTAATGAAAGCCAGCTGTAGGCCTAATTAGAGTCTAATTATACAAGAGGAGGGAGATGAAACAGGCAGAGACAGGCGAAGGCACACAACAAATCAGTAGTAAAACTGGGAACAGAACTTGGCTCCCTGAAACCTAGTTCAGTGCCCTCTTCCCTAGACCAAGATTTAGTACTTGCCGTCTAGAAAATGCTGTGCACCTGAGATAAAATAGATCCTGTGGCTTAACATAAAGAACGGCCACACTGGGTCAGACCGTCTAGCCCAGGATCCTGTCTTCCAGCAGGGGCCAGTGCCAGGTGCTTCAGAGGGAATGAACAGAACAAGGCAATTATCAAGTGACTATCCCCTGTCATCCAGTTCCAACTTCTGGCAATCAGAGATTAGGGACACCGAGAGCATGGGGTTGCATCCCTGACCGCCTTGGCCAATAGCTAATGATGGACCTATCATCCGTGAATTTATCTCATTCTTTTTGGAACCCAGGTATACTTTTGGCCTCCACAATATCCCCCAGCAATGAGTTTCACAGGTTGGCTGTGCCTTGTGTGAAGTACTTCCTTGTGTTAGTTTTAAACATTCTGCCTATTAACTTCCTGGTGACCCTGGTTCTTGTGTGATGAGAAGGAGTAAATAACACTTCCCGATTCACTTTCTCCCCACCAGTCATGATTTTATAGACCTCTGTCATGTCCCCCCTTAGTCGTCTCTTTTTTAAGGTGAACGGGCCCGGTCTTTTTAATCTCTCTTTGTATGGAAGCTGTTCCATTCGCCTAATAATTTTGTTGCCTTTCTCTGTACTTTTTCCATTTCTAATATATCTTTTTTGAGATGGGGCAACCAAACTGCATGCAGTACTGAAAGTGAGGCTGTATCACAGAATTATATAGAGGCATTGTGATATTTTCTGTCTTATTATTGGTCCCTTTCCTAATGGTTCCTTACATTCTGTTAGCTCTTTTGACTGCTGTTCCACACTCCGCAGATGTTTTCAGAGAATTATCCGCCATGGCACCGAGATCTCTTTCTTGAGTGGTAACAGTTAAATTAGATCCTCTCACTTTGTGTGTATAGTTGGGATTATGTTTGTCAATGTGCATTACTTTGCACTTTAAGAGCAAGGCTGCTTTGCTACACTTTGCAAGGTGGGCTGACCTAATATGGATCAGCTGGAGCTTGTTCAGGGCTTTTGTATTGATTGCTAGGTGTAGGGCATTGTAATAATTAAACCTGGAAGTAACGGAAGCATGAATCGCAGTGGCTGTGGGTAAGTCTGTGGAGTCTCTTGCTTGGCTGGGAGCAGAGGAAGTCGTTTTGGGTGGCCGTTCTAATTTGAACTCTAGAACTGAAATCCACGAGGATCGTGAGCCTGTGCACCATTGTGGCAATCTGCCAGCTGACTCCCTTGACAGCAGTGTGTGTGGCTGGTTATTTCTTCAAAGTGCTGACCTCTTCCCATCAGTATTTCTTGTGTCTTTTCCAAACTCAGCTTCCAAAGTTAAAGGGTGAAATTCTCAGACCAGTGTTATGCAGGAGGTCAGACTAGATTATTCTGATGGTCCCATCTGGCCCGAGCAGCCCTCCACATAGCTACGCGTTTATACTATACCCATCACTAGGGCTGGGCGAAATTTTTGGATAAATAGTTTATTCACTGAAAAATGCAGTTTCAGGTTGACCCAAACTGTTCATGAGTTCAACACAAATTTGCCAAATAGTTTAGAACAAAAATCTTTTTTTCAGGCTAGATTCATCAGGGAGCTTTGGCCTTGTCTACACTAAAGAGTTTTGTCAACAAAAGTCAGCTTTCTTCAACAGTACAGTGGAGGTGTACACACTACAATGTTCCTCCCACCGACAAAACTCTCCTGCTATGCCAGCAAAATAAAACCACCTCGATGAGAGGTGTAGAGCTTTCTGCGGCAAAATTAGGTCAACAAAGTGTCAGTGTAGACACTGCACTTGGTTATGTCACCGCAAATGGCCTCCAGGAGGTGTCCCACAATGTCTATCCTGACTGCTCTGTCAGCAGTTCCAACTCCGCTGCCCTGCACCCAAGTACACAGGCATCTGCCCCCCCCAAAGGATTAGGAATTTTGAAATTCCACTTCCAGTTTGCTCAGCGTGGAGATCTCACATCGTATCTTCCCAGCAGACCATGGTGACTCCACACAGCAAATGTTCTCCTGCTTGGAGCACACGTGAGTTGTTGGATCTGCTGGGTCTGTGGGGAGAGGAGGCTGTGCAGTCCCAGCTCCACTCCATCTGTAGGAACTTTGATGCCTAAGGTCAGATTTCTTGTGGTTTGTTGGATAAGGGCTATGAACGGGACACGCACCCCAGTGCTGTGCGAAGATACAGGAGCTGAGGCAGGAATGCCAGAAGGCAAGGGAGTCAAACCTTCGCTCTGATGCTGCGCCAAAGACTTGCTGCTTCCATAAGGAGCTGGATGCCATCTTCAATGGCAATGGTAACCCCATGTCCATTGCCAAGAGCCCCCTGGATACTTTAGGGGGGCTGGAGAGAGTGACCAGTGGACTCAGCCCTGAGGGCGAAGTGGTGAACGAGGAAGTGGCATTTGAGGATGAGATGGGAGAGGCGACAGGGTCATTCAGTTCCGGGGTGAGCCAGGATCTCTTCTCGACCCCGAACAGTTCAAGCCAGTGCCAGCACTCCGTCTGTGATGTGCATGATGCAGGAGAGGGGAGCTCTGGTTAGTGAACATTTTGCATTGATGCACTCAGTTACATGAGGTAGCGCTGTCCTTTGCTTTGTTATATGCTAGAAGTGGGCTAAGGGATAGATATGTACAAGACTAGCTGTGTTTGCATCTGCTTCACATTCCCCTGTGCAGCTACGCAGTGGGGCAGAACAGTGTGTTAATGCACACCGAGATTTTGCAGGAATCCTCCAGAGAAATCTCTAGGAAACTTTCCTGGAGGTACTTGCCAATCTTCTGCCAAAGGTTCCTTGGCAGAGCTGCTTTGTTCCTTCCCCGATTGTAGGAAACTTTCCCCACTAATAGGCAATCACTTGTGCAGGGACCAAAGCAGCACACAGGTGAGCAGCATAGGGACATGGTCTGAAGCCGCACGCATGCAGGAGATGCACCCTTGCATCCTGGTTTACTCTCAGGAGTGAGATATCGGCTTCAATGACCCTTGCCTCTGGAAAATGGTGGCAGAATTTACAAAATTGTCCTGACTTGCTTGCAGTGAGCCCCTCAAAAAACCACCGAAACCCTTTGTCCCATCTTGAACGCCCTCTACCCCCAGGCTGAACTCACCATGTTTAGGGCATTCGCTGAGCTGTGTGCTTGCCAGGGGACAGTGAGAAAGAGGTGAATTTTACTATTATGATTCAATGGTGTGAGTACACTAACAATCATGTTTCTGTTTATTGTTTCTAGTGCTTCTGCAGATGTGGCCTTCAGTGGAACCCCCTACACACCAGCGGAATGCCTCTGCCAGATAAGGAAGTGACTGAAGAGGAGCAAGGAGGACATGTTTTGGGAAGTGCTCCAATCCTCTGTTACCGCAGAACAAGCACATAGGGGGTGGAGAGAGACAGTTTATGAAAACTTGAAAGGAGAGGAAGAAGGGCCAGGTGCGAATTTTAGTGGGCCAGGAGCGGATGATAAAAGTGGTGGAGGAGAAAACAGAGATGCTGAAGTCCCAAATTGAGCTGCAGGCAGAGCACATGTGCTCACCCCTTCTCCCCAAAGCCCATACAGAACTGCTTTCCATGCCCTCTCCAAAGGAGTGAAAGGAAAACACAGGACCCCTCCTGTGAATTGTTTCAGGTGGAACTGCGTTTCTAAATGGCAGTGTAATTTATTATAGATCAAACAGTTCAGTCTGTATTTTCAGCATTGAATGGAGGAATATATGTACAGAATCAGATCCAACTAGTAAACTAGAATCAGTACACAGTGGCCAACACCAGCTGCCTCAGGGGAATGTGCAAGAAACTCTGCTATAGTCCAACGTGGGATAATCTGCCCATATGAAGGTCTCATCCTAATCCCTAGTGGTTAGAGATTGATTTAAATCCTGAATCATGAAGCTTTATATCCCTTCCAAAGCTTTTGTTAGCATTAACTATTATAACAGAGACTGGTTTTGCTCTCTGTATAAATGTCCAATTCCTCTTTGAAACTTGCTAAATTCTTACTGACATCCTGTGGCAATGAGTCCCAAAGTCTAAGCATTAAAAAGGAACTTCTTTGATCAGTTTTGAATTGCCATCTTTCAATTTTTTTAACACTAGCGGCAGGGGTACTTTCTGCAAAATCAAATCAAATCATTTGGAAGTGGGAAATCCTTGCATTAGAAATTGCCCTGGCATCTAAACAAGGGGAATGGGGGAGTCATTAGATAACTCATATATTCACCAACTCCAATGCAAGATTCTCCATCCTAGAGCTGTTTCCAGTGCTTTGTCTGGCCTGGTCTAAGTAGTGAGGTTTTCACAACTTCAGTTGGAAGATTATTCCACAGTCACATCAATCTAACAATCTAGATTTAATTTCTCTGAGATCCAGACCTCATCCCAGTGATCAATCCCCATATCACCTCAAAACTGGATTAAAGTAGAACCTCAGAGTTATGAACACCATAGTTACGAACCTACCAGTCAACCGCACACCTCATTTGGAACGGGAAGCTCACAATCAGGCAGCAGCAGAGACCAAAAAACAAAAAAAAGCAAATACATATAGTACTGTGTTAAATGTAAACTACTAAAATAATAAAGGGAAAGTTTTAAAAAAAAGATTTGACAAGGTAAAGAAATTGTTTTTGTGCTTGTTTCATTTAAATTAAGCAGCATTTTTCTTCTGCCTAGTAAAGTTTCAAAGCTGTATTAAGTCAATGTTCAGTTGTAAACATCTGAAAGAACAACCATAATGTTTTGTTGAGAGTTATGAACATTTCAGAGTTATGAACAACGTCCATTCCTGAGGTGGTCGTAAATCTGAGGTTCTACTGTTCTACACACTCTATATGGTGACCATCTACATGTGAGATTCATCATTTTGGAGACTATTTAGAAGCTGCTATTGATGCAGAAAGCAGCTGTTAGGCAGTGTTGTTTGATGGGAGTTTATTACACCTAGACTTCAGGCACTGCCCCGGGTCCTGTTTGCATTTGGGTGCTCCTCAACATGTTGAGTATGGTCTATAAAGTCCCACATGATTTGGATCTTGACTCTCTCACCACAAACAATTCTCACCTGAAGATTGGCCAAGGCCATTGGCAGAGGTCAGCTGAATTGCTCAAGTGAAGTCCCCAGTTATAAATGTCGGGGTGCAGGTGGAGGGCTGATAGATAGGGGGGTCTGGCTGACACAGAAGCCACAGCAGCTGCACTGTTGAAATGGTTGATTCATCTTGGAGAATGGCAGCTACTCTTCTTGTCCTGGGTACCGCGTGGTCTGTCTTGTGGGACAACTGGAGAAGCACAGGTTTTACATACATCCCGCTTTAAACAGCAGTGTGTTTTATGCATGGGGGAAGTATTCTCTAGTGGTTAGTGCTGCAGGCGTGGAGTCACTCTATTCCCAATTCTGATGCAGATGGGCTCCTGCTTCATAAAGTCCAGGAGACAGATGATTAATTGGAGAACGCAGATGCATTACTGGTCCACTGAGGATGCAGAAAAACATGCACAGAACAATGAGTGTGGCTGTATGCATGAGTGTTTCTGTGTGGACTGGGGCTTTGGGTCCTTTTCCACCAGAGACCTACTCACACGTGAAAACTGCCTAGAGCAGTTCAGCACTCCTTCCCATCTAACAACTTTCAATCGTGCTCTGGCTATATCAGTCCTCGACCACTGTCTGCCCTGTACGCCGCTGGAAGCAATGCATAGCTACCATGCTGCAGTGAAAAATAGGCTGCGTCCACACTGGTATGTAGCAGTGAAAGGCTATGGAAGGAGGGAGGCTGCTACGTATACCCATGGCAGGGGGCTTGTAGTGTATGTACTCTGCACACAACCAAAAGGAGTGTGCAATATAGATGGACCTAAGCGGACGAGCCAATTTGCAGCCAGCTAACCAGAGGGTAGCTTGCTCCCTAAAGCTGCTCTAGGGGAAACCTCCTTCTGGTTTTCTTTTTCTTTTGTTGCCCAGTTGCTTTCTGAGCAAGAAGCAGCTGAGTGTTTCCCTTAGGCAGGGTGGTAGCTGCTTTGCTAATTCCCACATTGGTTGATGTAAGCTCTGTTAGCCATTGGGAAATTGCAGGATTGCCAACCCCAAGTGTTTGAAACTCCTGAGTCAAGTCCTAACGATAATCATGAGCTTTAAAATAATAAATGTTGGGTTCTTTTGAATTGCCTTTTGGTGCTGGAATGTTTAGGGGCTGTGTTTTCAAAAGGGCTAGAAACTTGCTTTTTGAAAAATGAAAGCTGAGACTCTGGGATATAAACCTTATTCCACTACCAGCTGCATCCCTAATAATACTGACAGATAGCACAAGACACCGGATAACATCAAGAGAGTTGGCATTACTGGGAAAGTCTGGATTGCTAGAATGATGGCCATGCCCTCGTTACTCTGTTCCGCAGTGTGGCATGTTCTTACCCCATTTGGTGGCATGCTGCATTTCCCCGGGCCTTGTTTTTTTCCATTTGTAAAACATCTGACTTCCTTGCAAGGGCCTCCTGAGGGTTAACTCATTCATGCTTGCAAAGAACTTGGAGGCTAGAATACTACAGAAGTGGAAGGTAACTTTTGCAACAAACCTCTCTGCATAGCTTGGCTCAGTTTGACCTTCACAATTATTCCATAGAGAGATACACTAGCCTTCTCAAACAACCAAATGGCTTAGTTATCATGCTATTACCAATCTTAAACTCTCAGTTTCCTGTGTCTTAGTTCCGGTACCAGGCCCCCAGTATTAACTTTAGTGCCCTCTGCTGTGTGTATCTAAACGAGCAGGATATCACAAGAGGCAGCTAAGTATAACAGCCACTTTCCAAATGTGATGAAGTTTCATGTCATGTTAATACTGTTCATCGATCATGGTGATGTTGACAATCAGAAAAAACTAGCTTTAAAAAGTATTGACCAGCGAGGAGGGTGATAGGGCTGGACTGCTTTTTAGTCAACTAGATGAAGCCCTTTCTCCATCCCAAACTGATGCTGATAAAATCCTCAAACCACACAACATCATTATCGTTCTCGGTGGATATATTGCTAGCTACAGGTATTCTTTGCAAAAAGATAATGATAATGCTGCAATGGGATGGAGAAATCAGAAATCAACTTTTGTATTTATTTATTAAAACCTTATTACGGGCGGGTGTTTTAGGAAGTTAGCCAGTCTCTAGCTCTGGATTAGCTCAGTCTTGAGATAATTTTGTTCTCTAGGTCCAGCTCAAATGAAGAATTGATTCATATCGGAGACTATGATGTTAGCTGTGAATGTTTGGATTGTAAACTCCTTGGGGCCAGGACTGACTTTTTGTTCTGTGTTTGTACAGTGCCTGGCACAGTGGAGTCCTGGTCAAGGATTGGGGACTCCTAAGTGCTAGGGTAATACAAATAATAAATAATAATAACTATTCAGTGTGGCCACTAGAGGGCGTATAGGAAGGAGGTTAAAGTCACTGTAAACAGGAAATAAAGACCGACTTGCATTCACCCCAGAGTTCTCACTTTTACCAATGTTTGATAGAAATCTGATTTTGGATACCTCCATCTGACAGCCTCTGATTTGCCCCAATGGGCAGATGAAGAGAGCCCAGAGAGAGACTCTTCCATTTTCTGTAGAGGCTGCTGCCTTCACAGAGACCACAATGTCCTGAGTCTCTGTAATGTCACAGACCACAGAAAGGGCTTTGTCTTTCCTTATCTGTGGACATATGGCCTAGCTACCAGAATATAACTAATAAATAATAATGACTGTATCAAACATAGTGTTGTGCCAAACTCAGCTCTATTCAACTTTAGCTTTTGATCACTTTAAAACTCCTTGACCGGTTTTCTTCAAACTTGGCTTATTTTGTAGATCTCATTGAGACTTAAAATCACGGCCAAATCCGAAGACTCTGACTGTACTCTTAACTAACGGTGTGTAAGGTTATATATGAAAATCCCTTTTGTTAGATTTGTAACTCTTCTGCTATGTGGAGGTGGCAGCAACAAGAGCTGGGATCAATATCTAGGGGTTCCTCTTTACAATACAAAACAGAACTAGCTCGAGCCCCCACCCAGTAATCTGCGAAAATTTAGCGCCACCTCTGGCAATACTTCCCCACTTGCAAGCACTGAGCCTGTGTATAACAAAAGAGAACATTTATTGAAAGGGAGTCCAGCATTAAGGCTTAGCCCCTAGATTTGATCAGCAGTGAGGCCAGCGCTAGGAATCACCAACAGGAAACAAGGCCCCTTCATTGAATCTAATCAGTTTTGTCATGAAATCCTGCGGAAAGGCATGGCAGGTGGTGCCTAGAAATCTTCAGGCAGGAACCACACCGTTACATGGGAACACCTGTCTCCACCTATGCTTATCTTCACTGGGCTTTGGCAAGTGAGGTTCACTTTAGGGTCACCTCCCTCAATCGGGGCATGCAAATCACAGTTCTGCTGCCCTTTACTCATACAGTAAGGATAACAACATTTCATTATGCCTACATTCAAATACTGCCGTGACTTGTAATCTTAAACGAGCCAGAATTGATCATTCTGGCAAGACAGCTCCATTGTGCTGCGCACTTAAGCAGCATATGCACACTGATGCAAACACAAGCTTCTCCTGAGGTCTTTTCCCCCATTGCGTCACTAGATAGCAATGAATTTTCAAGTTGATCTCGACATTTCCTGGTTTTGAGTGCCTGATTTCTTAATCTTAATGCTAATCATAGAATCATAGAATCATAGAATATCAGGGTTGGAAGGGACCCCAGAAGGTCATCTAGTCCAACCCCCTGCTCAAAGCAGGACCAAGTCCCAGTTAAATCATCCTAGCCAGGGCTTTGTCAAGCCTGACCTTAAAAACCTCCAAGGAAGGAGATTCTACCACCTCCCTAGGCAACGCATTCCAGTGTTTCACCACCCTCTTAGTGAAAAAGTTTTTCCTAATATCCAATCTAAACCTCCCCCATTGCAACTTGAGACCATTACTCCTCGTTCTGTCATCTGCTACCATTGAGAACAGTCTAGAGCCATCCTCTTTGAAACCCCCTTTCAGGTAGTTGAAAGCAGCTATCAAATCCCCCCTCATTCTTCTCTTCTGCAGACTAAACAATCCCAGCTCCCTCAGCCTCTCCTCATAAGTCATGTGCTCTAGACCCCTAATCATTTTCGTTGCCCTTCGTTGTACTCTTTCCAATTTATCCACATCCTTCTTGTAGTGTGGGGCCCAAAACTGGACACAGTACTCCAGATGAGGCCTCACCAGTGTCGAATAGAGGGGAACGATCACGTCCCTCGATCTGCTCGCTATGCCCCTACTTATACATCCCAAAATGCCATTGGCCTTCTTGGCAACAAGGGCACACTGCTGACTCATATCCAGCTTCTCGTCAACTGTCACCCCTAGGTCCTTTTCCGCAGAACTGCTGCCGAGCCATTCGGTCCCTAGTCTGTAGCGGTGCATTGGATTCTTCCATCCTAAGTGCAGGACCCTGCACTTATCCTTATTGAACCTCATTAGATTTCTTTTGGCCCAATCTTCCAATTTGTCTAGGTCCTTCTGTATCCTATCCCTCCCCTCCAGCGTATCTACCACTCCTCCCAGTTTAGTATCATCCGCAAATTTGCTGAGAGTGCAATCCACACCATCCTCCAGATCATTTATGAAGATATTGAACAAAACGGGCCCCAGGACCGACCCCTGGGGCACTCCACTTGACACCGGCTGCCAACTAGACATGGAGCCATTGATCACTACCCGTTGAGCCCGACAATCTAGCCAGCTTTCTACCCACCTTATAGTGCATTCATCCAGCCCATACTTCCTTAACTTGCTGACAAGAATGCTGTGGGAGACCGTGTCAAAAGCTTTGCTAAAGTCAAGAAACAATACATCCGCTGCTTTCCCTTCATCCACAGAACCAGTAATCTCATCATAAAAGGCGATTAGATTAGTCAGGCATGACCTTCCCTTGGTGAATCCATGCTGACTGTTCCTGATCACTTTCCTCTCCTCTAAGTGCTTCAGGATTGATTCTTTGAGGACCTGCTCCATGATTTTTCCAGGGACTGAGGTGAGGCTGACCGGCCTGTAGTTCCCAGGATCCTCCTTCTTCCCTTTTTTAAAGATGGGCACTACATTAGCCTTTTTCCAGTCATCCGGGACTTCCCCCGTTCGCCACGAGTTTTCAAAGATAATGGCCAAGGGCTCTGCAATCACAGCCGCCAATTCCCTCAGCACTCTCGGATGCAATTCGTCCGGCCCCATGGACTTGTGCACGTCCAGCTTTTCTAAATAGTCCCTAACCACCTCTATCTCTACAGAGGGCTGGCCATCTCTTCCCCATTTTGTGATGCCCAGCACAGCAGTCTGGGAGCTGACCTTGTTAGTGAAAACAGAGGCAAAAAAAGCATTGAGTACATTAGCTTTTTCCACATCCTCTGTCACTAGCTTGCCTCCCTCATTCAGTAAGGGGCCCACACTTTCCTTGGCTTTCTTCTTGTTGCCAACATACCTGAAGAAACCCTTCTTGTTACTCTTGACATCTCTTGCTAGCTGCAGCTCCAGGTGCGATTTGGCCCTCCTGATATCTTTCCTACATGCCCGAGCAATATTTTTATACTCTTCCCTGGTCATATGTCCAACCTTCCACTTCTTGTAAGCTTCTTTTTTATGTTTAAGATCCGCTAAGATTTCACCATTAAGCCAAGCTGGTCGCCTGCCATATTTACTATTCTTTCGACTCATCGGGATGGTTTGTCCCTGTAACCTCAACAGGGATTCCTTGAAATACAGCCAGCTCTCCTGGACTCCCTTCCCTTTCATGTTAGTCCCCCAGGGGATCCTGGCCATCTGTTCCCTGAGGGAGTCAAAGTCTGTTTAATGTTTGCATAATATTTTCATGGAATAAGCATAATCTGCAATATTATGTGGCATTGTGCACAAGTTTTAGCAGCATGAATTTGTGATGATTGCATTGTTCATGAAGCAGAGATGGCAGTACGCTATGCAGATTATCTCAAAAGAGCCGTGATCGGAGCTTTATTAATTTAGCTTTACTCCTCTCTCAGAATCACATGCATGTGGCACATCCATCTTCTGCTCAATTCTAGCAGACCTGAAGTTGCACAGTGATCTTTAACTGTGCCTCTGAGGTTCACTCAGAACTTGGATCTAGGCTGGAAATTTAGTCCTGGGCTTCCCAACACTTTGGCAGGGATTGGTTTCTCGCCCTATGTATCTAGGTACTATGGCCTCCATCACCATCATAGATTCCAAGGCCAGAAGGGACCATTGTAATCATCTAGTCTGACCTCCTGTATAATACAGGCCAGAGAACTTCCCCACAATAATTCCCAGAGCAGATCTTTTAGAAAAAGATCCAATCTTGATTTTAAAATTGTCAGTGACAGAGAATCCAACACAACCCTTGGCGAATGGTTCCAATGGCTAATTACTCACTGTTAAAACGTACGCCGTATCTCCAGTCTGAAGTTGTCTAACTTCCACTTCCAGCTATTGGATTATGTTTTGCCTTTCTCTGCTAGACTGAAGAGCCCATTATTATTAAATATTTGTTCTCCATGTTGGTATTTATGGACTAATCAAGTGACCCCTTAACCTGGTCTTTGTTAATATCAGAGCAAGTTGCAGACATGGATGCATTTATCCTCACAACACCCATCTGAGGCAGGGAAGTTGTACTACTCCCATTTTATAGATGGAGAAATGTTCATTCCACAGGTTAATTACCCTAATTCTTAAAAAACTGTGCTTTATTTCTAAGCCTGAATTTGTCTAGCTTCAGCTTCCAGCCATTGGAACTTGTTTTGTTTCCTAGGGTCAGAAATTGTCTCCCCACATAGGTACTTCTAGACCGTGACCAAGTCACCTCTTAACCTTCTCTTTGACAAGCCTTGAATCAGTCTTTTAGCTCTTTTCTGAGCCCTTTCCAGTTTTTCAACAAGGCCACCCAGTAATTGAACCCAGCTCCCAGTCCAATGTTTTAGCCACTACAGAAACTTGCTCTGAGTTTTGATTCCCCGCCAAAGCAGCAGACTTAAGTTTTAGGCTTGATACTGCACATTCCAGGCAGCTCAGAGGGTGATTTTTTATTTAGCTATTTGAATGAGCGCATTTGCTTATCCTACGCATTATAAATCACTTTAATCCTTTAGTTAAATGCTCTTGTGAGTGTTTGGTGACAAAGTATCTCTTTGGCTGCAAAATGCGGAATGCTGCCGGCTTCAGAAGGTTAGAAATTCCGTCATATTTTCCACGCCTTTCCATCGGGCTGTATTAGAATGATCGACCTCATGTCTTAGTTCTGTAATGTGTTTTATGAAATGCCTCCCTATCTCTCATATTACCAGAAAATAAATGTGCTGTGTCTTTAATTTTGCCCTTCTAAGCTTAAAAAAAACCCTCTGCACTCTAGCAAACACCTGTATTACCACTGAAAGGCCTTTGCTAATATATTCTCTCTCCCCCCCATCTCGTCCCCCGTTCTTGATCACACCTGTCTAGCTTTGGGCAATATAAAACACTCACATAGCTGCCAGAAGTAAGGTTCTTTGCTGACTTGAGCTACTGTATGTAAAGATCTCCAGAGAAATGTCAGATCACTTTATTGAATCGTACTGAAAACTTGCTTGACAGTAACATTTAAGAGGATCAGGACCTTCTCTGTAATTGCAAATGGGTCAGAAAGGCCAAGTCTTTGGGAGGTTTTTTTTTTACAGTTTTATTTTCATATTATTGTATGATGTAATAATAATAATTAATAATAATGAATATCTGATAGTGCCTTCCATGTTGAAGAATCCCAGAGCTCCACACACACACACACACACACACACAAACAAATTAGCTTCACTAGCAACTGAAATGTAGCCGTCCCTGGGGTGGAAGGCGACACCTCGATAACCATTTAGAACACCATACTCAGTTGTATCAGAAAGCTGATCTCAGGCAAAATTTCATTAACATACATAACCCCTCCTCTTCATGTCCTTATTTTCACTATGGGTGAAATTCACCCCTGCACAAAGGATTAGGACGTGGTCTGTGCTCTTGTTAAGTGGAGACATAGCTCTTATGCTAGCGATCTGCACGGGGTGAATTTCTCCATGTAAAGGCAGCATCTAACGACTCTCCTATTTCCTCGGTTGAAACAAATAATCATTGTAACCGAGAAGAAAATCAGAAGCAGGTGAAAGCTGATTTCTAATGATCCTGAGACCAGACTGTTGTTTAATTTAATAATATGAATATTATTTTCCTCCAAATCCTCTCCCATTGCACCCAGATATTAATGACCATTTGCTATTCCTATGCCGACTGTAGGAATTACTTGTTCCTCTGAGCAAGACACAATCCCTTTGCCTCGGTACTCTGTTGGCAGGATAAATGTGCCTTATCTTTTCCTTCTTTCATTTCAAGAATGGGAGTTCCAGATATGAACATCCCAAGTCTTTGGAGGTGTTGGACTTTTTAATAATATTTGAAATTATTAATATTGTAACCCCTGCCTGCTTGGTGCAGCACTCTGTCCCCTGCTAGTGGTGGCTAGGCCAGCTAGTGCTCGAGGAGCCTCTTACAGCCTTGGCTAAGAGAAATGCATCTTTTAGCTCAGGCAGGAGAGGCTCATGTATTAAGCTGCAAAGGTCACAGGTTTGATCCTAGACCCCGACAACAAGGGTCTGTCAGCATTGCAATGTTAATATGGGAAACCACCAAACCTGAATTTAACCATAAATTCCTTTATTAACTCCAAAGGTCAAATGGTACTTATACAATTGCTCTAAACATGCTTAAAAAGCCTAAATAATAAGCAATTTACAACATACAAGCAGTTACAAAACATTTATAAGCATTTGATCAAAATACACACCGATGGATTAAATTTAGGGGTATTTAGACCCGGCTCCAACATGGTCAGGCCAGTATGAGCAATGAACCGTTTCAGAGTTTACTTCTTATACCCTTTAACAAACAGGTGATGTCATCGCCAATTACTGACTTTGGCTAGAAACCAATTCGAGACAGTTCATCTTTATTTTTAGTCTTAATCTAGATCAGACTGATAACCGCCTTTCTTCCCAGGGCCTTTCCTCCCCACCTTCTTGCCACCCATCAGTTTTCCCATTGCACCTGGGTTCACATTGGCTTTAACATCAGCATGTAGGTTGGGAAGGGCCATGTTGGCTCATTTTAAGACAGATTGTTTTTGTCTTATTTAAAACCATCTGCAGTCACAGCCTTTCTTTTTAGACGCTTCCTTTGATCTCGTTAGTTATTTTTTGAACCAGAGGTCCTTCCTACCTCATTCCTTCTGGCCGTATAACGTCTCATTTTCAAGGCCTTCCATCTACGTGCTAGTCAGGACCTTTCTTTACAACACATATATTTCCTTAACTAAACTTAAGCTAACCCTATTTTTTAAATTTCATATTTATCTTACAGGGGTGTTTTTGAAATCCATATCTGGATCTGAGTTCTGCACATGACCACCCTCTGTAATGGCCCAGACCACAACCCTGGATCTGAACAGCTCTGAAATCCAGGGGTCTTTGAAACCCACACCCAGGTCTGAATTTTGCATGTTACCTTTGTCAGTAATGGTTGATCCCCAACTGAAAATCCCCATTCTTTGGTAATGCTTGAAACCCACAATTTGATTTTCTTTTTGTAAATGGCCTCTATCTCTAATGGCCCAAACCAAATCCTCCAATCCGTGTGAATGCTGGAAACCCACATACAGATCTGAATTCTGCAAATGTCTTCTATTGCTTATGGCCTCACCCAAATCCTCAGCTCGGAATGTCCCCTGTGCTTCCTGACGTTAAAGACCTGACTTGTGTCAACCTCCCAGCCATTTTCCCACTATGTTGCAGCCCTTAATATCCCAAGACTTAGAGGAGACATGAAGTCTTTGGAAAATTCAGGTTCAGAAATTAAGGAGAATTGGCCTAGCAGTTTATGAAATCTGTGCTCTGTGGGCCTGATTCAAAGGTCATCAAAATCAGTGGGAGACTTGGACTTCAGTGGGCTTTGGATCAGTCCCTGTGAATCCAAGCTTTTGGGTGTATACTGCAATGTCCTTAGGTGTGACAGGCGGATAACGTACCTACCTACCTACATCACTGGGGAGTTGTTCGTTAATTAGGTAATGTTTATATTGCATATATACACACACACTGATTTTAACACCATATGCTAGACTCCTTTTTGCCAAAGGCTCCATTTTACAGGTGGAAAAACTGATACACTGAGGTTAAATTACTTGCCCAAGTGAAAATCAAAGCCAGGATGAGAACAAGAGTTTGTGGCTCCAAACTCTGTGTTCAGACCATTAGAGCACACATCCATTCAGGTTACTCAGTGCAACAGAATGAGATCACCTGAACTGGAAAAACCTAATCCATATGGAGAGAAGTGATTTCAGATTTGACCTCAGCGGCTGGATGAGCATTCGTTGATGGGTCATTTTCTCTTATGCTCCTGGATGGCACTTTTCACAGCCAGGGAAACAACCAAATGCTTTCCCTGCTTTGCAAACAGGAACTTTCCCTCTCCAATTACCCAAAGAGGTTCAATATTCCAAGCAAATCCCCCTCATAAACCAGCATGGGGCCATCCATGACTTCATACGGGAGGGGAAGCCGCGTCATGTTAGCATCCATACGTCGCATCGTTGGCAGCCATTGCCACGATCAGATGAGTTGGTTTAGTACCCGTCATATGTTCACAGAGTCCCATGAAGCGTCAAGCCCCGTGGATTGATGGGTAAAGACTGAGGCAGCCCCTCTCCCGCGACAGTGACAAAAAGCTTGGATTAGCCTCAGTGTGAGAGACACGTCTCCTCCCCATCCCTCTTATCTGAAGGAGACTTCTTGCAAGGACAGAGAGCTTTTAGGGAGGGAATGCAAATGACTCTTAAAGGGCCACACTGTGTTTCTAGGGTCCTATCTTAGGAAAGTGGTTAAAGGAGGATGAGAAAGAGCTGCTGTATTTGCCCCTCTTTCTCTGTGATTCTGCATTTCAGTCTCTCTCTCCAGATCTCCTCTATATATCTCTCAGGCTCTGCATCTCTCTCAACAGCAGTCTCCAGCCACTAGACAATACATCTTTTGACTCTCATGCTTCCAAGAGCCCACCCAATCCCCGCTGTATATTACCTACTTAGCCTTTGCAAATCACCTATAGTAAGGACATATTGTGAACATGATTAATGTCCCCATTAAGTTTGGGGCTGCTGGTGTTTCTTCCATTGAGGAAATGCAGGGAAATGTTTTTGGGATGAGGGAGGGGACAGCAAAGAATGAAGAGAGAGAAAATCGTACCCTGTTGATTGGAAACTTGAGGGCTTGCAATGCTCCCTGATTTGAGGCATCATTCCAGGCAGCAGGGGAGAGAACGCTACTCATAAAGGAAGCCATCATACCCTGTAGTGTCAAAAGCCTGGGTCCAAAGTATGGAAGGAAGAAAATAAAGCCAATTTAATCCCACCCCAAACCTTTGCTGTTCTTTGGAAGGCAGGATCATGCCAACAGCCCCTTGGTAGTTTTCCCTTTGCTTACATGCTTTAATCACACTCCATTCTATGGACACTGTTACACTTTTAAGGCAGACACAACCGCCGCCTTCACGTTGCAGCGAGGAACGATGATTCCTCTCTTTAGAAAAAGAATCTTCGGCCAGGTCTGCGCTTAATATTGTCAGGTGGCAGTGAGGTTTTTAAGTGACATTTCCCTGCTGGGAAAGGCCCTAATATAGGTGAAGTTATATTTACATACAAGTGCTTTTGCCAGCATAGCTTATTTCATTGGGGGTGGGGCATGGATCAGCATTCATGTCACGCTCCCCACCAGTACCTCGGCCCACGTCATGGAAGCTAATGATCGAACCAGCGGACCAAATCCGGTGATGAATCCTGGTCATGCGCCACCTGAGGCATGTTGCGCAGACGCTAAGAAGAAGCTTATTTCACTTGCTGAGTCGGTATAAATTGTACCGGCAAAAGCACTTTTTTGCTGGCATAAGATGCAGCTTCGCTAGGAGAGTTTGCTGATATAGATATACTGGCATAGCCATGTCAGCAAACGTTTTCTAGTGCAGACTAAGCCTGAGCTTTCACGTTCACCCACCCTCTGGGTCATATGTGCACACTCAGCCATGCAGTAATGCACATTCCCACACTCCCACAATGCCCACCCACAGATGCACGTGTTACCCACTGGTGTGTGTGTGTTACAGGTGCCCCGCTGCACTGATGCACAGAGGATATGAATTGTTACAGACCCAGCTGGCAGAGGGGGTGTGGCTCTTTAGCTCAAGCTGTAGTAATTTATGCTTTCAGCTCTGGCAGCCCCTGGTTCAATCCCCAGTGTAGTGGCCAGGAGAGTGGTTAACATCCATAACCTGCAATCTCATAGCTCACCCCTTCCCCTACTTAATGAACATGCACACAAATGCTCTCATGTTAGCCCATATCCACAGGGGCATACAGTTATGCACAATTGCACTTCATTAACATCCCCTGCCACTCACGTGAAGGTGTGCAAATAACCTCTCTTGCATATGCTAGCACTTGTGCACACATGATCAAATGCCTTTGCAATCCTAGAAGCAGACACTAATACCACACACAAAGGTGAAGCTGAATTTTATTTATTATTATTATTTGTGGTGTGGGAGCACCTAAAGGCCCAAACTGAGATCTGGACCCAATTGTGCTAGGCGCTGTACAGACACATCGTGAGAGAAAGATCCTGCCCCAAATTGCTTACTGTCTAAATAGACAAGACAGACAAAGGGTGGGAGAAAGGACTTGTTAACTCCACCTCTTTAAAGACAGAGAATCGAGACACAGCAAGATGAAGTGACTTGCCTAAGGGCACCAGGGGGGCTGTGGCAGAACCAGCCAATTAATTTGGATCTGAGTCCCAGTCTAGTGCTGTAACCACAGAAGCATCCTGCAGTCTATGAAGGCAGAGACTGTGGATTTGTTTGTCTTCTTGAGCTGGTCTTGCCCAAAGAGAGAGCAGTCACTGTGATCACAAGGAGTGTGTTAACACTAAATGGGGTGGGGGGGAGACAGATTAAGGCATTTTGTCTTCAGATCACTGCTGAAGTCTCCTGATCTCAAGCAGGTGGATCTCAAGCAGATGGAACCTCTTGTTTTGTTGTACTGCCTGGGATGTAAACAGTTGGGTTGGCCCTTCCTTGAATCCACAGAGGAGTTTGTTGTTATCCTTAGGCTGGTCTACGCTTAAAAGTTAGATTGACATAGCTACAGAGCCCTGGGGTGTCACACCCACCTAACCCATAGTTTAGTCATAGCTAGACTGATGAAAGAATTCTTAGGTCAACCTAGCTAGCACTGCTTGGAGAGATGAGTTACTTACAGGGCTGGAAAAACCCTTTCTTTCACTGTAGGAAGCATCTACACTACAGGGTTACAGCAGCATCACTGCTGCGCCATAGCTGAGCTGCTGTAGTGCCCATAGTGTAGACATGGCCTGTATCAGAAACCAAAGTAATCCAGACTGAAAACATGATTTGCTCTGTCTACACAGGAAAACATCATCACTAGAAGTACTAGAAATCTCCACTCCTGAGGGAGTTGCAGTTTGATATTGCAGAGCCAGTACAGTTCAGGCAAGTACTGGATGTACTGTAGCAGATTTGGGTGAAAGTAATTCTCCTGTGATTAAGGGCCAGGCATGGTCCTCAGGAGATCTGAGTTCAGTTCCCAGCTCTATTCCTGAGTTCTTGCATGACCTTGGGCAAATCATCTAATCTTTCGGTACCTCAGTTCCCCATCTATAAAATGGGGATAATAATCTCATCCTTTGTCTAGTTAGGCTGTAAACTCTGTGGGGCTGGGACTGAGTCTTATTCTGTATCCATACAACACCCAGCACAATGGGGCCTGGATCTCATTTGGGACTCCGGTTCCTATGGTGAAACAAATAATAACAACCTCCAAGCCTTTTGAGCCTCTCCCTCCCCCCACTAATCACCACTAAACGAGCAGCATAAGTGAGGAGAGGGGCATTAGGGCCATTGAACTCATGAAAGGGGGGCTTAGATCAAGGAGAGAAAATCGGAGGCCAAAAATTGAGAAGCTTTGATCCTTGATTTGATGTCAACAGAGCCGAAAGCCGAACACTAAGCCTTTTACCTTTTACCAGCTGTCACTTGAAACAGAATAATTGGATAATTAAAAGGCCTTGCCTTATGTCAATTTTATTTAGGTGCCTTGATTCTGCGCTGGAATGTATCACTGATAGAGGGTTTAAAAGCTCATCTGAAAACCCACAGATAAACCGCAGACTCAAAGCTGTGCAAACTACACGGAGAATTGAAACGGGCAGCCCAACGCAGCCTAATATAACAATGCCACAAGGGAAGGCATCACAGTATCCGTTCCAGAAAAGCAGGTTGTACCTATAACACAACTAGACGGCAGGTGCCGCAAACGAGGCACTCCCAAACCAGTTGGTTTGGGCCTGATGGAACAAATGTTGCTCACGTGACCTTGTTGCATTTCTCATCCCAAAACAAGGCAATGATGTTTTGGTTCAGGGTTACCCTGACATAACATCTCAATGTGATAGCATTTCACAGGCTCTTGAAAACTTCTCTGTTCCAAGCAGGATGGAGAGTTGCCCTAGCAAAACCAGATCTGCCAATCCTACTGCTTTTACTAGTGCACTGCTACTCTTCGCTCCCTTCTTCTGGGAAACCCAACAATTTATTGCTTTTCTGATGCTGGACTCTGGACTCAGTGCAAGAGTGAGAGGTTCATGTGAAATCAGATAGTGGTTGGTGTGCTTGACAAAACAGATCGGTCATTACGGTATTTCAGAGTCCTCTTCTCAGAGTCTGGATGGTTAATATCCAAATTCCACAATACGTTCCTACAAGGCACAATTCTAAGGCAAGGGCTTTTAATGGTTTGCCTCTGAATGTTTGCAGGTATATACAGATTCACAACATACTGCCTCTTTAAAAAAATTAATACATCAACCACATTGCAGAGGACAAGGCATAAAAAATAATGGCATTACCCTGCACCCACAATGAATTCAGGTTCCCCTTTATAGCTGTGTCTCAGAACAACATATAGACTGAGAAGGGGATGCCTTTATGATGTGTGAAGAATTTTGGAGCCAAGGGTGATTTATCTTTAAATGTTTCTTTCCCTTATACATTTGGGGTAAAAATTTTAAAAGAAATTTTGAAGAAATTTCCTAAGAAAGGTGGGAGCTTTAATCCCATTTTCAAAACTCATTTAGGCATTTAGGCCCAGATCCGCAAATGTATTTAGGCTCCTAACTTCCACTGATTTCTGTGGAAGTTAGGAGCCTAAATACCTTTGAGGAGCTGGGATTTAGTACCAGAGTTTTAAAGGTATTTAGATACCTAAAGATGCAGATAGGTGCATAGTGGGATTTTCAGAAATGCTTATCTGCATCTTTAGATGCCTACCTTTAAAAATCTGTCATTAGGAGACTAAGTCCCATTGGTTTTCGATTAGACAGAGGCTCCTAAGTGTCTAAGTCATTTTTGATAACCGAGTTTATCTTAGATGCTTTTGAAAATTTTACGCTTTGGCTTATGTAGCCATTCTAGTGCCATGCGCTGATGTGATGGATCTGCTAAGCAGGGACTACAACTCCCATAAGTCCCCTGCCTATGGCACATCCCTTCCTCTGGGCTGGGTAAGTGGCCGAACCAAGAAGTGTCTGGGCTCTGCTGGGCGACAGCAGCCATATGGCTAGCCAGAAACGGGACAGAATCTGGTTCCAGAGGAATCCCCAAAACCATTTGCAGAGCTGCATGTGGACCAGGCTATGGCTGCCGGACGTCACAGCTGGATGCAGATCTGTGTGGAGTTATGGGGGAGTAGCAATGGCTGGGCAAGGAGCCAGTGCAGAGTAGGGTTACCATCTTTCTAATTCCTGGTAACTGGACCCCAAGGCCCCCTTCTCCCCTGCCAAAACCCTGCCCCTGCTCTGCCTCTTACCCCAAAGACTCTGCTCCCATCGCGCGCTCCTCTCCTCCCCCTCCCCTGATTGCTTGCTGGATCATTTCAAGGAGCCTGCCGGTAGTAGGAGGCGGCCCCGGCTGAGCAGGGGCTGGTGCAGGTTAATGACTCGGTGCCTCCACACACCCCCACAGTAACTGGGCTTTTGGTTCGGGTGCCCTTTAAGGTTGTCAGGTCCCGGAAACCCGGGTACCTGGCAACCCTAGACTGCATCCGGACACTGAAGCCAAAAACTGGACTGCCTCTGTATAAGCTGCATGGGTCATGGGTGGCAACCCTAATGCAGAGGGGCCCTAATAAGGGGCTGAGCTGAGCCTGGAAACCTTCAAGCTCCTTTTGCTTGAATAGAGACTGGACTGGAGAGGGCACCCAGGCACTAGGCCTGGAAGAGCCATGACTCTCCACTGGACTGCCCCAGGAGTCCAAACCAGACCTGCTATTCCTATTTGAACTGTAACTGTTTAAGCCTCTGTATCTAGGGAGTTTGCAACCTTCCTGTTCCTGCCACCCTATAAAAGACCCTTTCCCTTAGCCGTCTGCCTGAGTGGTTATTGGGCCCCATCAGGACCAGCCCTGCAAGGCAGAGCTGCTGAAGCATCTATAGTGCTTGCCTCCAAGTCATGGTGCACCTGGCACAGTATGGGGTGTGTGGGGTACTCTGGCACTGGGCAACCCCAATAATTACACTGCCAATACAATCTTTGTAGGCCTCATTTCCTTACTTCTACTGCTATATTCACAGGGAAGTGGAAGTTTAATTGGCATCATCCCCGGTCTATCAAGCTATTCATTGTGCTAGTTATTCAGTGGGTCACTTGTGTAATCTTGTAACTTCCCTCTTTGTAACAAGTTTAACTCAACTCACTTCTTGTTCCAGGACTGACGCTGTGTGTTGAACATCCACCCCTGAACTGGCCAGACTAGCAACTCATTGATCAAGGTTGTTGGCCTACACATTTTAGTTGAAAGGAGGGTAAAATGTATGTACAGTATGTAGCTGTGTAAAGTATGTGCTCCCTCCTTGTGAAACGCATGTACTGCCCCCAGCACAATGGAGTTCCTGGGACTGCTGGGAGCTCGAATAATAATATTAATAATAATAATAATTAATAAAACAATTATTATTATTATTATTATTTTATTATTATGATCATTATTAGCAGTTGTCTACACATTTGGAACTCTGTGAATCCAACGAGATTTCTGTTCCTCCCAGCCACGGGTGGTAGAAACCACTGGGTAAGGGATGCATTCTGCTTCATTTGATTTCTGATTGATTTATAGGCACTTCTGTGGTTTATTTGACTTCAGTAAAGCCACTGTGGCTTTACATTTGACTCTACTTGTCTATTTCATGACCTCTTCTTGGAAAGATCAATGTACTGTACTGACATGTGATGAGATAATAGTGTTAGCTTATGAGCTGCCAACATTAATAGTCTGCATGATTTAGTATAAATAGCTTTGCCAGGCAAATTTTATTCTGTTTCCTTCAAGAAACTAAAGAGCTCTTAGCCTGAATGGATCAGGCAAGCGACTTCATCCCGCTAGATTAAAATACATCTGCTCAGGAACCGTAGCATCTTATTATCACTGATGGAAGGCTTTGCAATACAGACAGAGGATAATAAAGATGAAGGTGATGGCAGTGAATAGCATATGGGGATGATGACAGCTTTGCAGCTGGGGATGCCACCCTTTCAGTTTCACAGCCCTTGGACTCCCCCTCTCAAGGCCCCCACGTTTCATTTGGAGGAAGGAAAATATATTGCAACTATCCCATTGTTCATCTAGAATGATTTTCTCAGACACATCTACTGTGACACTTGGACATGACCAGGGCCGGATTAACTCTCCTGTGAGCCCGGGGCTATTAGATTTTGGGGGGTCCCTGGGGGTTTGAAGTGGGTGAGTGGGCTCAGGGCTGGGGCAGGGGATTAGGGTGTGGGAGGGGGTGCAGCTCCAGCTGGGGGGGGTGGGCTCTGGGGTGGGTCCAGGGATGGGACAGGGGTTTGAGGTGCAGCAGGAGGTTCAAGGTGCGGGCTCTGGGTGGGAGTTTGGGTGCAGGAGGGAGCTCCATGCTGGGGTAGGGGTTTGGGGTGTGGGGTGTAGGCTCCAGCCAGGCGGCTCTTGGTCAGTGGCACAGCAGGGCTAAGGCAGGATCCCTGACTGCCCTGGCTCCGTGCTGCTCTGCTTCCTGAGGTGGCTGGCATGTCCGGCCTCTAGGCAGATGGGTAGGCCGCTCTGCACAGGCGCCATCCCCGCAGATCCCATTGGCCGTGGTACCTGACCAATGGGAGCTGCGGAGCCGGCACTGGGGGTGGGGGCAGTGCGCAGAGATTCCCTGAATGCCCATTGCCTAGGGGCTGCAGGGGCACATCGGTGAGCCAGCCCTTGCAGCTCCAGCCCCGGGGGGTGTGGTGTGTGTGTGCCAAGGCTTGGTGTCCGGCCTGTGGTGCGGAGACTTGCTGCGGGCTGGATGAAAAGAAGCAGTGGGCTGCATGCGGCCCACAGGCCTGCGGAGCCTCCCTTAGCCTGAGGCCCTACGCTGCAGCCCATAAAGCCCCTGCATTAATCTGGCTCTGGACATGACATCCATCTAGAAGCTGGGCTTTCATGCCTCTGTTTCCTGTATTTTTGAGAAGGGAATGTTAGCTATTTAGGCAGTGGAATGGTGTGTGGTCACAAGTGTTGTAAAGAGGGAGAATGGTTGATATTCACATAACCATTGCAAGATCAGCCATGTTGGAAATTATTGTTATTATTATATTTGTATTCCAATTGCACCCAAGATCAGGGATCAGGCCCATTGTGTTAGGCACTGTACAGACAAATTACGAAGAAGACATGTAGAACATGGCAAAATATGCAGCACAGAGCCAGATTCATTCTCTGACTTCAGTGTGTTTACACCTGTGGTGAATTTGGGCCCATGGAGTTTAATTTCTGTAGCTTCTGGACATCTAGGTCCATACTTTAGTTAGAAAAAAATAATACCCATAAATAACATAAGGACCACCCATAGATTAGACTAAATCGCAAACCCACAGAAACTGCTCCTCCCCTGAAATATGTTTGAATCTGGTTTTGAATGAAGGTTTGGGGTTTATGTTTAATCCAAACTCATTCATTAACAGTGTGAAGTAGCCTGTGAGAGAGAGGCGATTGAAATGAGGGGACTCTTCTACTGCTGTGTGCTAAAATATGAGGGAGGAGGAAAGACGGGTCCTCAAATGATCATTAGTAAGTGTGAAACTGGGCATAATCCTGGGAGAAAGGAAAGGACCGAAATAGCTAGGATCGTGTGCTGTAACAACAACTCAGGCATGAGCAGTGATGACACAGGAGACAAAATGGCAGAGGTACAGGGCAGCCCTGTCCTTGGATGATAGCTCTGACGGCACCTGCCTCTGGTACACAGTTGAGGGTTCTGTCTGAATGATGTGTTGACACTTGGCTAGCTCGTCACACCAAGAAACGTATTATTGAACTGGACTGATGAGTACGTGTGTGAGAGAGGATGGGGATGTGTGTGAAAGAAGCCCTCTACTGAGAGCAAAGAAGGAAGTCATCTGCCACTCATTGGAGGCCACTCGTTTCTTCGGTGTGTGGGGATCACAATCATTAGAAAGGAAGAAAAGTCCTCTTCTCTCATCTAGGCCCAACTCCTCAAAGATACTTAGACACTTACCTCCTGCTGGTTTCAATGGGAGGAGGTGCCTAAATACCTGTGAGGATCTAGTCCATGCCCAGTTGTTTCCTATTTCATGTCCAGTCTGGTTTTAAAGTGACTCAAGCAATGAGGCCCCATCAGTTTCCTCAAGGGACAATCCCACAGCCTTTTAACATACCAGATAGGAGGAAATTCACCCCCGAGATTCAGATTCATTTTTCAATGCTTAACCTCAAACCCATTATTCCTGCTTATGCCCAAGTTGGGGCATGCTGAACAGTTCCTCCTTTGTGGTCACATTTGTCCTTGTTACGTGCACTTACAAGGCACCCATCACCATGGTATCTAAGATTCCAGATAAGATAAAACACAAGACACTCCCGCTGCCCACAGTGCTAGGAGAGTCATTGTCTAGTTTTTATAATAGTGCCTAGAGCACTCATTGTGCTAGGCACTGTACACACACATAAGGAGAGATGGTCTCTGCGCTGAAGAGCTTACTATGTAAGTAGACAAGACAGACAAAAGGTGACCGGGGAAAGAGAGATGAAGTGTCTGGTGCATGATTTCTCAATGGATCAGTGGCAGAGCCAGCAATAAAATGTAGGTCTCTTGAGTTCCAGGGCCCAACGCTGCCTGCTGTTTATGTGGGGGTGTTTATGTCTGCCTCTCTGGCTATGTATTTTTAATGCACCCAAGTTCAGAGTGTCTCATCACCCCTCTCCACCCTGCAGTCTTGCTAGTTCCTTTGGTCATCATTGGGCTAGTCACTACAGCATGGCATTCCCAGGTCACCAGGGAGAGACGATGGGAACGGAACCTAAGGGGGTGGTGACGTCTTGGAGTCCTGGCCATGATTTCAGTCTAAATAAGTTGGGAATGAAAGCAGGGGTAACTGAAAACCTTCCTGGCTGCTGTTTGACTTAACTCTGAGTCTAAAAACTCAAAGCTATGGCTGTGACTAGGAGCCGTGAAAGATAGCATTGCGAGTCTAGCTTGCTTTGGAGCAGGAACAGACTGGATACAGAAGGGGTTCATTTCTCAGCCCAAAGACTAGCTGAGGATACTTTTTGAATGGCTCAAACCAGAAATCTATGCCCTCAGACCACCTGACTCAATCTTTAGTTAGGAACTTTGGCACATACCTGGCTACCTCGGTGCCTAGCATCTGGGGTTACTTCAGTAACTCAGTTTCATAGGGTATGTCTACGCTTACTGTGTATCAACGCTGTGGCGATCGATCCATCAGGGGTCGATTTAGTAGTGAAGTGTAGTGAAGACCTGCTAAATCGACTGCGGATCGGTCTCCCATCGACTCTGGTACTCCACCGGAATGAGAAGCATAAGGTAAGTTGACGAGAGAGTTTCTCCTGTCAACCCAGCGCGGAGTAGACACCACAATAAGTCAACCTAAGCTATGTCGAATCCAGCTATGTTAGTCATGTAGCTGGAATAGTGTAACTTAGGTCGACTTAACCCAAAAGTGTAGACCTGCCCATATAGGGTTGTCTGCCTGACTGTTGCAACTCAGCTAATAATAATTGATATGTTAGCAACAATAGGTGAATTTCCAGCAGTTTTTCAGTATGCATTAATAATCCATAATGCTAGAGAAACTTATTCTCCATTGTCTTGTATAGTCATTTACTTTGGTGCAAAGTGGGTCTGAACTTACACTTACCAACTGTGTAAGTGAGTGGAGAATTTTGTATTCACTTTGTACTTTCTATTGACTTCTGTGTGCATTGGATTGGCTCAAAAATGGCTATATAAGATGAAAGGCCATGGAAAACCAAGGCTCAGATGCTTATCCAAAGTTCATCAAAACTTACTTAGTATATAAAATTAGGCAGTTACCTCATGAGAACAGGCTTTCTTGCAGTACTTGCTTCCTATCAAGTGGGAAATGGGTCTAAAAATTAATGTTCTTACAATAGTCGGGCATGTCTGCTTTCTGTCCTGTCTAGATCCTGTGAACCTAAGCTTTGGTTCATACCTGCTAGGAATGGTCAGGTGGTTCTTCTTTTATCTGAACTGGCAACCCCTTGCAATCCATGCCGATACTTGTTCGTTACCAGCACTCCCAGCTATCTTTGAGACACCACTGACTTCCTGAGGAAACTACAGTCCATTGGTGATCTTCCTAAAAACACCATCCTAGCCACTATGGATGTAGAAGCCTCTACACCAACATTCCACACAAAGATGGACTACAAGCCGTCAGGAACAGTATCCCCGATACTGTCCCGGCTAACCTGGTGGCTGAACTTTGTGACTTTTTCCTGACCCATAACTATTTCACATTTGGTGACAATGTGTACCTTCAAATCAGCGGCACTGCGATGGGTACCCGCATGGCCCCACAGTATGCCAACATTTTTATGGCTGACTTAGAACAACGCTTCCTCAGCTCTCGTCCCCTAATGCCCCTACTCTACTTGCGCTACATTGATGACATCTTCATCATCTGGACCCATGGAAAAGAAGCTCTTGAGGAATTCCACCATGATTTCAACAATTTCCATCCCACCATCAACCTCAGCCTGGACCAGTCCACACAAGAGATCCACTTCCTGGACACTACGGTGCTAATAAGCGATGGTCACATAACCACCACCCTATATCGGAAACCTACTGACCGCTATTCCTACCTACATGCCTCTAGCTTTCATCCAGATCATACCACTCGATCCATTGTCTACAGCCAAGCGCTACGATATAACCGCATTTGCTCCAACCCCTCAGACAGAGACAAACACCTACAAGACCTACAAGAACCTCAGATGCGATGTCCTGAGGTTGGAGGTTCCACGACCACCACTCCCAAGAGGAGAAGGCGGGTGGTGGTGGTCGGGGACTCTCTCCTCCGGGGGACTGAGTCATCTATCTGCCGCCCTGACCGGGAAAACCGAGAAGTGTGCTGCTTGCCAGGGGCTAAGATTCGTGATGTGACGGAGAGACTGCCGAGACTCATCAAGCCCTCGGATCGCTACCCCTTCCTGCTTCTCCACGTGGGCACCAATGATACTGCCAAGAATGACCTTGAGCGGATCACTGCGGACTATGTGGCTCTGGGAAGAAGGATAAAGGAGTTGGAGGCGCAAGTGGTGTTCTCGTCCATCCTCCCCGTGGAAGGAAAAGGCCTGGGTAGGGACCGTCGAATCGTGGAGGTCAACGAATGGCTACGCAGGTGGTGTCGGAGAGAAGGCTTTGGATTCTTTGACCATGGGATGGTGTTCCATGAAGGAGGAGTGCTGGGCAGAGACGGGCTCCATCTTACGAAGAGAGGGAAGAACATCTTTGCCAGCAGGCTGGCTAACCTAGTGAGGAGGGCTTTAAACTAGGTTCACCGGGGGAAGGAGACCAAAGCCCTGAGGTAAGTGGGAAAGCGGGATACCGGGAGGAAGCACAGGCAGGAAGGTCTGTGAGGGGAGGGCTCCTGCCTCATACTGGGAATGAGGGGCGATCAACAGGTTATCTCAAGTGCTTATATACAAATGCACAAAGCCTTGGAAACAAGCAGGGAGAACTGGAGGTCCTGGTGATGTCAAGGAATTATGACGTGATTGGAATAACAGAGACTTGGTGGGATAACTCACATGACTGGAGTACAGTCATGGATGGTTATAAACTGTTCAGGAAGGACAGGCAGGGCAGAAAAGGTGGGGGAGTAGCACTGTATGTAAGGGAGCAGTATGACTGCTCAGAGCTCCGGTACGAAACTGTGGAAAAACCTGAGTGTCTCTGGATTAAGTTTAGAAGTGTGTGCAACAAGAGTGATGTCATGGTGGGAGTCTGCTATAGACCACCGGACCAGGGGGATGAGGTGGATGAGGCTTTCTTCCGGCAACTCACGGAAGCTACTAGATCGCATGCCCTGATTCTCATGGGTGACTTTAATTTTCCTGATATCTGCTGGGAGAGCAATACAGCGGTGCATAGACAATCCAGGAAGTTTTTGGAAAGCGTAGGGGACAATTTCCTGGTGCAAGTGCTAGGGGAGCCAACTAGGGGGAGCGCTTTTCTTGACCTGCTGCTCACAAACCGGGTAGAATTAGTGGGGGAAGCAAAAGTGGATGGGAATCTGGGAGGCAGTGACCATGAGTTGGTTGAGTTCAGGATCCTGACGCAGGGAAGAAAGGTAAGCAGCAGGATACGGACCCTGGACTTCAGGAAAGCAGACTTTGACTCCCTCAGGGAACAGATGGCCAGGATCCCCTGGGGGACTAACATGAAAGGGAAGGGAGTACAGGAGAGCTGGCTGTATTTCAAGGAATCCCTGTTGAGGTTACAGGGACAAACCATCCCGATGAGTCGAAAGAATAGTAAATATGGCAGGCGACCAGCTTGGCTTAATGGTGAAATCCTAGCGGATCTTAAACATAAAAAAGAAGCTTACAAGAAGTGGAAGCTTGGACATATGACCAGGGAAGAGTATAAAAATATTGCTCGGGCATGTAGGAAAGATATCAGGAGGGCCAAATCGCACCTGGAGCTGCAGCTAGCAAGAGATGTCAAGAGTAACAAGAAGGGTTTCTTCAGGTATGTTGGCAACAAGAAGAAAGCCAAGGAAAGTGTGGGCCCCTTACTGAATGAGGGAGGCAAGCTAGTGACAGAGGATGTGGAAAAAGCTAATGTACTCAATGCTTTTTTTGCCTCTGTTTTCACTAACAAGGTCAGCTCCCAGACTGCTGTGCTGGGCAACACAAAATGGGGAAGAGATGGCCAGCCCTCTGTAGAGATAGAGGTGGTTAGGGACTATTTAGAAAAGCTGGACGTGCACAAGTCCATGGGGCCGGACGAATTGCATCCGAGAGTGCTGAAGGAATTGGCGGCTGTGATTGCAGAGCCCTTGGCCATTATCTTTGAAAACTCGTGGCGAACGGGGGAAGTCCCGGATGACTGGAAAAAGGCTAATGTAGTGCCCATCTTTAAAAAAGGGAAGAAGGAGGATCCTGGGAACTACAGGCCGGTCAGCCTCACCTCAGTCCCTGGAAAAATCATGGAGCAGGTCCTCAAAGAATCAATCCTGAAGCACTTAGAGGAGAGGAAAGTGATCAGGAACAGTCAGCATGGATTCACCAAGGGAAGGTCATGCCTGACTAATCTAATCGCCTTTTATGATGAGATCACTGGTTCTGTGGATGAAGGGAAAGCAGTGGATGTATTGTTTCTTGACTTTAGCAAAGCTTTTGACACGGTCTCCCACAGCATTCTTGTCAGCAAGTTAAGGAAGTATGGGCTGGATGAATGCACTATAAGGTGGGTAGAAAGCTGGCTAGATTGTCGGGCTCAACGGGTAGTGATCAATGGCTCCATGTCTAGTTGGCAGCCGGTGTCAAGTGGAGTGCCCCAGGGGTCGGTCCTGGGGCCCGTTTTGTTCAATATCTTCATAAATGATCTGGAGGATGGTGTGGATTGCACTCTCAGCAAATTTGCGGATGATACTAAACTGGGAGGAGTGGTAGATACGCTGGAGGGGAGGGATAGGATACAGAAGGACCTAGACAAATTGGAGGATTGGGCCAAAAGAAATCTAATGAGGTTCAATAAGGATAAATGCAGGGTCCTGCACTTAGGATGGAAGAATCCAATGCACCGCTACAGACTAGGGACCGAATGGCTCGGCAGCAGTTCTGCGGAAAAGGACTTAGGGGTGACAGTGGACGAGAAGCTGGATATGAGTCAGCAGTGTGCCCTTGTTGCCAAGAAGGCCAATGGCATTTTGGGATGTATAAGTAGGGGCATAGCGAGCAGATCGAGGGACGTGATCGTTCCCCTCTATTCGACACTGGTGAGGCCTCATCTGGAGTACTGTGTCCAGTTTTGGGCCCCACACTACAGGAAGGATGTGGATAAATTGGAAAGAGTACAACGAAGGGCAACGAAAATGATTAGGGGTCTAGAGCACATGACTTATGAGGAGAGGCTGAGGGAGCTGGGATTGTTTAGTCTGCAGAAGAGAAGAATGAGGGGGGATTTGATAGCTGCTTTCAACTACCTGAAAGGGGGTTTCAAAGAGGATGGCTCTAGACTGTTCTCAATGGTAGCAGATGACAGAACGAGGAGTAATGGTCTCAAGTTGCAATGGGGGAGGTTTAGATTGGATATTAGGAAAAACTTTTTCACTAAGAGGGTGGTGAAACACTGGAATGCGTTACCTAGGGAGGTGGTAGAATCTCCTTCCTTAGAGGTTTTTAAGGTCAGGCTTGACAAAGCCCTAGCTGGGATGATTTAACTGGGACTTGGTCCTGCTTTGAGCAGGGGGTTGGACTAGATGACCTTCTGGGGTCCCTTCCAACCCTGATATTCTATGATTCTATGATTCTAAGATCTCTATCATGCATTCCTACAACTACAATACCCACCTGCTGAAGTGAAGAAACAGATTGACAGAGCCAGAAGAGTACCCAGAAGTCACCTACTACAGGACAGGTCCAACAAAGAAAACAACAGAACGCCACTAGCCATCACCTTCAGCCCCCAACTAAAACCTCTCCAACGCATCATCAAGGATCTACAACCCATCCTGAAGGACGACCCATCACTCTCACAGATCTTGGGAGACAGACCAGTCCTTGCTTACAGACAGCCCCCCAATCTGAAGCAAATACTCACCAGCAACCACACACCACACAACAGAACCACTAACCCAGGAACCTATCCTTGCAACAAAGCCCGTTGCCAACTCTGTCCACATATCTATTCAGGGGACACCATCATAGGGCCTAATCACATCAGCCACACTATCAGAGGCTCGTTCACCTGCGCATCTATCAATGTGATATATGCCATCATGTGCCAGCAATGCCCCTCTGCAATGTATATTGGCCAAACTGGACAGTCTCTACGTAAAAGAATGAATGGACACAAATCAGACGTCAAGAATCATAACATTCAAAAACCAGTTGGAGAACACTTCAATCTCTCTGGTCACTCGATCACAGACCTAAGAGTGGCTATACTTCAACAAAAAAGCTTCAAAAACAGACTCCAATGAGAGACTGCTGAATTGGAATTAATTTGCAAACTGGATACAATTAATTTAGGCTTGAATAGAGACTGGGAATGGATGAGTCATTACACAAAGTAAAACTATTTCCCCATGGTATTTCTCCCTCCCACCCCACCCCCCACTGTTCCTCTGATATTCTTGTTAACTGCTGGAATTAGCCTACCTTGCTTGTCACCATGAAAGGTTTTCCTCCTTTCCCCCCCCCGCTGCTGGTGATGGTTTATCTTAAGTGATCACTCTCCTTACAGTGTGTATGATAAACCCATTGTTTCATGTTCTCTGTGTGTGTGTATATATAAATCTCTCCTCTGTTTTTTCCACCAAATGCATCCGATGAAGTGAGCTGTAGCTCACGAAAGCTTATGCTCTAATAAATTTGTTAGTCTCTAAGGTGCCACAAGTACTCCTTTTCTTTTTGTTTCATCAGTATATCCGTACTCAGTATGAAGAGGCAGTAGCAGCTGCCATAGTTAAGGCTGAGTGAAGCTTTCTGTTTACAAGACAGTTTTTCAAAGTGCCCTAAAATTTACATTCATAGTCACTGGGTTGAGTACAGGACACATCACTTAGCTGGGACATCTCCCAAATAAGTGATCTAAACCCAGCGATACCCAATAGCAATTACAGCTGCTTTGGGTTGGGCAGCTATTCCATCTCTTAGATTCTCTTTTACTGTCTTTCAGGGTGTTGGTGCTGCTTCTCGCACAAGGGGCTCTGATCCTGATTGGGTCCTGTAGGTGCTATGGTACTAAATACATACTAAATAACGGAGATCGTCGTAAAGTGAGGTTTTATTACGTAGTTTTGGTCAAACAGGAGCCAGGGCCCAACCTGAACCTTCATTTCGAGCTGAATGCAAACCACTTTCGGGGGCTGGGAGGGTGTTCAAAAAAATTCAATTAATTTTCTCCCTCCTCCAAACTCATTTCCAATTATTTCTTATCTTGGAGCGCCTGGGGCACAATAAATGGTTCCCGCTGCATTGTTGCAAAGCAGACTGTACCCACAATCTCTCAAGGAAGGCCGTGTTCCCAAAAATTCCAGGCCAGTTTAGCTGAGCCAAGAGGTTTAGAATAAGCCTCCAAACTCTTGAACCAAACCTGTGCCCTCCCCCCTGACCAACGAATGGTTTTATTACCAGTAACATTTGGCAAACAAGCAAATTGTGCTGTAAAATGCTGCCAAAAGTACAAAACTATCTCCATGGGGGGAAGTGACTGGGTTTATGGGGAAGGTGTCAGGGCTTGGGCATGGTGCAAAGCTCATTGGAGTCAGTAGGAGTCATTCTCCCTGTATGCTTAGTCCCTTTGGGCCAGACAGGCCATTGCATGGGGTGCAAAGTAGAGGAATGTGCAATGACCATTCCCCGCCTTGCATACGCTGCCTGAAGGCCAGACAACTCCTCAGGTGGGAGGGCAACAGGGACTGCTCCTTTCATGGATCCCGAGGGTAGTAACTGTTTCAAAGGGGCATGGAAGGGGATGGTGGAAGGCAGGACATGGCTTTCTGTGGAGCTCAGAGAAGGACTGTGTATCCTGAAGCTCAATCCTTCTCCAAACTCCCTCCTTACAGTTTTGGCACCACGTGGTCATTTGGTTGCTTGCGTGGGTGTAACCTCTAGGCAGCCACTAGTCCTAAGAACTATCCTGGGTTGGAAAGAGATTCAGGAAGGAATCAGCGATACGCTTAGCTTCTAAAGAAGAACTGAGCACAGCTGCCACTAAGCCGTTCTCCAGGATCTAACTCCTATACATTCAGATAAAGATTATCTGCTGCAGCACCACTTGGCTGCCCCTAAAAGTATTACACTTTTTAAGTGGTGTGACTTTTTCATTGTCCCAGTGTGGACCTGTGATTTAAAGGCATAATCTGGCCCAATGACTCCAGTGGATTACCCTTGACTTTGGAAAGCGACACATGTGAGTAAAGACTACCTGCATGAACAAGGACTGCAGGATTGGCTCCCCTGTTTGCACTTTTTGCCATTTGTGGAGGTAATTTGATAGTGTCTGATCCCAATCCCACTGAAGACAATGGGAGCCTTTCCATTGGCTTAGTGGACTTTGGATCAGTCCCTGGGTGAGTAATGTGCTCACTTGAATATGGATGTTTAGCCAAATTTAATGGTTAAGATAACATGCAGTTTTGATTTGATTCAAATGTATTTTCCTTTTTCGTCCTGGAAAAAAGTAGGACAGTAACAATCCACCAGCTCTAATAGTATGATAGTAAGATCTAGGGCTAGACTCTCAGCTGGTCGGAATCAGCATATCTCCACTGAAGAGTCCCACCAGAGTCTGTATTCTTTGCTTGCTGAACTTTGAAGCTGCATCTTGAAACTCTGGGATTCCGCCAGAAGTTAGAGGTAATGAATCGGAATCCGTACTGGAATCCAGCGGCCAGCTGGCATAAAATGGCTGATTTCCACTGACGTCAGTAGAGCAACACTGATTTACACCAGCTGAGGATCTGGACATAGGAGTTTCAGGTGAGTTTTTCCCATATTCTAGCAAGACTTTTAACAGGCAGAAGCAGGTGAATTACACTTACAGTATGTGGCTATGGAGAACACCTTTGATCTTGATGTTAGAGTTTTAATACACACAAGCCCTTTGGCTTCGCACGTTAACACACCTGAGAGGATCTAAATGATGGCACACTCATCCCTTTCTCCACCTGGAAATGCTTCGGTAACCATCACAAGTGCTTCTTTATTAATTAAAGCAACGGCCTGCAAATGTATCAGTTTTAGGACAAATCTTATCGGCTTCTAGCCAGTGCTCAGCCTATTCCTCTTTCTTTTTGCAGCTTAACCTGGAAAGGACTCACGCTGCCTTTGACCAGTGGTTCTCAACCTGCAGTCCAATCAGCACACAGCTGCGGCCCATGTGACATCCTCAGGGCTGTACAGGTAGTATATGTATCGCGTGGATGTGGCCCACATAACATATAAAGAACTGCAGATGCGGCCCACAATGGTAATAGGCTGAGAACCACTGCTTACGTGTTTGCAGAAGGGAACTTCTGTATATAGCAACGGATGTGCAAGCCTCAAAATTCTTGTGGGCCCGGTCAAGGTAAGCACCTAAAAGGACAGATGCTTCTCTGAAGATGAGTTTGATCTAAGGTTAAGCATGCAGGTGCTACACTGACTGGTGCTGTATTTTAAATAGCATCCCTCATTTGCAGGGCCGGCTCCAGGCACCAACAAAGGAAGCATGTGCTTGGGGCAGCCCATTTGAAGGGGCGACATTCCGGCTATTATTGGGGCGGCACATTTAAAGCGGTGGCTCTTTTTTTTTTTTTTTTTTGCTTGGGGTGGCAAAAAAGCTAGAGTCGGCCCTGCTCATTTGGAGCAAGGCAGCTAAGAAAACCCAGGCTGAAACGTGCAAGCGCCGAGGAGAACATTTTCTCAGCTGAAGTGGCTTGGCAGGAGAACGAGCTGTGTGAAAACAGACCAGCTTGAAGCTGGATGGCTTGTAACACCCTGTGAGACCTGCCTTGCCAAGAAAACGGTAAAGCCATTTGTAGGAACAGCAGCATCGAAAAGCCTCAGCCACGATGGAGGGCCCAATTGCGGTAGGTGCTGTACATGCACACAGTGGGTATGTCTGCAATGGTCGTGGAAGTGCAATGTCCACCTCGGGCAGACTTACCTGCACGAACTCTGATAGACCCAGGGCGCTAAAAATAGAAAGATCACCAGGACATGGAAGGGGCTAGCCTCCCGTGCCTAGGGTTTCAGACAGGATCATACTTGAGGTGGCTTGTCCATCCTGCTACTCAAGCTGCTGCAGCTGCACTTCTAGTTTTAGTGTACTAGCTCAGGTATGTCTCCGCAAGCACAACATTACACCTCCAGCGGCACAGAGAGGGTAAATTACTTGCCCGGTGGTGCAGAAAGTCGGTGACAGGGCTAGGAACTGAAGCCAGGCCCCACTGAGTGCTTGCCCAGAGTCTGAACCCCAAGGCCACGTCTCTCTCTCATTATACTATCAGAACTGGATAGTTTAATTCTTTATGCACCTGTCAAGGAGGGGAAGGGGAACTGTATTCAAATCTTATTATCATTACTTAGCATGGGCTGCCATGAGCCTTTGAAAACCTTTACAGTGGCTAGGCAGCTGCTTTGCTGGGGCTGCTGTTTGTGACGCTACACCAGAATCTGCTCGCTGTGACCGTGTGCTCTCGCTGTCCGATGGTCGTCGCCACCTGCTGTCTCACTTCATACTTAGATTGTGAGTTCTTTGGGACAGGGACTGTCTGTTTGTTAGATGGGTGTGCACAGCTCCCGGTACAATGGGGCCTCAATCCCTGACTGGGGCCTCTAGGGGCAATAATAATGATGATGGATGGAGTCAAGCCTTCTGGGGGTACAAAGATTTAAATAAGAAAAGGAGGACTTGTGGCACCTTAGAGACTAACAAACTTATTTGAGCATACGCTTTCGTGACCTACAGCTCACTTCATCGGATGCATGCATCTGATGAAGTGAGCTGTAGCTCACGAAAGCTTATGCTCAAATAAATTTGTTAGTCTCTAAGGTGCTACAAGTCCTCCTTTTCTTTTTGTGAATACAGACTAACACGGCTGGTACTCTGAAACCAAAGATTGAAATGCATTCTCTCACCAGCCTTGCTTTTCCAACCGCCTTTCACTCCTTGCTTCTCCAGGGCTTGAACCTCAGACAAAGCTCCCACTGGCACCACTGGGAACTTGGCTTGGATGAAGATTGCAGGATCGGGCACCAGGAACTTGGTGACACAGTTGCTATGTTGTGGCCTTTAGGGCTGCATCTACACTGGTAGCAGAAACCCGCAGCAGCGAGTTGCAGAGCCTGGGCTCATGCTATGGTGCTAAAAATACCTGCTTGGGCTCGAAAGCCCAGGAAGGGAGTTGGGCTTCAGACCGCCAGCTCCATCCTGAGCCCAAATGTCTATTTTTAGTGCCGCAGGGTGAACCCCGCAAGCCTGAGTCTGTAGCCTCAAGCTCTGAGACTTAATGCTGCGGGTTTCCACTAGCCGTGTAGATGTAACTTACCAGTCCTATTCCCCACCACCCTGGGGTACTCTCCTCTCCCCTGATTTAAGAGCTTGGCTGCAGGAGGAAATTGACCAGCATTGCTATAATGCCATAACAATGACACTATAGCTATGTGGGTGTAACTTCCCTAGGTGGATGCTCTGTTCTGGAATAGAAGGGACTGCTGTAGCAATGCTGGTCAGTTTCTCCATACAGAGAACAAGGCTTTACATGCCACTGGTACTTTGGAGACCAGAGAAGAGAGCGTTTTTTAAAAAAAGGCCTTAAAATGCAACTGACAAGCTGTAAACCATAGGTCAGCTCAGCACTTACGTCAGGCCAGATGACTCCCTGGCTGGAGTCTTCTTGTCCCCTAAGCAGACCCTCTCCTCCATCATTCCCCAAGTTTCTCAGTGGTTTGCAGTGTGGGAAGCCCCGGAGGGAATGCCCTTAGCATTCAGATGGCTAGTACTGGCTTAGCAGTTTCCCTTCCCACCTTAAGCCCTGGCTGTGTCATTAACAGCAGTCCCATCAGGCACCTTATAAGCTAGATGGCCCTTGTCTCTGCCCAGTTCTTCCAACACTTTTATCTCATTATCCTGTCCCTTCACCCTGATGCTAATTGCAGTTCACAGGGAGGTGCTTGCTAGCTCCTTTCACCACCTTTACCTTCTCACTGGGAAATTGCTGGACTTTATTGTCCTGGGAATAGTCATGCAAACTTCAAAAGAAATCCTGGGGGTGGGGGAGCAGACTGGGGAGTGGTGATTTCTAGGGGGTTTGACTGGAGAGTCACATGCACAGGGTGACCAGATGTCCTGATTTTATAAAAAGAAAAGGAGTACTTGTGGCACCTTAGAGACTAACAAATTTATTAGAGCATAAGCTTTCGTGAGCTACAGCTCACTTCATCGGATGCATTTGGTGGAAAAAACAGAGGAGAGATTTATATACACACACACAGAGAACATGAAACAATGGGTTTATCATACACACTGTAAGGAGAAAGAAAAGGAGTACCGGTGGCACCTTAGAGACTAACAAATTTATTAGAGCATAAGCTTTCGTGAGCTACAGCTCACTTCATCGGATGCATGCAAGGTAGACTACCTTGCTTGTCACCATGAAAGGTTTTCCTCTTTTCCCCCTCCTGCTGCTGGTGATGGCTTATCTTAAGTGATCACTCTCCTTACAGTGTGTATGATAAACCCATTGTTTCATGTTCTCTGTGTGTGTGTATATAAATCTCTCCTCTGTTTTTTCCACCAAATGCATCCGATGAAGTGAGCTGTAGCTCACGAAAGCTTATGCTCTAATAAATTTGTTAGTCTCCAAGGTGCCACAAGTACTCCTTTTCTTTTTGCGAATACAGACTAACACGGCTGCTACTCTGAAACCTGATTTTATAGGGACAGTCCCAATTTTGGGGGCTTTTTCTTATATAGGCGCCTACTACCCCCCACCCCCGTCCCGATTTTTTACACTTGCTACATCCTACACATGCAGCATGTTGGTAAGTGGCCTGCCTTCCATGTGGAGGTTGAGGTATGTTAGCTGGCGGAGGTTTGAATGTTCTATGTGCTACTGGTGATAAAAACTGAATGGAAGGAACAAAAAGCATCCCTCTCTTATCCCTTATAGTAATGCATAGCTCTTATGTAGCATTTTGCATCCATCAGTCTCACAACACTTCACAACAGAGGGGCAGGGAGGGAGCTCTGTTATAAAGTGCTTTGAGATCTCCTGACGGCCAGTGCTATAAAAGAGCTGATTGGTGTCATTATTAACAATGAATGTCCCAGCTACCTAGTAGTGCCTGCTGATCCGAAGGCTAAAGGGACCAGAGTCACCTCCAGTGACAAGTAGGTGAAAATGTTTTATAGAATGCTCGGGGCCCCAGTGGAGATCAAGGCCCCATTTTGCTGAGGCTCTGTACAAATGCATAGCAAGAGACCATCCCTAAAGATCTTACAGACCACACAGAGACACAGGGAGGCAACGTGACAAGCTCCGTGGTGGAGCCATGAAATAGAATCAGGTCTCCTGACTTCCCAGCACAGTGTCAGACCGCACAGCCAACTCAAACCCACTGGAGCAATTTTGTTTGGCTTGAAACCCTTCCCAGGCAGGGAATTAGTCATGGGATATGGACCTTCTCAGCCAGGGGTGATGTGGTCCGAATCCCACCTGTGTCATTAGTGGTTAGCATTTGGCAGCTGAGGTGGCATATGGGCCGTGAATCGGTCTCAGTCTGGTTTTCAGTGGAGGGGTATCCACACGACCGGAACCACTGTCACTGACTGGCCCCTTTGCTGGCAGCGTCATCAAAGAGGCCAAAAAATGGATGAAGGTTGAACTGTGCCCTCATCTGTGGGGCTGAAGGCTAACACACCGTACCAGGGACATGTGTAATCTACAGGTGAGTGTGCGTTATAGACCCCGCTTTGAACCGGTCCACACAAGATATGTGTGATTCTGTCCCGTACATACAGAGCCTTGGCTCAAGCTGTAGCAGCTCATGCTTTTAGCTCTGGAGGTCCCTGGTGCGTTGGCTAAGAGGGCAGCCATCCCTCTATCACTTACAGGAGCAGAAATTCCTCCTTCAGGGCTGTAACTCCAGTGTCATGTAACACCCTGGCTCGTTTGTGAGCACTGGGTTTGAAGCCAGGTGCTCTGGAGCTAAAAAGCACAAGCCTTTACTGCGGGAGCTGAAAGATGCAGCACTATTAGTGCAAAGTGTGTACAGCCCCACCAAACTCTATGTAGGGCCACCAGTAGAGGGGGACAGAGCTATGCTCCGTCAGCCTGGGTTACCTCACGGACTAGGCACAGGGTTGTGTCAATTATACATTGCCCTGTGCTTGGGGCAGGGAGGAGCTGCACCGCTCCAGAGGGAGCGTGCTTCAGGGAGGAAGCTGGCTGGCATGAACCTGCTGCACCACGCTGCAGGATGGTGCAGTGGGTGCTCCTGTCTCCTCCCTACCCCAAGGGGCTCTAGCAGGGCTTGAAATTGTGACTGGCCTTGCCATGGGGGGCAGGTTAGGAGGAGGGCTCCCTGCGCTTCCCATGGGCCCGTCACAGTCCAGCCCTCATTGAAACCCGTGCACTATTCCGCCTTCCCCCAAAGAGGTAAAAATCCACGCTGTGAATTTTCAGTGTTTGCCCCTGAAGAAAGAATTCACTCAAGTGTGCTGCATGGAGCCAACATCTTGCGCTTCGGAAGCAGCAAGGGACATGCCCGTACAGATCTCCAGCAACATCCTCCTCCTTATATCCCCTCTCCCCCATTTGATGACTCATCACAATGCAGAAGGTTAATTAAGGTTAATTATCTCCCCTGATTAGCAGTGCATTCGTACTCCCAACAGAAAGAAGGATCCAACACCCCTCTTGCTGCCATGAATCAATTTTCTTCATTTACTGTCAGTGGAAGGCAGCCAGGTTCTCTGGCATCAAAGTCAACATTTCTCTACATGAAGACTCAACTTGTGAACCTGGTAATTTTGCATTTGCTTATAATATATGCATTTGCCAAGGCAAAAGAAAAGCAGCTGTTTGATGTCTCCAAAAACTGGAATTAGCCTCTTAGATCAAACATCAGTTTGCCTGCTTCTTTTATAATGGAAGGATCCAGTTGTATCAAGAACCAAGAGGATATCATTACTCTACGTACTATACTTACACATAAGCCAATGCCTAATTCCCTTACCTAGCAGCTAATGTTATTATTATTTAATGTTTGTGCTACAGAGGAGCTAGAGACACCGACCAAGATCAGGATCCCATTGTGCTAGGCACTGTCTAAACACATCGCAAGAGATAGTCCCTGCTCCAAAGAGCTAACAATCTAAATAAACAGGACAAACAGAAAATGGGTGAAAGGAGGTATTGTAATCTTTATTGCACAAATGCAGGATGAAGTGACATACACAAGGTCTCAAAGCAGGTCTGTAGTAGAGCCACCAATTAAACCCAGGTCTTTTTAGTCCTATTTTAGTGCCACAGCACCACTGCTACTGGTACTTGGGCTAACTAGAGTAAGGCTAGCTGGGGGACACCTACATGTGCTGCACTCACACCCCTTCAACTACAGTGCAGACAGTGCTTAATTTGTGCCAAGGCTTGCCAGACTCAGCCCTGGCACCTCTAGGCTTGGCAGCTCATAGCTCTGGTACCTCTGGGCTTGCCATGACATTTATGAAAGTAAAAAAATTGCTCGAGCCCCGGCACCTAGTTGCTTGAGTTCCCACACCTCTTTCATTACAGATGAAGCACTGAGTTCAGACTTACCCTGAGGAGTATTAGCCTGAAGAATAATGGACTCTCCTATCATTGGAGGCTGGTAAAAATGGGTTGCTTGGAACAAATAAAGTGTTGGCAGAGAGGATGGATGTTCTGCGGGCCTGACTTCTCTGATTTGAGTAGGCTCAAGATTCCCTTTCAACCACCTTCACCTCACTGTCCGTGAGTGGGGATTGGGCAGATCGGTTTGGAAACAATAAAGACTGACCGCACTGCCCCACTTTTGGAGAGTTGGTTTAACTTTTATGGTAGTTTTTTTAAAGGCGACCTGCAAAGCAAAAATGAACCCAAAATTTCTGTGCTAAATGCTGCTATGAACAAGTTAGTTAACTCACTTTAAAAAAAAGAAATTCTCTTCTCCCTCTGAAGTCGTCCCATTCCTTCCCAGTTCACTGCCGACATCCCAGGGGGCAAGTTTCTGAGAAATCACTGAACAGCTCGATATTTTTTCCAGTTTTGTGTGAAAATACAGCAACAATGTAGCTACATTTGCATTTCTTTTATGTTCATCTTCTAGAAGTATTTAAAAGTAAAATCCCAGTCAGTGCAGACACCTACGGGTAAGGTTACCCTATTTTCAAATAAACAGCTAAAACATACTTATGGTTGCAAAAAAGTCATATCAAAGACAAGAGTCAACTCCTCTGAAAATGTGCGCTGTTGTCACTCCCACCAACTTCCAACTCAATGGCAACATATGCATATATCTTGGATTACAGGACTTTTTCCAGCAACACAGGGCCTGATTTTTATTTGCCATAAGGCTCTTTTATCGCACCCTGGCAGTGTCAGGGGCCTCAAATGAGCATATATGTAATTGATGTACACTCACGGAGTGGTGTAAAAGAGTGTTGGTATAAATGAGAATTAGGCCTCTGGTATCTACATGATTCACTGATCCATAGATTCCACAGCAAGAAAGGACCATTGTGGTCATCTCATCTGACCTCCTGTATAACATAGGCAAGAGAATTTCACTCAGTGATTTCTGCATCAAATCTGTAACTTCTGGTTGAGCTAGAGCATATCTTCTAGAAAGACATCCAGAGTTTTGAATTTAAAGACTTGAAGTGATGGAGTCGCCATCACACCCCCAGGTAAATTGTTCTGATGGTTAATTATCCTAATTACCATTGTTAAAAATGGCTCCTTGTTCCTACCCTGCGTTTATCATGCAAAACTGAATGAGTGTGGTTAATGTTAACTTTGAGCAAAAGATAGCTTTGATGGGGTCTGTGTTCCTTTGGCTTCCCACTTCCCACTGAACACTGTTCATCACACTGAAAGCTCGTTCCACTGCACTGATTGTTTAGCTGGTACAGAGGTACCACAATGCATCTTGAATACACATCCTGTAATTATTAAAAAAAAACCCCAAACATTCTGATTGATGGAATGAAAAGACGGGACAGTTCAGATGTCCCACAAAGATGGACACCAGAACATCACATTGTCCCTTGAGCTAAGGGCATAATGCTTTCTACAACTCCCCGGGATGGGAGTGTGCCTTGCCTTTTAATCAGGGCTCTGCCGCAAGGCACAATCCAGACCCATATAAATTATTCTCTATGAAATCAGAATGCCAAATATCACATGCGTTGCAATGACATTGAAGATCAGAGAATTTTGGCCCATAGTTCAGGAACCGTTCATTCATAGACTTACCGTCTACCTTACTTTATGGTTCCCATCACTGCATACTTCACAGCCTTTCATTTATCCTCGCCTTATCTCTGTGAACCAGGTCAAAGCTATCTATCCCCCTTATACAGGTGGGAAATTGAGGCCTAGAGACACAGAAGGTACATCTACACTGCCATTAGAAACCTGCAGCTGACCTAGGTCATCTGACAGGCTCACGGGGCTTGGGCTAAGGGGCTGTTTAATTGTGGTGTAGACGTTCGGGCTTCAGCTGGAGCCTGAGCTCTGGGACACTCCCCCGTCATGGGATAGTAGGGCAGCTCAAATGTCCACTCTTCAGTTAAACAGCCCCTTAGCGTGAGCCAGAGTCAGCTGACCTGGGCCAGCTGCGGGTTTTTAATTGCAGTGCAAGTATACCTGAAGTGACATGCCCTGAGTCACATGGGGAGTTTGTGGTGGAGCAGGGCATTGAATGCCAGTCTCCCCAGCTTGCACCCTAACCACTAGATCTTCCCTTTCACCAAAGGATGCAAAGACCAGGGAATCAGGCCTGAAATCCTTAAGCACCTGCACGGCCCCATTGAAGTCAATGGGACCTTTTCCCCAAGTGAAGACCAGTTACAGGAATAGGCCTGATTCTGTGTGTTGCTTGATGAGCTAAGGGAAGGTCACACAAGGATCATGGTAGAACAGGCATTTGAAGGCAGATCTCCCTGGTCCCCAGCTAGCACACTAATCATTGAGCCATCCTTCCTTTCTGCTGCTTTTCTATATCCCTCCTTTCCATTTAACATTCTCTAGGTTCGTTGACGTAGTTCTGTATAAAAGATCACTTTGCTCCCCAGACCTGGCCATCCCACCCCGTTGTCCTCCTAATGCTCTGGCTGTTGGCTCAGCTGGAGCAGCTTGGCGAATGGGACTCTCCAGGAATTGTGCTAGCTGGGTGCTTTAGGCTTTTCTGCAGGGTGCCAGAGCAGTCATTCCTATTGCATGGGATTTTGCACCATCTGTATCTTGTGGCTGATTTCACAACCCCTTTGTGAAGCACTGCACATGGGTTAATGCTCTGCACAGCCAGTGCTCCTCAGGGGATGTGAACTCCCCTCCCCCGCTCCCCCCTCCTACACTACACATAGGTGTTTGTTAAATTGCCTTTTATTTTTACCTCTGTGATGCACTGTTCGGGTAACACCTGCAAGTGTGTTCCTCAAGGGACCCTGTCCACATGCTACAACTTGTAAACCTTGGGAAGGAAAGTAACATAGCTTAAAAGTACCTTTGGGTCCACCCCCGCAATGTTAAAACATTTGACAATATATATATGGTGAGCTAGATTCCTGACTCATGCATCACCAGGGTGCATTCCCCTCTCACTTTGACTCTCTTGTAACTCAGTAGTTACTCCAGGTTTACACGGCGGTGCATGAGGTCCTATTCCTGAGCACACACAAAATGCAAGCAGTTCCTTCCCTTGGATGTCTGCATAACCCGTTGGTTAGCATCTGGGTGGGTGGAGGGGGAGGGTCATCAAGGATTCAGTCTGCTTTGAGCCTCAGATGTTTGGGACGAACTTCCTTTTGAGCAGAGGAAGGATGCAACAGATTCCCCACTCTGCCAAGCTGCTGAGAATGTGAATGGTCACAGCTGTCAGCTATGCCATTTTGGTTCAAGCTGCAGCCACTCATACTTCTAGCTCTTCAGGGCCCTGATTCAATCCCCAGTGTGTCAGCCAAGATGGCAGCCATCTCCCATTAATGGAGAATTAAGTTGGGAGGCCCATATGCCCAGCTCAGGGCAGAGTGAGACCTTTTGTAACAATGACCATAGAGAGGATGATAATCAAAGAAAGGAACGAGTAGCAATGAACAGTAAGAAATCATTTACATTCATACAGTGGGATCTTTAACTTCCATGCAGAGTGTTTACTCTGTTTTTAAGGACTTGTCTGAATGATCTCCATCCATTAAATTGCAAGGGGCACAAGGGAGTCTGAGTTTTTCAGACCTAATATCCAAGTACAGATAAATCAGAAAATATGTACTATGCCTTAAAAGAAACCTTTTTATGGTTGTGATCCAAAGCCCATTGAAGTTTATGTGATGGGGTTGCCTGTGGTAACAAAGGACAGGACTTGATGAGTCAATCCTATGTCCTATATGGTTATGTTATGGTTTAGTGGAACATGGGAACTTAGATGGCGAAGTCAGAGGTTCCTGAGAAGTGCAGTTTATCAGACGCAGCTATAATTTATCACCTCCTATGCTATTTATCACATGGATCTTCAGAACTGCCCAACCACATGGAGCTGTGTTCCCCCATGATGCCCATGTGCAGGTTAGCTGGCAACCATGGCATTTGTACGTATGTAGCCAATGATTACCTACAACCCGATGAGCTCTTTCTGCTGGGAAGGCAAGTTTTGCTTAGGCATGACTTAATGCAAACAGTTTGCTTTCCATGCGGCTATAAACACTAAGTTGGAGCACAGCACAAAGCCATATAGTTATTTATAAGTTGCTGGCAGTGCTGAAGTCAGGGAACTTCTCTAAGCAAATATTGGCAGTGCATCATTTCTGCTGGGCTCAGTCTCTGAGAAGAGGATGCTGGATGCACTGATCATACTGATGAAGTACTTCCTGCAAGAGCAGTCAAGATAGAATGGATCAGAAGGAGTAGTCAGCCTTGTTCCTCACTAGGTACCAATAGTGGAGACTTGTTACAAGCCTTGGAAGAAAGCTGGGAAAGAAGTGACGCAGGTGCGAAAGTTGAAGAGCTGGGTTCCAAACTCCACCCAGGTCTTATTTAATTGCATTTCTTCCACAATATTCTGCACATCCTGAAGTTGCAGTAGCTCCAGTGTCTCTATGTTAGAAATTCATGGAGGAATAGCCATCTTGTTTCACACTCATGGTCCATCTGGTTCAATATATTGACCCCAACAGTGACCAGCCTTATTACTTCAGAGGAAAGTGCAAGAAGTCCTACAGGAGGCATTTATAGGACAACCAGCCCGAAAGAAACTTCACTCCCAACCCCTCTTTATTAAAGGTTGTCTTGGGCCCGATTTCACAAGGGTTTATATCCTTTAAAAGCTTGTTTTTATATTCTCTATAACTCATTGTTTTTATCCACATAAATACCTAATTCTTTTTTGAATCCTGCAAAGCTCTTGGTATCAATGATACCTTGTGGCAATGAGTTCCACAGGTTAATTACTTGTGTGAAAAAGTATTCCCTGCAATCAGTTTTAAATGTGCTCTCTTTCAGTTTCATCAGATGCCTCCTTTTTCTAGTATTATTTGTATGGATGAATGGAAGTGCCTACTTTACCTCCTCTTTGCCATTCATTATTTTGTGTGCTGTTATTTTGTTTCCTCTTTTTCATATTCTTTTGGAGGAGTCTTAACAGCCCCAATCATTTTAGTCTCTCTTCATATAAGAATTTTCCTTTGTTCCTCATCATTCTCATTGCCTGTCTCTGATTCCCCTCCATGTCTGATATATCCTTTTTGAGATGGGGTGACCTGAACTGAGCATGAGGTGAGGGCATCTCATTGATTTGCAGAACAGCATTGTAAAACTTGCACAGTATTTTCAATCCCATTCCTTATGAATCCTAACATTTAGTTTGGATGTTGCTGCAGATGATCACACTGATTCCCAGGTCTTTCTCCTGAGCCGTGGCAGCAAATTTAGGACCCAAACCCTGGAAGGCATGGGAGTAATTCAAATGGCTCCTTCCTATGTGCATTACTTTGCATTTGTCAAGACTGGATTTCATTCTCTGTCATATTGCCCTAGCTTGGTGTTACTCCAGCCTTGAGTAACCTAAATAGCTCTGTATCATCGACAAGTTTTTCTCCTCACCCCATTTCCAGGTAATAAGTTTATTAAACTGCACTGGCTCTATTACAGAATGTGGTGGCCTCCCATGGCTAGCCGCTTGCCACGATGAAAATAAAATCACTTATTCCTAGGGTTTTTTCTCTTGTCTCAACCACCTTCTGATTAATGACAGATTCACGACACTTTGCCTCATGATTGCTTAATTTCCTTCATAGCCTCCTGTATTTCCTATCACACTGTGTATTTAAGTTCCCATGTTCCGAGTCTGACCATAGAACGTAGACACTCCTCATCCAGGGAGCTATCTCTTAACTTCGCATTTCTGAGAACCATTTTACCTGCTTGCCTGTGACAAAGCCCTGAATGTGTCTCACACATTCAATCCTGAGCCTCAGTGGCACACAGGGTATTTGAGCAGCATCTTTCCTGTGCTATCCCTGCTGTGTGAGAGACAGCCTAGCTTAATGCATAACCTGGGGGCTTGGAAAGCATGAGTTCTATCCCTCGATATGCTACGGCTTTGCTGGTGAGAAGTGGCAAGTCTCTATTTTCCCATCTGAAAAAATGGGGATATTAACCTGTCTTTGCAAAGTACTTTTAGCTCCATAGATGAAAAGGGCTAGGTATTATGTATATTGGCTGGAGTGGATGTTAAGGCTACATCTATACTACACACTGGACAGCTGCACCATTGTATGGTCTCCTGTGTAGCCACTCTATGTTACAGGAGAGAGCTCTCCTGCCAGTATAATTAAACCACCCCCAATGAGCGGCGATAGCTATGTCGTCAGGAGAGCGTCTCCGGCCGATATAGTGCTGTCCACACCCACACTTTTTGTTGGTGACCCTTATGTCGGTATGGGGTGTGTTTTTTTCACAACCCTCACCGACAAAAATTTTATCGACAAAAGTGCTCGTGTAGACAAAGCCTGAGTGGGAAAAAAACCAAAACCCATTGCCCACCATGTTCACAAAATTAGAGACTTTAGCGTTGGAAAAGATCTAGTAGAACATCCCATCCATTTCCCTTCCAAGGCAAGACAATGCATTTCCTAGCACTTTGTCCAGTCTAGTGTAGTTGTCTCTAATACTGAGGCATCCACATCTTCCCTTGTGAGACTGTTCCACAGGCTAATCAATCCCGTGTCAGAAAGTCCTCCCAGAGCTTCAGTCTAATTAATTTTATTCTGTTGTTCCTCGCTTTGCCCTTTGTACCATCTTAAAATATTCCTATAATTAATATTATTCTCTTTGCTTGAAGTTTACACTCTTCAAATGCATGTAGATGGCTTTTATGTCCTCCTCAGTCAGCATATAGCTGGGCTACACATAGTTTAACTCTTTGAATCTTTCCTCACGATGTAAGATTCTCTCCAGCCCCCTCATCACTTTATTTTATTTTTTTCTGAACTCCCTTCAGCGTGAAACTCTCTTTGGTGTTGAGGTCTGAGGTGCAATTGGGGCATAAGGAGTGAGGGTCATCAACTGAAGAGCAGTAAAGGGAGGTAAAGCAGGAAGCAATCAAAAGTCATCAAAAGAGGGGATTTTTAATTTGAGATCCCATTAAAAATTATATTTCAACTCACACAGCTCCAACAGCAACTATGAAATAGTTACCCCTCTGGGTAAATCCATCTTTAATCCCACCTGGCAACCACCCTCCCCCCACAAAAAAACCCCAAAAACCTTTTACATATGAACAGAGCACTGAAAGGAGCTCTTGAGTCATTGAGTCCATTTTAAAACTAGTTGGGTTCTTTGCCCCCAATACTCTTAGTGGGAGGCTGATCCAGAACCTCACTCCTCTGGTGGTTAGAAACCTTCTGATTGCCAACCTAAATTTACTCATCAGCAGTTTATCCTCATTTGTTATTGCACCAACATTGCCCTTTAGTTTAACTAGCGCTTCTTCCTCCCTGGTGTGTTTACCTGAGATCTAAGCAGCACAAACTCTTCAACTGTCCCGAGCTCGTGACCTAACCAAAGTTCTGGACCATTAAACTGGAGTATATCTTGCTACACAAATCCCGAAAACAAACTGAAACCCTGGGAAGAGGTGAGTTTCCAGAACAGGAGACCAGCATCAGAGTCCCTTTGCTCCATCCCTTATTGGAGTGAGCCAGTCAGGTCTCTCTGTCTCTATTACTATCTCTGTCTATATCTATGTATACACACTTTCCCACTGTGTTTCTTCTGGCCAGGAAGAAGTAAGGGTTCATCACCAACAAACCCAGTATTGCCAACACCAGGCATTCGAAATTCATGAGTCAGGCCCCCCAAAATCACGAGACTGATTTAAAAATCATGAGATTAAAAAAAACAATCAATTTTGGGCTCTTTTTATTGACTTGTTTTTTCAGCATTTAGTGGTCATGGTTTCAAGCTTTTCTCTGCAACCATGAGGACTAGAATTTTTTTTTATAGGAAAGCAGAGATTATCACATAATCACTGGACTCCAGAAGCCGCGGCTTTAAGAAAAACATCAGATATGGTGAACTGGTGATGAAATTGCCAGAGTTGGCAACCCATCCTAAGCAGACAAACCAGAGTGAAACAAACCAATTAATATTTAGCAGTTTTCCACTCTCCGGTGATGCTTTCTTTGCCATAGTTCCTTCCTAACACCAGGTGGTGCTACCAAAAGATATAAATAGCTGCATAAGAAGAGCCATACTGGATCAGACCAAAGGTCCATCTAGCCCAGTATCCTGTCTTCTGACAGTGCGCAATGCCAGGTGCCCCAGAGGGAATGAACAGAACAGGTGATCATCAAGTGATCCATCCCCTGTCACCCATTCCCAGCTTCTGGCAAACAGAGGTTAGGGACACCATCCCTGCCCTTCCTGGCTAATAGCCATTGATGGACCTATCCACCATGAATTTATCTAGTTCTTTTTCACTTACAAACCCCTCTCCCTGACCCAAAATGGAGTCCAATACACAATGGATTTTCCTGGCTCCTGAAAAACTTTCCCAAACATACTCCAAGGTAAGAAAACCCAGCTCTGAATTCTCTAAAATGAGAAGCAAGGAAGATGTCAGTTCTGCACTTTGAATCTCTTTCCTTTTAAAACTTCATATGTATCTCAGTAAAGGGAGTAATACAAAAGCATTAATTGCTGCATTCACCCTGTTGCAGGTCTATCCCTTGGATCTCCATGTTTTCTGTGGCAGCTTTCTACATTACAAGGTGACCAGCACTTTGTCTGCTTATGTAACCAACACTGGTATGGGCTTGCAACAAGTCCATGAATAAACTTTTATCTGCAGCAGAGATGGCTTTACCTAGTGATTAGAGCAGGAGTGTAGACATCTTAACACCCGAGTTTAGTTCTCAGCAACTGATTCGCTTTTTGATCTTGGGCAACTCTGCTTCAGTTACTCTTCTGTAAAATGGGTATGATAATATCTATCTCATATGGGATGTTACAAGGCTTAATATATGTATATTAAGTACCTTGAAATGCTTGAAGTAAAGGTACTATAGAAGTGTGCATTATTACTATTACTTACTAATGATCTTTCTGCTTAGCTGTGGAAAGGGATATTGAGTCTTCCTTCTTATCTTCAAGTTGCTTAATGGTCTGGGACTAGCATATCTAAAAGATCATCTAAAACTCCAGGATGAAGACCACAGATGACAGCTTCTCTCCTTAGGAACCATAAATCTTTCTACCATGAGGGATAGCTCATCTGTGTGGGAGATAGAACTGTCTTAGGGGCTGGTATGAGAATGTGGAATGACCTCCTCCAGGAGGTAAGGACCTCACCACCTTCCACTCCAAGTGCATGATGCACTTTGACCTGCCTTCTCTAATGTAAACAAAGAACAGAGTCACACATTTAAAAGAAAATGCCCAAACTGCCACCAAAACCAAGCACTTCCACTTCAGCCACAATTCTCTCCCTGAGGAAAGGAGGAGAGAACAACCCACATGGGACAGATGTTAGTTGCATCGCATAATGCCTTACTGGAAAGTGCTCAGACTTTATAGTGGTGAGGGCATATAAGAATCTATATAGAATCGAATTATTGGCCAGTACCCTGTAATGATATTGCAACTCACGCAATCACAGTAAGGCACCTCTTGTAGATAAACCCACCCTCAGGGGTCAGCAAAACATTGTCATCTCTGGCTGTTCAGATGCTGGGTGGTTACACAGCATAAAGGCTCATGTGCGATTGTTTTGTCTGTAGTTTGTTAAATGACATGGCCTTGTTTATGAAGAAAATAATTACAAAAAACAAAATACAGCTGGTGCTGAGGCTCATACATACCTGGCTAAAAAATGAAGACAAGCCAGCACCTTTTCAATCTTCAGCTAAAGTTACTCATTGGCATGTAAAATATCATGCACCTCAAAAACCTCAAGAACAAAACCCAAATCACATACTTCCAGCGTGCTGGGGAGAGGACTGCAGAGCATAGATTTTATGGTGATAGAGGCAACAGAAAACCCTTCGTTAGATGGATCCCCAGATTAGCCAGAGCTTCAAGTTGGCTTCAGGGAGGTGGAAATGAGTGGTGTGGGTGAGCATGTTTGTGTGTGAGTGTGCCATGAATGGAGACAAAAGCCTCCGTCGCTGCCCTCCAGAGAGGAGCTCATTCACAATTATAGGCTTTGTGGGTCCTTAATAAAAGAGATTGAGTCATTAGTCACATAATAACGTAGAAAATACATTTCTCTGGCTTGTCCACTGTATCAAAGGCTTGTTTCTGCTCCTCTATCTTCTCTCTCTCTCTCGGTTTTTTTTTTTTTTTTTGCCTCTCCCCTTTTCGCCCCTGTGAAGTGAACAGGTATAGTTTGTCCTACAGCTCTTTGTCTGTGATTAACGCACTCACCTAGCAATTATTCACATCTGGATGGGTCTTTGTTCTACTTTGAAGTCTCTCAATGACTTTTCTTTCCCCTGTCTTCATTTTCTGTCCCCCCCCCCCTCCACCTTCCTCCCACATCACCTTGTCTATTAGTTCTCAAAAGTGCCCGTGGGTCCAGAGTGAATGCCTCAGGAATTCCTGCCTAATAGACCCAGGTGAGCTACAGCCTGGAAAAGGGAAGGCCCAGACCCCAAGGTGACCTTTTCCAAGTGTTGTTTGAATCAATAACAGTTTGTGTCCCCTCTTGCTCTCTGGCTCCCTGGTTATAATTGACAGTGTCCACCGACTGAGCCCTCTTTCTTCTCCCCGAACGTGCGTGTGATCTTTTAATCTTAAAAAAAAAAAAAAAGTGTGTGTGTGTGTGTGGGGGGGGGGGAAGATAATGGGTAATTGGCTAACCACAAAGTGAGGCCGGAGAGCAGCCATTCTCTCTGAGGCCTTTCTGTGTACACCGAAATGTCTGCTGAGTGGCATCTCCTTTCACAAATCTCCTTTTGTACGGCAGGAGAGGAGGCAGGGACACAACCCTCCTGCAGATTTCGAAGTCTAGTCACTGAGGCAAATTCACCACCAACTGGTTAAAAATGAAGATAAAGGGTTGTGGGGCTCGGGGGAGTGGGAAGCCCCTTTGCTTTGAGGAGATTAACTTTCAAGACGAAGTAAAACACAGGCAGATAGTCTTTCAAATTGCCTTCCAGCCGTGACAGGCAATGCTTAGATTAATTAGATTACGAATGCTCTTTTTATATTTGGCACATAGGTTGGGACAAGGTAGGGCAGGGGTTGGGCGAGAAATAATTATTTTTTTTCCAATAGCGCTGTTTTCTAATGCATCACACAGTGCAGTTGTGCTCTGAGGGCCTGATCGAAAGCCCACTGAAGTCAACGGGAGTCTTTCCATTCAGTTGTGTGGGCTTTGGAACAGGCCCAAAGGCTCGAGCCTAATTCCACTGAAGTCAATGGGGAAAATTCCCATTGGTTTCAAAGGGGGCAGGGCTGGGCCCTAGGGCATGGATGGTTGCTAGAAATGAGGATGGACTTGGTATATAGGAGGTGGGATAGCTCATAGCCGAAACTAGTGATGGGTGAAAAGGCAAAAATGAGGCACCCCCCTATTTCTCCACCCATTTTGTCCATTTTTAGAACAGAGTATGGAACAAGTTTCATTGCAGGTTCTGACTTTTTAAATTTTTTACGTGTCTTTTTCTTGTTGTTCACCGCGGAACATCTCTCTTCCAAGCCCAGCTAGAAGCAGGAAATACTGGAAATTAGCATCTAGATACTATAGTGCTGGGTGTTTGAGAAGTACCAAAGCCAGGCAAATATATGGGTGGAACACATAGGATGGAGAGAGAAACAGATAAACAGGAGAAAGGCACAGGATGGATCAACAGAAATCTCGGAAGGAAGATGCTCAGCTCATGAGACTTTTAGCACTCTTTGTAGAGTGGACAGAGGTCTAATCAGAAGATAGTCTCCACAGAGAAGCCAGGTTCATCAGGTGTGACAGGTTGCCCTCAAAATGTTTAGCTGGTTCCGTTTGGATAAGCACTTCAAAGTTGGGCTGCTTTTAAAGCCTCACCTGGGTCAGTGAAGCTATGGCAGATGTGTGGTACTGCTTACTTCTGATCAGATACCACAGTGATGGGCAGAGTACAAAAACCTGATCAGAATGGACCATCAGCCCTGGGAGAACAGCACTGAGACAAATCTGTTTCCAGGCCTAGACAGAATGAAAGAGGGTAAAGGCAGGCATGGAAATGAAAAATGAAGGGCTTTAGAAGGGGGGAGAAAAAGTTACCTTGAACTTTTCCATACCTCAGAACAGGTTACAATTGTATTTGGCTCAGGCTTGTGGTCACAAGTTGGGTTCTGATTTATTTCATCCCAGCTGGCTTCCTTCCTCCATAGTCATCAGGAGATGCTCTGCCTCAAAGCTGATCCTTGCTGGCAGGCTGCACTCCCTAAGAAACCAAAGGAGACGGAGGTTGAAACAACAGAATAAGTCTTTCTGCTTTTACACAGCATGAAAAGGGGGTTGGACTAGATGACCTTCTGGGGTCCCTTCCAACCCTGATATTCTATGATTCTATGAAAATGGAAGGAGTGGGAGGAGCCTGGTGAAGTTGATGAGCAGGAATCACCTGGCATAGGTTACATTCATCGTAAGGGTTCATCAGAGATGTGATAAAATGGCAGGTAACCTCATGCGACTTATGGCATTTGGGGTTTGGATTTGTGCACACCTCAGTACCTATTATTCTGCTATTCATTCTTCATTTCCATCTGCTGCTTGGAAATGGCACTGCTATCTGTCTGTCTATCTACCTAGGTTTTGTAAGATTGTCCATAACCATGGTTTGTGATATATTTCCTCCTACACCTTAGCTGACTGCTTGCCTCTCCCACACTCTCTATTTTTGCTATTGCTCTTCTTCCTTCTCCATTTTCTGACTTGCTGCTTCACTCTATTCCCACTATATGCCTCCAGCGTCAGGTTACAACTCTGTTTCCAACATCCAGCTCTCTCCTCTCACAGACCATTTGGAACTAGTCTCCATTTGTAGATTCATAGATTCATAGATACTAAGGTCAGAAGGGACCACTCTGATCATCTAGTCCGACCTCCTGCACAGCGCAGGCCACAGAATGTCACCCACCACTCCTATGAAAAACCTCACCCATGTCTGAGCTATTGAAGTCCTCAAATCATGGTTCAAAACTTCAAGGAGCAGAGAAGCCTCCCTCCAGTCAACCATGCCCCATGCTACAGAGATAGGCAAAAAAAAACCTCCAGGGCCTCTCCAATCTGCCCTGGAGGAAAACTCCCTCCCGACCCCAAACATGGCAATCAGCCAAACCCTGAGCACATGGGCAAGATTCACCAGCCAGATACCCAGGAAAGAGTTTTCTATAGTAAATCAGATCCCATCCATCTAATATCCCATCTCAGGGGATTTGGCCTATTTACCCTGAATATTTAAAGATCAATTACTTACCAAAATCCCATTATCCCATCATACCATCTCCTCCATAAACTTATCGAGTAAAATCTTAAAACCAGATAGATCTTTTGCCCCCACTGCTTCCCTTGGAAGGTTATTCCAAAACTTCACTCCTCTGATGGTTAAAAACCTTCGTCTGATTTCAAGTCTAAACTTCCTGGTGGCCAGTTTATACCCATTTGTTCTTGTGTCCACATTGGTGCTGAGCTTAAATAATTCCTCTCCCTCTCCTATATTTATCCCTCTGATATATTTATAGAGAGCAATCATATCTCCCCTCAACCTTCTTTTAGTTAGGCTAAACAAGCCAAGCTCCTTAAGTCTCCTTTCATAAGACAAGTTTTCCATTCCTCGGATCATCCTAGTAGCCCTTCTCTGTACCTGCTCCAGTTTGAATTCATCCTTTTTAAACATGGGAGACCAGAACTGCACACAGTATTCTAGGTGAGGTCTCACCAGTGCCTTGTATAACGGTACTAAAACCTCCTTATCCCTACTGGAAATGCCTCTCCTGATGCATCCCAAAACTGCATTAGCTTTTTTCACAGCCATATCACATTGGCAGCTCATAGTCATCCTATGATCAACCAATACTCCAAGGTCCTTCTCCTCTTCCGTTACTTCTAATTGATGCGTCCCCAACTTATAACTAAAATTCTTGTTATTAATCCCTAAATGCATAACCTTACACTTCTCACTATTAAATTTCATCCTATTACTATTACTCCAGTTTACAAGGTAATCCAGATCCTCCTGTATAATATCCCGATCCTTCTCCGAATTGGCAATACCTCCCAGCTTTGTATCATCTGCAAACTTTATTAGCACACTCCCACTTTTTGTGCCAAGGTCAGTAACATTCTGTTCCTTTGCTTGTTGCATCCGTTAGTGTCCCATTTTTCTTCCCCTAACAGAACTCTTCCACTGTATTGTTTATTCCCCCTAATTATAGTCTCCTTCCCAGCCACAAATATGTTTTCCCAGTTAAGAGATTGATGTCTCCAATGTTCTCCTTCCTGGTTTGTATCTGAGCTTTCGAACTGCTCCTTTTTTCATTTCTGCTGAAGAGTTTTTATAGCCTTCCATTCCAGATTCTGCTAGAGAATATTTCAAGGCTGTGGTCTTTCCTTAGCTTCTGTCCTTAATAATTAATATATCTTTTCCCTTTTCACTGACAGCTTCAACTTTGGTCATCATGGCAAAAATCTATATTTTCCTGATCCTTCTGTTTCCGGTTGCTATGGTCAGTTCCTGAGCACATATCCCTTGCTGCATGAATCTCCTCATACTGAGTGAAGTGCTCTGTTGGTACCATGACCCTGTAGGTCTGCTTAACTCAGACTTTAAATTAGCTCCCACATCTGGAAATCTTGGAATCGATGGATGTTGTAATATGCCTCATACTCCCATTCTTCTTCATAGAACAGTCACCCTGGTTGGATTAAATCTCCAATGATGCACCAGGTTCTTCCCATTTGTAGAAGCGAAGAGGTGCCTCATGGGAGATGTAGTGTGGGCAGGGAGTCCAGCCCATAGAGGAGAATAGGGCATGAGCCAACCAAACTACAACACCCATGAGCACCATGGCAGCATTCCCAAATTGAAATCTTTTGGCATTCAGGTGTTCCGTGTTTTTTGGGGAAAAAATAAATTTGCCATGGAAAGCAGTCACTTTTCAAGAAAAATTTCATACTTGAAAATTTAGTTGAAAAACAGTATCAATGGAAAATTTTCAGTCAACCTTAGCAGGAAATGACAATAAATTCCTTGCTCCATACTTCCTGTATATATACAACCTCAGAATCCATTGGCTTTTTTAATTGTCATCTCATATTCCAAACTTTCACTTCTAATTTCCTGTTGTAACTGTGCCTCAGTGAGTCACAACTGAGGATGCCAAATTCAGGGCAAACTGCTGAGAAAGAGGGCAGATATACCCCAAGACTGGTTGCTAATTCCCCATAAGATATACCAAGCCAGCTACAAAAGTAAACTTCTCTTTTACCACACTGGCTAACAAGAAGTCATAAAAGCAGTTTCCTTAGGCATTCCAGTTCTTATATCACCACCAAAAACATTGGATTTAGAGATGAGTGGTTCTTTAAAACCAGTCTCTTCAAATAAAAGATTCTTCTGATCCCAAAAAAACAACCACACACCCAGGTCAATATATAACTTAGATCTTATCCAAAAATCATGCTGATGCCAATCCTTTAGTATGTAAAATCTAAAGGTTTATTCATAAAAAGAAAGAAAGGTGAGAATTAAAATTGGTTATAGGAATCAAATACATACAATAACTGCAAAGTTCTTGGTTAAGGCTTGTAGCAGTGAAGGAATAAACTGCTGTCTTAGGTCAAGTCTCTTTGGCTTCCAAATCATTGGAAGCTCCTCAGTCCCTTGGTTAGAATGCTCCCATTAATATGAGTTCATAGTCCAGAGGCTGGAGCGGAAAAGAAGTTGCAGCAAGAAAGAGGCAAAATGGAGGCGTTTCCAGGGCTTTTTATCTCTTCTGCCATGTGGAGGGAAACCCATTGTTCTTACTGTGGAAAAGTATAGTAACAAGATAGTGGTTGGAATCACATGGGCAAGTCACATGTCCATGCATTTTGCCTAGTCATTACAGGAAGCCATTACCTACACTTCAGACGGAACGTTTGCAGGACAGTCCATTCAGTGTAGATGGGGGTCTCCCATGGTCCACTGTTAGTTAAGGGTTTCTTGATGAGCCACTTAATTTGAATAGTCCCTCCAAAATGTGCTGGCTAACTACCTAGTGGGCGTTACCCCAGGAGCAAACATTTGAAATCCAGGTATAGAGCCAATACTCATAACTTCAAATACAAAACCGATACATGCATACAAATAGCATAATCATATTCAGCAAATCTTAACCTTTCCGTAGATGTCTCACATGTCACATTTTGTTCAAGATTTGTTGCAAGTATATAACAGTGGTTGTAACAATGATCTATATGCTGATACGTATTTTAATCAGATAACGTCACACCTGTCCACTGTCCCCACTATCCCCATTATCTCCCTTTCAGCATTTAGTGCTTCCTAGGTTTTTCAGCCATTGAGTAGCTGAGTTTAAGGTTATTTTGCTCCAGATGTATTAGCTGGCACTTTCCAGGTGGAATCTCTCTTTGTTATTTTCTGCCCACATTTCTGTTCTCTCTAGGTTACTTAGAATTTTTTTTGTCCTGGAAGAAGTTCACAACTCATTCCCATTTAGTATCATCTGAAAATTTAATTAATGTGCTATTTACTCCCTCTTTCAGATCATTGATGAAGTTATAATACTGATGCAGTATCTGCAGGAGCTAAGAACTCCCCCCTCCCACCACCACCGATCGATACATTTTAGTTAACCATCAGTCTTAGTTTAAGAACATAGGCCTTGCTATGTTGAATAACATCAGTGGTTTGTCTAGTCCCATATTCTGTCTCCAGCATTGGCTGGTACTAAGTGATTCAGAGAAAGGTGCAAGAAATGAGTAATCCTGGACTAGAGGTGGGTGAATGGAAGAATTTTCAGTTCTCTGGCAATTCCAAAACCCAGTCAACCAAATAAATAAATAAAGTTTGGTGTTGAATTGAAAGCAAATTTTTTCCAATTTTTCAGGAAATGAAAAAGTAAAAAAAACCAAAACATTTTGGGTCAAATGAGACATTTCATTTGGACAAAAGTGAAATGTGTTGTTTCAATTTGGATAATTTTTTAAACATTTTTTAAAAATTAAGGGAACATTTTAAACACTGTTTTTAGACAAAAAAATAAAATGTTTCATTTAGAAAATCTCAAACCAAATTACAATTTGGAAAATTTGATTTTTTTTCCAGAATTTTTTTTCTGATATGAACAATTTTGCAAAACCACCACAAATTCATAAAATGTTTGAATGTTGCTGAATCTGCATTTTTCAGCAAAGAAAGTTTTATCTGAGAAGTTTTATCTGAGAAATTTTGCTCGGCTCTATTCTGGACCAACCTGGTAATGTACAAGCTTGAGTTAAATTTAGAATCTGTCTGCCCTCCTTATGGAGTGGTCTCCAAAGGCGGGTGGAGAGAAACCCCATGATGTCAAACTAGTCTGGATGAAATGCTGGAAGATGTAGGGAATGATCCTGCAATTGTAGCTTGAGAGGAGCTAAAAGATCCTAGTGGGTCCTTTTCATTTCTAACTTGCACTGCACCGTATCAGAATCAGTCAGATAACATAATTCCATCTATACCATTGGCTTTGGTAGAAGTGAGTGAATACATTTATGTTTGTAAAATGCTTTGAGATCCTTGGACAATGTGTTAGAAGTAACATTTAGTATTATTAATGTTTTATTAATAGAAATTATGATTTATCATTTGTATTAAGGAAAGGCGTAGATGTCTCGGCATAGGTCAGTGCACTACACACGATAAGCTTGTGGGAGCAGGAACTGTCTCTTACTGATTAATTAAGCAAGACAGATCACATGTGGGAGGGGAAACAGGTAGAAAGGTGAAGGGACTTGCTCAAGATTGCATATCAGGACAGAAACAGAGCAAGGGACAGAATCCTGGCTTTCTGAATAGTAGTCAAGCACTCTAACCACTGGACCACACTAAAATAGCTGAATGGGAGCATGCCTGGAGAAATTAATAGGTTGAAAAAGGACATGGCTTGACCATGACTGCATGAATGGCTTCTTTATTTAGCTTTGCTTATTTTTTTTAACTGGGAGACCATTATCCTGTGACGACATTGCAAACCCTATTGACTTTATCTCTTAATTATATTGGGATTACCATGAAATTAAGGTTGCATAAACAAGGCTTTTAAATGAAGACTTCCATTTTGCCATTGGCAGTGTTAAGAGGCAAAACAAGACAGACTAGACGATCAGGTGGCATTACTGTTTCTTCCTACCAATACAAGAGGCAGCCTTAGAAAGTTTGCTGGAGCCTCTTGACTTGCCGAAAGTCTGGGAGTGAATTCCCTGATCTGACCCTGGGTTTCGTTCCTTCATGAGATTTAGAAAGGTTGAAAGGTGATGAACTCTTGTTAGGGGAATTCACTTGGAAGACTGAACTTTTATAGTTCCTGAGTGATGCTGGAAGGCCTTGTGCTTTAGCACCGTGACCTAAACAATACAGCTCATGTACATGTTATGTCTATAGGTCATCTACAGGGCTGGAAATACTCTGAAGAATCTGCCAGGTCAATAGAGCTGACCAATATACTAGCACCGAGTCATTGGTTGGAGAAATTTGGCCTCTTCCTTCCCTGTCCTGTTTGCAAATTATCTGCAAAAATTCATTGGATTTTTGCAGATTTGCTCACCATTTGACAAGCAGTTAATTACCGCTCCCAAAAGCCCTCTACACCAACATTCCACACAAAGATGGACTACGAGCCGTCAGGAACAGTATCCCCGATACTGTCACGGCTAACCTGGTGGCAGAACTTTGTGACTTTGTCCTGACCCATAACTATTTCACATTTGGTGACAATGTATACCTTCAAATCAGCGGCACTGCGATGGGTACCCGCATGGCCCCACAGTATGCCAACATTTTTATGAAAAAAGAAAAGGAGTACCGGTGGCACCTTAGAGACTAACAAATTTATTAGAGCATAAGCTTTCATGAGCTACAGCTCACTTCATCGGATGCATCCGATGAAGTGAGCTGTAGCTCACGAAAGCTTATGCTCTAATAAATTTGTTAGTCTCTAAGGTGCCACCGGTACTCCTTTTCTTTTTGCGAATACAGACTAACACGGCTGCTACTCTGAAACATTTTTATGGCTGACTTAGAACAACGCTTCCTCAGCTCTCGTCCCCTAATGCCCCTACTCTACTTGCGCTACATTGATGACATCTTCATCATCTGGACCCATGGAAAAGAAGCTCTTGAGGAATTCCACCATGATTTCAACAATTTCCATCCCACCATCAACCTCAGCCTGGACCAGTCCACACAAGAGATCCACTTCCTGGACACTACGGTGCTAATAAGCGATGGTCACATAACCACCACCCTATATCGGAAACCTACTGACCGCTATTCCTACCTACATGCCTCTAGCTTTCATCCAGATCATACCACTCGATCCATTGTCTACAGCCAAGCGCTACGATATAACCGCATTTGCTCCAACCCCTCAGACAGAGACAAACACCTACAAGATCTCTATCATGCATTCCTACAACTACAATACCCACCTGCTGAAGTGAAGAAACAGATTGACAGAGCCAGAAGAGTACCCAGAAGTCACCTACTACAGGACAGGCCCAACAAAGAAAACAACAGAACGCCACTAGCCATCACCTTCAGCCCCCAACTAAAACCTCTCCAACGCATCATCAAGGATCTACAACCTATCCTGAAGGACGAGCCATCACTCTCACAGATCTTGGGAGACAGACCAGTCCTTGCTTACAGACAGCCCCCCAATCTGAAGCAAATACTCACCAGCAACCACACACCACACAACAGAACCACTAACCCAGGAACCTATCCTTGCAACAAAGCCCGTTGCCAACTCTGTCCACATATCTATTCAGGGGATACCATCATAGGGCCTAATCACATCAGCCACACTATCAGAGGCTCCTTCACCTGCGCATCTACCAATGTGATATATGCCATCATGTGCCAGCAATGCCCCTCTGCCATGTACATTGGCCAAACTGGACAGTCTCTACGTAAAAGAATGAATGGACATAAATCAGACATCAAGAATTATAACATTCAAAAACCAGTTGGAGAACACTTCAATCTCTCTGGTCACTCGATCACAGATCTTAGAGTGGCTATACTTCAACAAAAAAGCTTCAAAAACAGACTCCAACGAGAGACTGCTGAATTGGAATTAATTTGCAAACTGGATACAATTAACTTAGGCTTGAATAGAGACTGGGAATGGATGAGTCATTACACAAAGTAAAACTATTTCCCCATGGTATTTCTCCCTCCCACCCCACCCCCCACTGTTCCTCTGATATTCTTAGGTTTCAGAGTAGCAGCCGTGTTAGTCTGTATTCGCAAAAAGAAAAGGAGTACTTGTGGCACCTTAGAGACTAACAAATTTATTAGAGCATAAGCTTTCGTGAGCTACAGCTCACTTCATCGGATGCCATCCGATGAAGTGAGCTGTAGCTCACGAAAGCTTATGCTCTAATAAATTTGTTAGTCTCTAAGGTGCCACAAGTACTCCTTTTCTTTCTGATATTCTTGTTAACTGCTGGAATTAGCCTACCTTGCTTGTCACCATGAAAGGTTTTCCTCCTTTCCCCCCCCTGCTGCTGGTGATGGCTTATCTTAAGTGATCACTCTCCTTACAGTGTGTATGATAAACCCATTGTTTCATGTTCTCTGTGTGTGTGTATATAAATCTCTCCTCTGTTTTTCCACCAAATGCATCCGACGAAGTGAGCTGTAGCTCACGAAAGCTTATGCTCTAATAAATTTGTTAGTCTCTAAGGTGCCACAAGTACTCCTTTTCTTTTTGCGAATACCGACTAACACGGCTGCTACTCTGAAACAAAAGAGTTCTGTCAACTTTTGATCAAGTGTTTTTTGGGGTGGAACTTAGAAATGTCAGTGAAAAATGGTGTCAGAAAATGGAATTTTGAAAAACTCCAACCGCATGTAATGGGGAACAACGGCAAGAGAAAGTCTCAGCTGGGGTCCTCTACCTCCCTTCTGAAACCATACTCTAGCAGTGGTGGAGGGCTCTGCATACCAAGGGCAGGCCCCTCACTCTCCCAGTGACAGGGAGGAAAGCTTAGCAGAACCTTCCATGGGTAGAGCCAGCTCCTGGGAATAGCGGGGTTTACCCAGCAGGATGCAAGGAAGGGGTCGCACCCCTCCCCCTCGTAGCCCCCAGGTGGCTGGGTGTCACTAGCACATGACATGCTATAATTTGAATGCTGGCCATTATCTCCTGTTTGCTGTAGCATGTTTGCCCCAACTTCCTCCCAGTCACCCTCCTGGCCTCCCTCCCTCTTGTCCTTTCCCCTCAATTGACTCATAAGAATGGCCATATTGGGTCAGACCAAAGGTCCATCTAGCCCACTGTCCTGTCTTCCAACAGTGGTCAATGCCAGGTGCTTCAGAGGGAATGAACAGAACAGGCAATCATCAAGTGATCCACGCCCTGTCACCCAGTGCCAGCATCTGGCAAACAGAGGCTAGGGACACCATCCCTGCCCCTGTTATAGTCTTGGTCTTCACAACATCCTCTGGCAAGGAGGTTCCACAGGTTGTCTCTCTGACCGCCTTCCTCAAGGAAGTTCAGTCATTGGAGCTCAATCTGCTTAGTTAACCAAAAAGGAGATCAATAGGTGACTTGATTCCAGTGCACGGTAGAAACTACCAGGCTCTAAAGGGATCTTTAATCTAGCCAAGAAAGGCATAACAAGAACAAATGTTTTAAAATTCAAGACAGACTAATCCAGATTAGAAATAAGGGCAAATTTTTAACAGTGAGGGAGATTAACCATTTGAACAAACTACCAAGTAAGTGAGCTGTAGCTCATGAAAGCTTATGCTCAAATAAATGTGTTAGTCTCTAAGGTGCCACAAGTCCTCCTTTTCTTCAAGTGAAGGAGTGGATTCTCCATCTCTTGATGTCTTCAAACCAAGACTGGATACTTTTCTAGGAGACGCACTTTAACTAAAACCAGCTATTGGGCCCAATACAGGGGTAACTGGATGGAATTCAGTGATCTGTGTTCTGCAGGGAGGTCAGAATAGTTGATCTAATGGTCTCTTCTGCCTTAAAATCTATGTTTCCATTGTCCCACTTCAGCTGATGCTGATTCAACAATCTTGCCATCCTCTGCCCCCAGAATAATGAAAATAAATGAATTTTAAAAAGGAAGAGGCCAGAATGGAGCTAATAGCTCATGTGCCTGCTGTGACCTCAATTGTTTTGCTTATAATTTGTACCTCTTCCCCCCCCCCCGATCTTTTACCTGTAGGTTTTGGTCTTTTAGACTGTAAGCTCTTTGGGGAAGGGACTGTGTCTTTGCGTGTGCACCTTGCATTACAGGGCCCTGATCCTGAATGGCCTTTTGGTGAAATATAAATAACTAACAATTCAAACGTATTTCATTGTACGGGCTATTTACAAGCTATCTGGTTTGATCCCTGCTTTGAGTACCCACTCTGCATGGGCCATGAAGTTGACCCCCAGACAGATGGCCCAACATAAAATTTATGCTTCACTTGAGTCCCACTTAAGCTCTGTTTTGAGGTCTTACATGACTCATCAGCCTGGTGCCTGCCTTCTGCAAAAGCATGGATTTCATCCAGCCTGATTGATCCTGTGCCACAGGATCTAGTTACGGCCTCTGATTGGACCACTGAATCTCTTATAAACAGGATAAGGACAATTAAAAAGGTTTGAAGTTGGATATGCAAACTGCAGGTCATGGTTCAAATCCAGCCAATAGTCATTGTGGGGAGATGACTGATGGTTGGTGCAAACCTTCTCACAAACAAATTCACAAGAGTGTTTGTGAGGCTTTCACTATGCCCAAACTTTCTGATGAATGGACAAACTCTTAGAAAGAGGCTGGCCCATTGCTACTGCCAGACTGCCATGCTTTCCATGGAAAGTCCTGTCTAAGCTTAGTGCTTCCTTTACTAGCTGGGTATCTTTCATGGTCTGGGTTTCAAACAGGTTTCTCCTCCAAGTCCTAGTTTTAAAAAAATCGATCTATCTGTAGCCCTTACAGTGCAACTCCCACAGACTTTGGTAGGTTCTTTGAAGTCCCAGCTGTTCTTGAAGTGAGAGCAACATCAAAGAAATGGCAGGAAAGGTTGTTTATGTACCTGTGTGGAGCGGCACTCTGTTCTCTTTCGTGAGCGTATGTATTTTTTTTATGTGGGGTTGGGGAGGGGAATGAGTCAGAGAGTAAAGTCAGTTTGTAAAGAAAATAAGAACCATAAAAATGAGGAGCCCTACCGAGAGAGGCCGGCAGAGTTGTGTTGTTTCCATTTTCCAAGAGCCTTGTCTTAATACATTATAAAATCAAATCTGAGGGTGAAGAGCTAGTGGCTGAGATGTCTCAAAGCTGTTTAGGGGATTTGGACAACCAGTTCCGATTTGACTGGGAAGTGAACATCTACATTCTTTAGGCAGCTTTAGTGAATCCATCCTATCTTGCTAGAACTAACTTTAACACTACAGGTGACTGAAAGCTGGCAGTCTTTCTTTATATAGGTTTCTGAGGACATTCTGAGTTTTGACATGGGTTCATATCTTCCTAGTTTCGTACAGAGGTTTGGGCTAGGCTGAAGCCAGAAGTTCACAGTGACTTTGGCTGGAAAATGTTATGCTTACATTGGAAGTGTGATGAAACTGCGAATTTCAGGGCAAATCTAGAAACTGACCTAGACTGCCCCACGTTCATGAAGCTCAGCAAGCCCTTTGAGGCAGCTGGTCTGAGGTTTGAACTTGGTAGGAAGCAGGAAGGATCTTGAGTGGCGTCAGGTTGGAACAGCAATGAGGTTGTACAGTTCTACTTACCACTCCCAAAGGGGTTGCTTCAAAGTCCTGGTCAGGGCCACAGGGGAGCAGAATCTTCTCTGCATGCTGCATCCCATCTGCTCTTCCAAGGCATAGTATCTGTGCTGTCCTGATGCGGTTACCAATCAGAGGCCAAGAAGCATCCCCTGTTAGCTGGGACACTAGCTTGACTCTGGAACCTTGCCTTACATCCTGTGGTGATTTGCATTGCGAGCAAGAATTTGACTCAGGGTGATTATTATCGAAGCTCAAACCACATTGGGCTCTGTTGGGCAAGGCACTTACACATGCATAAAGTAAATGAAAGTCCCTGTCTCAAAGCACTTACAGTCGAAGGCCCGGATTCAGCAAAGCACTTAAGCAGAAGCTGTTGAAATCAGTGGGACTTAAGCATGTGCTTAAAGCTAAGCATGTGCTTAAGGGTTTTGCTGAGGTGAGACCTATAAGACCACAGGAGAAACAAACAAGTGGGTGGAGGGGAAGGCAAAAATAGGGCACATTACATTTTTGTATAGATCAGCCGTGTGCACAATTCATACAGTAAGACCATAACAATCCTACCCAACGGTGGCTACATGGAGTGTGCTCACTCACATTCCCTGGGCCTGATCCAAAGCCAGGTGAAGTCAGTGTGCTTCTTTCCATTAACTCCAGTGGGTGCTGGATCAATCCCTGAGTGTTGATGCTCTGTACCATGGGTGGCTTTCATAGAAGATTAGGGTTGGAAGAGACCTTGCAGAATAAAGGGGCTTCTGCAGGAGAATGCATGAGTGATCCAGAACATAACGTGCTTAATCTATAAGGGCAGGAACAAAGTTATGGGTGGGCATGGCTCCAGCGAGAAATCAAGATTATTGAGCCTGCGTTGCCAACCCCAAGCATTCAAAAGTCATGAGACAGGTACCAGAAAACTATGAGGTTGTCTTAAAAAAAACATGAGATTTTGCAAAGACATCTTGGGTTCTTTTTATTTGCCTTTGGGTCGTATCTGTTACTTGATATCTGATCTTCACAATCTTTAATGCATTTATCCTCACAACACCCCTGTGAGGTAGGGCAGTGCTGTAATCCCCACTTTATAGGTGGGGACCTGAGGCACAGAGACAGTAAGTGATTTGCCCTCGGTCACAGAGGATTTCTGTGGCAGAGGAGGGAATCGAACCTGGGTTTTCTAGGTTCTGCCCCATTCTTCCATTTTAGAGTTAATGGTTTCAAGCTTTTCTCTGCAGCCATAAAGGTTAGAAGTTTACTTTTAATTAACCTCCCCCCCCCCGTAAAGTTGGGAGTCTCACATAGTCACGACTTTCAGAGCAGGTACTTCAAGAAAAACACGAACTGTCACGAGACTCTCCAGAAATCCCGAGGGTTGGCAGCCGCGTGGAGAACAATTTTAAGACTTCCAACATTAGTGTATTAGTGTAGCCTGAAAGTTCTGAAGCTACTTCTGGGCCTACATCTGCCTCCTCCTTGCTGGAGCTTATTCATAGATTTCCAGGCCAGAAGGGACCATTGTAATCATCTTGTCTGACCTGCATAACCCAGGCCATAGAAGTGCCCCAAAATATGCACCAACCAAAGCTAATGCTTTTCTCCATGTAGCACTCCTGTGCAGAAAGCCACCACAACGTCTCTGCACCACTTTATGCACTTTAAGCATTCAAGTTGGCCTATACCTTCAAGTAGGTGCATGGACCTTGTGCTGGTCCCCTGCAGAGAGGTGAATTTCACCTCATAGCCCTGGACTCTTCAGAATACCAGAAGCACATCTCTAGCTACCATGCTTGAGAAAGGAAGGGTGGTCTATGGTTAGCAGGACCAGCCTGAGACATATAGGGCCTGCATTCAGTTCCCGGCTCTGCTACAGACTTCTGTTGTGACCTTGGGTGAATCACTTAACCAGTCTGTGCCTTGGGCCCTGATCTGTAAAGTGTGGGTAATAGCACTCCCTACCTCACAGGGTTGTTAGGACAAATGCATTAAAGATTGTGAGGCTCAGATACTACAGTAGTGGGGGGCATACTGTACCTTAGATAGACTCATCTGTAATTTACAGAACTGTTAATCCCATACTTTGCAGGCAGACTCCCCATTTTAATCAGTGGAGCTCTGTGTGAATGCAGTGTCCACCTTGCACAGAGCTAATTGCAGGACCCAGGACAGTAGTTATTACTTCTGTAGCTTGTCTGGGAAATAAAAAAAGTATTTGTGCAACTGGGAATGTAGAGGGACTGTGAACTATCCTGTGGAGAATCCACATAGTCCCGTCTATCGCTGAGGCAATTGCTAAAGCTACTGTGACATAATATAGGAATGAATTGAAGCGTGGAGTATGTTTCTTTTGGAATTAAAACATCAGCCTTGTTTCTGGCATGGTGTGACTGATGAGATGAAATACGTATTTTTTTTTCATACCATGGTGCCAAAATGTTGCTTGCAAACAATTAAGAAATCGAAATGGGGACATGACAGAGGGTGGACTGGCTGTGTGGAAGAATTACTCTTCAGTTCCACAGATAACAGTCTTCCTCCTCATCCCCCCTTTGAATCTGCCTGCTTTTGACATGTGTGAATATTAGACATTATGGGCTAGATCCTCAGCTGCTGTAAATTGGCCTAGCTCTATTGGAGTCATTAGGGTTATGCTGATTTACACCAGCTGAAGATGGAGGTACATCAGTTTACACCAGCTAAGGATCGGGCCCTTAACCTTATTATTTACTGAACTGTCTCGTTGTTTCATAGAGATTCCCTTAAATAATCCCTGGTATCTGTTATGAGGTTTTTAGTTCTATCGAGTTTGTTTCTCCTTTATTCTTTTTTTGTATACTTAATAGTCCCCGACCCGGCTGACACAAGGTTTGTCCACCTGGAGAAGTTCTTGCAGAATAAGGCAGTGTGTGGATTTAAAGCATAATAGCTATTCTGGAATGAGAACATCCACACAGGGAACTATTCCAAAATAAGTTTACTCCATAATAGCTATTCCAGTCAATTTCCCCATGTAGATAAAGTGTTTAAGTTATGTACCCTTATGCACGGGATTAACTTTAAGCAGATGAGTAGCCCAGAGGGTCCATGGCTGATTCATACCCTCTGAAGATCTGGCTCACTGAAATCAGTGTGGGAGGAGGTGCGGGCTCTGGGAGGGAGTTTGGGTGCAGGAGGGGGCTCTGGGCTGAGCCTGGGGAAGGGGATTGGGGTGAGGGGTGCAAACTCAGGAAGGGAGTTTGGATGCAGGAGGGAGTGAAGGGCTGGGGCAAGGGGTTAGGGTGCAGGAGGGGGTGCAGAAGGGAGCAATGGGGGTTCAGGGTCTGGCAGGGAGTTTGAGTGCGGGAGGGGGCTTAGGGTTGGGGTGCAGGAGGGAGTGTGGGGTGAGGGCTCTGGGAGGGTGTTTGGGTGCAGGAGGGGGCTGGGGTAGGGGATTCGGGTGCAGCAGGGGGTTCGGGATTCAGGCTCCGGCTGAGTGGCGCTTACCTCAGGTGGCTCCCAGAAGAGGTGGCATGTACGGCAGTGGCTCCTAGGTTCAGGGCTGACCAGGCAGCTCTGCGTGCTGCCCCTGCCTGCAGGCACCACCCCCGCAGCTGCCATTGACTGCGATTCCCCATTCCTGGCCAATGGGAGCTGTGAAGTTGGTGCTCAGGGTGGAGGCAGCACACGGAGATCCCCTGGCCACACCTCCACCTAGGAGCCGCTGCCAAGCATGCCAGCCACTTCCGGGTGCAGTGCAAAGCCAGGGTAGGCAGGGAGCCTGCCTTAGTCCTGCCATGTTGCCGGACTTTTAGCAGCCTAAAATCTCCTGGTTTGGCTTCAGTAGCCTCCAGGAGATTGAGCCCGATTCTGGGAGACTCCCAGCGAAACCGGGAGGGTTGGCAACCCTATATAAGTCAGTGTAGCGCCATGGAAGTAAATGGAGCTAGTCCAGCTTATACCAGCTGAGGACCTGATCCAAAATACCCAGTGGTGGATCCTTAATTCATGACACTTTGGGGTGTCTTGAGGTTGATTCAGGCCCATCTCTGATGCTTTCCCAAACCACCCTGAACCCTAAATCTGAGGCAGGCCTGCAACTAACAGAAACTGTTTGTCCTTCTCTGCTAAAGGCATTTGGAAAGAGAGAGGCTACTGTTGCAACCAAGGGAGGAAACAAGTCATGGCCACGTTACTTGACCAAGAAATACAGCGCATGCACATTTGGACAAAAATCTGTTTAATATCCATTACATCCTCTAAGGAGAGAGACTGTGCTGGCAAGAGTGAGTGACTAATGATCTAACTGCCGGGCAGGATGTTTCAGACCCTAACAATGATATTCTGAAAATGTGTGTCTGCATCTTGCAGCCATCCCTGCTGCTTGGTCAGAAAAGCTGCAGGACTGTGAGTCACTGTTGTATTATTGTCACCGGTCTGCTCAGAAAGCCAGCATGTCAGACAGACTCATTAGGAATGGGCGGAAGTGCAGCTCTCGCTGCTAGTTAACTGGAGGTTTTATTACTCATGGCAGAAAAACAAAATGGGGAAGACTGGCTCCTGGTTGTGAGACAGAGAGGAGGGTAATGGGATTATCTGGTCGCTCAGTTTTCACTTGCAGCCTCTTGAAATCATTTGAATTGCTGCTTTTTTTCTTCCACCATAAAATAAAAGCAAAACGCACTCCAGAAACAACTGCTGCAAAGTGATAGGCAAGAGGATTTCAGAACCAAAACCAGCATGAGCATGGTTAATTTTATTTGCTGCGGCCCAAATGAAGTTTGTATTTTTTTTTAAGGGAACGAGACTTCAGAGCCTTGGAAGAGTAATGCCTCCAAATTGCTAAGAAAAAATGTTCTTAATTCTTCTTGATTAGGGTCCCCACTGTGAATGTAGTGAAGGTAAAATGTATCAAATAACATAAGAACATAAGACCAGCCACACTGGGTCAGACCAAAGGTCCATCCAGCCCCGTATCCTGTCTGCGAACAGTGGCCAATGCCAGGTGCCCCAGAGGGAGTGAACCTAACAGGTAATGATCAAGTGATCTCTCTTCTGCCATCCATCTCCACTTGTTTTTTTGAAAAAAAGAGGCTAGGGACACATTCCTTACCCATCCTGGCTAATAACCATTAATGGACTTAACCTCCATGAATTTATCCAGTTCTCTTTTAAACCCTGATATAGTCCTAGCCTTCACAGCCTCCTCAGGCAAGGAGTTCCACAGGTTGACTGTGCGCTGTGTGAAGAAGAACTTCCTTTTATTTGTTTTAAACCTGCTGCCCATTAATTTCATTTGGTGGCCCCTAGTTCTTATATTATGGGAACAAGTAAATAACTTTTCCTCATTCACTTTCTCCACACCACTCATTACTTTATATATCTCTATCATATCCCTGAATAGTCTCCTCTTTTCCAAGCTGAAAAGTCCTAGCCTCTTTAATCTCTCCTCATATGGGACCCGTTCCAACCCCCTAATCATTTTAGTTACCCTTCTCTGAACCTTTTCTAATGCCAGTATATCTTTTTTGAGATGAGGAGACCACATCTGTATGCAGTACAGAAACCTGCCGACTGAAGTTCTCTCTCAGCCTCCTTGAAGTCATTGGGAGTCTTTTCAATGGGATTGTCTTTACTGGGTTTTTTGCATTGATGTAGCTATTCTGGTGCTAACCTCTACCTCCAGCAAAAAAACCAGCGGAGGATTATGCCCTCAGAGTAGATGTGCCACAGGGGTGCAAAGGGGGCTTTGAAACCAATGCCAGATGGGTTGGTGCAAGTTGCATTGACACTAGTGCACTAGTGTTTGCACTAGTGTAATTGTATCAGAGTAGGTGCGCCAGTGCAAAAATCCCCAGGGTTGCCACACCATGGACTTCAGCAGGGTTCAGCTGAGGACCTTTTCCCACAGAGCAGTTAAAGCAGCTGTGCAGTTGTAACCATTGCTCAGTGTGTGTCATGTAACCCCCTCTGTGCCCATTCTACAGAGGTTGTGTGTCAATGACAGAGCCTGGCTTCTCAATTGTAGCAGGCTGGGAGGTCACCAGTTCAATCCCTGGTTTTGGCCAAGGTAGCCCTTATCATGTGCTTTTCCTCTGTGCTGTCACATATTACCAACCCAGAGGGGCCACCTCTGGACTGGAGAGGGGAGTTGGCTGTCCAGGCTCAGCAACTCTTGGATCTTTCTGCTGAGAGTGTCAACAAAAGGGCCAGGGGGGATGAGGATGGGGTAAGTGCATCGGTAATTAATTGCACCACAGTCTTACCAACCGTTGAGGCCCCCTTATGCTGGGCGCTGTACGTAGAGAGAGGATGTAACTTGCTTACGACAACAGGGATAAGAGCCCGGGACACTCCATGACCTAGATCATGCTGCCCCTGGCCCCCAACTCCAGCAGCGGTTCTTTTGTGAGCTGGACACACATCTACTGGGAATGGGACCGTGTCCCAGCACAGTCATTCCACACAAGCCACCGTACAGCCTGAAGGCTGTAGGCTTTGGCGCAGGCCCTGAAATCCTGAGCTGGGGCTGAATTGTTAGTCAAAATGTTAAAGACTGTGGAGCTCATTCCCAGTCCTCTGGTCCCGCCCCCCCCCCCCCGAGCAGGTATGTCGAAGACCCCGATTCCATATCTGAAGTCCTCTCAGACAGACTCCTCTGGGACAAGGACGCTAACTGTAGGTTGGCCAGAAGTGTGCGTGGGAGCGTTCTGCTTCAGAGCAAAGGTTCAAGACTCGGTTTGAGTTTGGGGGAGCTGGAAGGACTGGGCTAGGGTGTGCGAGGCTCTGGCTGGCTGGAGAGGAGACCAGGAGTTCACTGGACCTCCCTGGTCCAGTCCTGCTGCTGGAGTGTGTAATGAAGGGTATATGTGCTGCAAATTGGAATGATCCCCTCTCCTTCTAGTCCGACGGCTGGAGAGGGAGGTGGGACTGGCCTATGAATGGCAGCTCTGACCTCGGCGTCACCCTCCTTTCTATCCGTCCCCCCTGTTGCTTTTTGCTTGTGCTTAAATCCAGGCTTGGGTCAAACATCTGTTTATTTCTTCCTTTACCCATTCTGGGCCCTTATTTGCAGCACAGAGAGCTGTACTGTTACTTACGTTGTCAGCTATTTGGGGCATCTTACGTACCGCCCCTAGCACAAAGGATCCCCAAATGGGAACTTTAGGTGCTACATCAGCATGAACCACTATCCATCCCAGGGCTGCAGCTCCTTCTGGTGAAATGCTGGCAAACGCTCTGCAGGAGCAACCCTGCAGTGGCTCAGGGGGCTAGATCAGATGTCTCATAGTTATGATCTCTGTAAAAAGAAAAGGGTGTACTTGTGGCACCTTAGAGACTAACAAATTTATTAGTGCATAAGCTTTTGTGAGCTACATCCAGTGAAGTGAGCTGTAGCTCACGAAAGCTTATGCTCTAATAAATTTGTTAGTTTCTAAGGTGCCACAAGTCCTCCTGTTCTTTTTACAGATACAGACTAACACGGCTGCTACTCTGAAACCTGTCTTTATGATCTCTAAGTTCTATGATCTTCTCCACTTCTCAGCAGTCTGTTTGTTGGGGGTGGGTGGAAATATTGTTACCAAACCTTCCTCTGGACACCTTTGGTTTATCTCATCTGGGGACAGGGAGGCAGAGTACAATACCACGACTACCAAAATGTAGCCTTCCCAGAGGTTCTCAGCTCCTAGGGCTGCTTTCCAGCAGTGATTGGTGACATCAAAGGCCAAGGGGAGACAACCCCCACCTTATTCGCCCTGTGGTGTGACATTTTTCTGAGGAAAGGCCCAAGCCTGGGAAAACAGCTCAAGCAGTAGGGGCTCATAGATATGCGGCGGCATCTCCCTCTAGGCTCTTCTCCTTGGAAGGGGAGAGCTCGGGTGGTGAGAGGTGGGGCTGAGAAGTTAAATAGAGCAGAGTTATTGTGGGGTGTTTTTTTGTGTGTGGCTAGAGGAGCTGCCTGCCATTAAAACCTCCCCTTGCTCTTTTATACGGTCATTAGCCAACCTGGACAGGGGCAAGGGAGTGGATATAACAATTCCCAGGCCTGTAGCCCATCCACCCTGCAGCCCCCCTCTCTCAAGTACCTGCTAACAGTTTGATCTCCCTTTGGTCACAGTCTCGTTCCCGATTGGGCCCCATTTCCTCGGTTAATAGGGATAAGGGCACTGGAGAAATTCTTTCTCCTTTCAATTAAGGCTGTAAATATTTTTGTTCAAGAGGTGGAAAAACACAGCCATCGATCTTGCTCTTCTTTAAACCAGACCTGCCCCTTCTCGCTGTTCCGCTGGTGAAAATCCTCAGTAACTCATAGGAACTTGTGTGTCACTAGGGCCAACCTGGCTGTGCACCAGGATTTGGGTGGCTGGCCATGGATAGCTGGAATTGGGGCATATTCCCAATGCAGACAATACCTTAGGCTAGAATGTGGCACTACGTGGACCGCAGTTCTCCTCTCACTGATGTAACTGCACTAAGATCCATGGCGGAAGGGTGGGTTCACACCAATATCGCTGAGAGCAGAATGTGGCTCTACATTGCTCCCACTTACACTCCTGCAACTGTCTTGAAGTCACTGCATTTCTCAGAAATAATTGAGCATAGGATCTATCCCCTAGAGGTCCTGTTCCACCTGCCGTACCCACAGGTCTCAATCAGGAGTAACATCTCTCGTAGGTACTTATATGTTCCCCATCACCCTCATATCTGAACGTGTCACAATCTTTAGTGTACAGAGTAGCAGCCGTGTTAGTCTGTATTCGCAAAAAGAAAAGGAGTACTTGTGGCACCTTAGAGACTAACAAATTTATTAGAGCATAAGCTTTCGTGAGCTACAGCTGTACTCCTTTTCCTTTTGCGAATCTTTAGTGTATTTATCCTCGCAAGGCTGCTTGAAGTGGGGGAGCATTATCCCCGTCGCGGAAAATCAGGCACAGAGAATCTTGTCTAAGGTCACACAGGATGTTTGAGCCACAGTAAGGACTTGAACTCAGCTCTTCCAAGTACCAGGCTAGTGCCCCAATCATGGGACCATCTGTTCTCTGCCTGTGTTGTGAAAATTAGTGAGGGGGGCAGAGTGTCCCCAGCCTGTAGTGGGTCTTAGTCTGCAATGCTTTGCCCCGTGTGAAGTGGCTATAAATTGCTGCCACCTAACATTACACAGCAATGGAGCAGGCAAATCGGGCCCCATGTGTTTCTGCCTGTTTGACGGTGGAGGGTGGGAGGAGGCCGGGACAGTAAACAGAAACATCCCCTCAGGCTTGCAAAAGCCTATCAGGTGTATCAAGTAAGAAGAAGTTGACTCAGTATTGCCAACCTGAAATCATGAGTCAGCCCTCTCCCAGATCATGATATTGTCTGACAAAATCTTAAGATTTTGGGGTTCTTTATTTCCTTTCTGGTTTTGAGCCTCTACGGCTGGTGTTTCCAAGCTTTTCTCTGCTGCCTGAGGGCTAGAAACTTACTGTTATTTTAAATGAAAGCTGCTGTTCTGACATAATCACACGAGTCCAGGAGCTGGGGCTTTAGAAAGACACCAAATACTGCAAGACTTGGGATACGTTGACAACACTGTTGATTAGGTTCAAGATGGTCCTCCTTTCCTTAGCAGCTTTGACATGACTTATTCCTGCACTATTTCAAACACTTTTTCTCTCCTCCAGTTCCCTAAAATGTTTGAATGAACTTCTCTCTTTTCACCAGGGAAATCCCTGCCAATGACTTCGCTATGTAGGAATTAAAAAAAAAAACAACAAGATGGAAAAAAACCAAACTCCTGACATTGGTACACAAAATATGCCCTGAAGTAAATTCCTGATGCAAAAGACACTCAGAAAAAAGTTTAAGAAAAGAGACTTCTATCTTCTTTCCAAAAGCCTCTCTGCAGTCATGGAAAATATCAGAGTATTAGTTACCTGATGGGATGTGTCGCATCAGCACTTGTAAAGGATTTTTTTTTTTGAGAGAGAGAGAGGGGTAGGAAATATGAAAAGCACCAGCCAACCCTCTGTCTGTAGAGCACCCCAACCTGTTGGCAATGTTTAGTGCATTCCATCTATGTGATGTCACATAGGCATAAAATACACAGGAACTGCCACACTTTATCAGACCAGTGGATTGTCTAGTCTGAGATCCCACAATGGCCCAGTACTAGCTGCTTCAGAGCAGGAAGCCCTGTAGTAGACAGATATACTGGGCACTACCAGCCCACAAAGAAAGTTTCTTCCAAACACCTGTGAGTTAGTCCGATGAAGTGAGCTGTAGCTCACGAAAGCTTATGCTCTAATAAATTTGTTAGTCTCTAAGGTGCCACAAGTACTCCTTTTCTTAGTGCTTGGCTTACGATCTGAAGAATGACAACATCTGACAATCATGAAAAAGGTATTTAAAAGCACCACAGTGAGCTGCTGGGTGGAGTGTGCTGAGAGAGCATGCGCTAGCATTCAGGCCACTAGTTACTGTAACCTGGACCATCTGAAAACTTGGACAAACCTCTGTGCCTCAGTTTCCCCATCTGTGAAATGGAGACACCGATACTTAAGCCCAGGGGTGTTCTGTATGACATATTGCAGACTGTCTTTGGAATTGCAAGTGATCACTTTAAGAGTGGGAGGATTACCTTGTCCTGCGGTGCAGGCTAAGGGGCTATGCAGGGAAGCATGTGATCAGAGTCAGTTTTGCAGAGAGCCAGGCTAGGATAAGGTGGAATGAGTTGTGTCTCTCTGTTTTAGGGAGCAGCCTGCTTTGTCTCTTTCTGGGTTTGGTTCTTGTGTCTTATGATTCTGAATCCTAAGAAATGAAGTCATGTTACGAGTATGTAACGTTTGTTATCTAACACAGCTTCCTAGATTCCAAAACCAGAACGGACTATCATAATCCTCACCTCTATACTCTGAAATGTAACCTTGTGAGGCTTATCCCAATAAGGTTTGCAAAATGCATTGTAAAGGTGCTGTATTAGTAAACAGAGAGGCACAATTCTCCTCTTGCATAATTGTAATTCCATCAATGTCAGCAGAGTTACTCCTGATCTACACCAGTATGTGAGAAGAATCAAGCACGCAATACTTGTACTAGAGCTTTCATTCTCCCTCCCCTCCCCCCCAAGCTCCCAGCCCATTGTTGGAGCTGCACTTTGGACTGGGATTATTCCTCCCTGTCCATTTTATCTTATTTCCATGTGGCATATTCTGAGTCCTTCATGCTCTCTTCTTGTTCCTCATGGAGTTGAAGGTAACATGATTCTGTTTGCTTGTGCACCAGCATCATTGAGATGGCAATGTAGCTCTGAGAATAACCTGTTCTCTGCAGCTGGTTGAAAATAGTCCATCAGAACTTTTGTTCTAATGGACATTTGGGTTTTCCAATTTTCATAGGAAGTGTCAGCTTTCCATTTTTTGTTAGAAAACCAAAAACTGAAAATTTTTTTCAGAGTAGCAGCCGTGTTAGTCTGTATTCGCAAAAAGAAAAGAAGTACTTGTGGCACCTTAGAGACTAACAAATTTATTAGAGCATAAGCTTTCGTGAGCTACAGCCCACTTCATCGGATGCATTACAGGTTTCAGAGTAGCAGCCGTGTTAGTCTGTATTCGCAAAAAGAAAAGGAGTACTTGTGGCACCTTAGAGACTAACAATTTATTAGAGCATAAGCTTTCGTGAGCTACAGCTCATTTCATCGGATGCATTGCGACAGGTTTCAGAGTAGTAGCTGTGTTAGTCTGTATTCGCAAAAAGAAAAGGAGTACTTGTGGCACCTTAGAGACTAACAAATTTATTAGAGCATAAGCTTTCGTGAGCTACAGCTCACTTCATCGGATGCATTCCGATGAAGTGAGCTGTAGCTCACGAAAGCTTATGCTCTAATAAATTTGTTAGTCTCTAAGGTGCCACAAGTACTCCTTTTCTTTTTGAAAATTTTTTGGCAGAAAACCACCATTTTTTCAGTTTTCAGCAGCAAATGTTTAAATTGCTGAAAGAAACTGGTTTCTGGTATTTCAGCCAAAAGTTGAAATTTTCTACAGGAAAAAAGTCCAATTTCCTGCCATCTCTACTATTTTCTCTTGGTTCATATACTGCGTGTTACTTTTATTATTACCCATACCTAGATCTGGTGTGTCTCACTTTCCCTGCCGAAACAACACAAAGTCTCTTCTTAAACAATGTTGCACCTTGATTGTGCATTACAGTAAAGGGTGACAGAATCCCTTCTAGTTAATTAGTTATATCATGACAGGAAAGATGGTCATGTGGATAATGCTTTGGACTGAGACTCAGACCAACTAGCTTCAACTCACGGCTGTGTCACAGGCTCCTTCTGTGACCTTGGGCAAGTCACTTAATCACGCCGTGCTTCAGTGTCCCATTGGTGAAGTGAGAATAATAATGCTCCTTTCCTCCGAGTCTATATCTCTCATCTATTTAGACTATAAGATCTTAAGGTCAAGGACTAACTTTCACTCTGTGTTTGTACCGCACCGAGCACAATCTGCCCTGATCTCAGCTGAGGTCTCTAGTGTAATACAAATACCAATGGTCAGTCATTACAAATTGCTACTTGGAAGCCTATGGACTCCACTCTGGTATCTTATAGTTCTTTTGGTGGTATATGTGCCGTCTCAAGGCTCCATTCACCGAGGGGGCTTCTGTGCTTTTACAGCCTGGGCTGTGGGCTACATGGGGTTAATGCTATTAGAATGAATACCAGAGGAATTAATAATGATTTGCTGCTCATCACCCAGCCTTCCTCCAGAAATGTAACGCAAGCAAAAACACGTTGAGAAATGCCAGAAAAATGCAGCAAATAAATAAATAAATAAATAAATACTGAAAAGAAAAGGATTGAGACAGTCTGGAACCACCACTGGGACGTAGCCCTGAGCAAGCTCTCTCCTACCACATGGCCCTGTGAGTCACTTGCAGGAAGTGATTTTAGACTGAGCTCCTGCTGGACTGGACTGCAATCCTAGGGCCAGATTCCACCCTGAGTTACACTCTGTAACCCTTCAAAGCTAAATGGGGGCACATGGGGTGGGGGGTGAGGGGGAGGTAACTCCGGGCAGGATCTGGCTTGCTATTGTGTTGGAGTGTCATACAAGAACTGGATAGGCTGTTTGCTCTGAAAAGGAGTGGTACAGAATAACAACTGGTCAGCTGGGATCTCATTAATACCGCTCCATAAAACAAGAGTGAAAGGATACTCCACATTAAAAGGCAAGGAATCAAAGTAGCATCAAAGCAATATCTTTTCGGGCACAACATACAATTAATTTGTGGAACTCATTGCTGCAGTATGTCAGTGAGGCAAATAGTTGAATATGTGTTTAAAAATTGAGAGAGATGAGATGGGTGAGGCAATGTCTTTTATTGGACCAATGTCTGTTGGTGAAAGGACAAGCTTTCGAGCCCCACAGAGCTTTTCCTCTAACCTAAAGAAGAGCTCTGCTGAATTTGAAAGCTTGTCCCATTCACCAATAGACGTTGGTCCAGTAAAGGACATTACCTTACCCACCTTGTTGCTCTAATATCCCGGGAGCAACACAGCTACAACAACACTGCAAACAGTAATGGACAACATCATTTTTTTAAAAAACATTGACATTAACATGGATAAGAATAGCATCTGCAGTTGTGCCAGGATAAAAACTAGCTATTAATCCTCATGCTTCAAGGCATAAACTGACAGTCAGGAAGAAAATTTCAATCTTGCCCACTACCATAGTATAGCCCTGTCCATTCAGGCACCTAAATGCCTGCCCTTACCAGAGAGTCTGAGTACCTCAGAATCTTTAGTGTATTTATAATCAGAACACCCCTCTGAGGTCAGGCAGTGCTATTATCTCCATTTTACAGACATGGAAACTGAGCCACAGAGTGGCTAAGTGACTTGCCCAAGGTCACACAGGAAGTTGGCCTCCAGGCAAGGAGCTGAACGCAGGTGTCCTGAGTCCCAGGTTAGCCCTCTAATCACTGGGCCCACCTTCCTCTCCTGTGGCTCATTTCGGGATACCAAAGATATTCCAAATCACTTTGCATGGTGTTCTGAAAGAAAAGATGGGTGTCGGACCGGGATGGTCACTTAATGACATGCCATTTTCATAGGCCACCAGGCTTCTCCAGTCCCCACCCAGACACAGCATGGCCTGAAATATTGCTGGCAGGACAAACCAGCTCCCTACTCGTTGTCATCTGAGAGTGCAATGATTAATGTTATGGGTGTCTCCTGCATTACCCTCCCCCTTCCACATCTGCACTGGGCTTCTATAGCTTGGTGCTGGGTGTCAGATCAGGCCTTTAGTGCTAAAATACATTTGGAGAGCCAGAGCTTGAAAAAGCTGCTGGTGCATGTTAGTGATGGATGATCCTCCCAATGGGTGGTGGGATCTATAGGGTTTGGAACTGAACTTCTCTGGTCTGGATATCAGATGAGATTGTTTCTATTTGTATTTCTGTGAGATTTCCAGTGCGGTGTGCAGGGACATACCAAAAGAGGATTGTTCACCTGCACATCTACCAATGTGATATATGCCATCATGTGCCAGCAATGCCCCTCTGCCATGTACATTGGCCAAACTGGACAGTCTCTACGTAAAAGAATAAATGGACACAAATCAGACGTCAAGAATTATAACATTCAAAAACCAGTCGGAGAACACTTCAATCTCTTTGGTCACTCGATTACAGACCTAAAAGTGGCAATTCTTCAACAGAAAAACTTCAAAAACAAATTCCAACGAGAGACTGTTGAATTGGAATTAATTTGCAAACTGGATACAATTAACTTAGGCTTGAATAGAGACTGGGAGTGGATGGGTCATTACACAAAGTAAATCTATTTCCCCATGTTTATCTCCCCCTTCCCCCCCCCCACTGTTCCTCAGACGTTCTTGTCAACTGCTGGAAATGGCTCACCTTGATTATCACTACAAAAGGTTTTTTCCCCCTGCTCTCCTGCTGATAATAGCTCACCTTACCTGATCACAGTGTGTATGGGAACTCCTATTGTTTCATGTTCTCTGTGTATATAAATCTCCCCACTGTATTTTCCACTGAATGCATCCGTTGAAGTGAGCTGTAGCTCACAAAAGCTTATGCTCAAATAAATTTGTTAGTCTCTAAGGTGCCACAAGTACTCCTTTTCTTTTTGCGGATACAGACTAACACAGCTGCTACTCTGAAACCAAAAGAACTGTTTCCCCACAGTATCTGGGTACCTCCATTTTCTGCCCGCAAAGTTAGGAGGCCAGTGAAAATGAAAATAACCCCCAAACCATTGATTTACATTTGGGGGGGAGGGAAGCGGGGCTTGGAAACCATTTGGAATGGATCTGAATTTGGATCGAAGGTCCAGGTCAGGCTCTGTGTCATCCCCCCTGCTAGATATATGGCGAAGACTGTCATTTTCAAATAAAATTTGCTTTATTATATTTTTTTCCCAGTCTGTAACAGCCAAAATGCGTCCTCATTGTCTGTTTCCAATCTGACCTGTGAAACCACTTTCTGCATTTGATTACAGGTTTCAGAGTAGCAGCCGTGTTAGTCTGTATTCACAAAAAGAAAAGGAGTACTTGTGGCACCTTAGAGACTAACAAATTTATTAGAGCATAAGCTTTCGTGAGCTACAGCTCACTTCATCGGATGCATTTGGTGGAAAAAACAGAGGAGAGATTTATATACACACACACAGAGAACATGAAACAATTCATGTTCTCTGTGTGTGTGTATATAAATCTCTCCTCTGTTTTTTCCACCAAATGCATCCGATGAAGTGAGCTGTAGCTCACGAAAGCTTATGCTCTAATAAATTTGTTAGTCTCTAAGGTGCCACAAGTACTCCTTTTCTTTTTGCATTTGATTAGTATCCAGCATGGTGATGGCGCTCTGAACCCCATTTCAATGGTTTGGTAGCTAGTGACCCTGCCCACCACCAGCTTAGTTATTTTTAATCAGTTATTTTTCTGCTTTTCACCTCACATTATTTCCTCCCCATAATCATTCATTTCCCTGTAACTCAAGTGAAATTTGCAATAAAACAATGGCATTTTGCAACTGTAGTGTGTTCAAAAATATAAGTCCTGATTCTTCTCTGAAGCTGAAGGAAATCAGGAATAACTCCATTGACACCAATGAACCTACACCAGAACAAAAGCACATGGGAATCAGGCCCCTGGATGTGTAGGGATAGTCTAATCCTCATTTAATTACTGTCTCGTAAAGAAACCAGAAATCAGGACAATTTGCATGCGTATTCTTACAGATCTGTGACTTGAGACCAGAGCTCATTCTTTCTCTTCTAATTGCTGCTTTCTTGTCTTCTTGGTTCTTTTGTTTTTCTCTGCAAGCAATCACAGCTTTCAGATGTTTTGGGATCACTCTGTGTGCTGCAATGCTAATGATTTCTTCAGCCAGCTTAATGAAATGGTACAAGCGTGCAGCGCAAGCGCACATTGCATATGCACTCACACTTCTAGGTATACACGTGTATGCAAACATGACAAAACATATCATGCACTCGGACACCAACACAAATGTAAATCTGGAGTAATTGAAGGCAGAAAGTAGCCTTTAAGAAGATAGTGCAGATAAAAGTTCTCATGACTCGCTTTCACAATACTTATTATTAGCTGTCAGAGGGGTAAAGGCATTGAGTAGAAGCAGCTGCCTGACAACATCTCTGTTATTATACTAAAGCCCAAGAACTACTTGCAGTGGAGAAACATACTAATATTAGAAATGACACCTATGTCCCATCTCTTGCAAACTAGTGTCCATTCATTAAATATATCAAAGATAAGCCAAATTCTTATAGCATGTTAAAAGCTATCTTATTTTTAAAATCATCTTAATTTTCATTTTATTTGTGTGTTTGTATGTTTGTGTATGCATGCATGCCGTTTTTAGTGGCACTGTGTTTTTATTTAATGCGCATATTGTACTTTTTGAGTTGTATGTAACATTTTATGACCATTTTGGGGGGGAGGGGTTCTCGGGATGGAGCCCGGCTGGTTTATTTGAGAACTGCTGCTTTTTGTAAAGGGACAAAGCAGAAGAGGATGCAAAGTATATAATTTCTGTAATTTTGTGTGATGGCAGCAGGATGGGTGGCTTTTTAGTTATGTTTTTAAGTCAAAATAGGTGAAGTGCCTTTTCTTGATTATTTTGTAATTGCAGGTACTTTAATAAAAAGAATTAAAACAGTGTCAACAAAAGCACAGGGGTGGATGCATTTAAATATATAGCTACAGATGCGTCAGTGTATAGAATGCACAAGCCATGCAACACATATTTTACACATACTCACAAGCATATACATAAATGCACACACACACTGACACACACACAGAGTCAGAATGAAAAGGAGTACTTGTGGCACCTTAGAGACTAACAAATTTATTTGATCATAAGCTTTCGTGAGCTACAGCTTACTTCATCGGATGCATTCGGTGGAATGTACTGCACTGTTCCCTATACTGTAAGAAATGGGCAGGGGTGTGACAGTGGTTTGAGCATTAGCTTGCTAAATCCAGGGTTGTGAGTTCAATCCTTGAGGGGGCCATTTAGGGATTTGGGGCAAAAATTGGGGATTGGTCCTGCTTTGAGCAGGGGGTTGGACTAGATGATCTCCTGAGGTCCCTTCCAACCCCGATATTCTATGTTCAAATGACTTAACAGAGCGTTTCCATCTCTAGTTGTTTTGGTTTTGTGAGTTTAAAAAACTCCCTGTGCATTTTCCCCCTGAATAGTCCAAAGTGACTTTTGCAATGCTTATCTCAGGAGGTGATCCCTTTGACAGAGAATAGACAGCTAAGATTATTTGGAAAATAAGAACATGATTAATAAAAAAGCCCTTAAATAAACAACCGTTCTAAACAGCAATCGAAATCCTTGGCATTTTTCTCAGCTCTTCCACAGAAAACTAATGCTTAAAGGGCACCCTTCCCTTCCATGTGGCCCATGCTGGTATAATTTATGGAACAAAGGAATTGGGGGGACTTTAGTGAGAGATTCAGAGAAATGGGGTAACCAGTATAAACATCCTACGGGGGTCAAATGTCTGTGTATCACACTTAAAACATGAGACCCATCGTTGCTCAAAAGTGGCTCATCCCGGGACAATGCAGGATGGATTGCGTTTATGAAAGCGTTTCCCCCTGCTGAGGCTTCTGGGAAATAACCTCGACAAAACCTTACAAGTTTCTAATGAACTGTTACAACCCTCCCCCAGGAATTCAGCTGATTGTATCCCCATGTTTGTAATTTGTGTGTGTGGCACAATTAAGAATTGATATGCTTAATATGAATGGAATACTTCAAAATGCCTGAATAGAGGCAGCCCAAGCTCCAAAACATTGTTTAAAAGTCCCACTCAGCCTGGGAGGGAAAGTTGTGTATCAATCTAGTTCTATAATAGTGTAATTTAGTGTCTAGGCCTGGACTCTGGTGGTGATATTGTACTGGAATGAATGAAACAGAGGACTTCAGGCTGAGCGGCAGCTCTAGGCCCTGGCTGGCTCTATTCAGGCCAAGCCTAATCGGCTTCAACTCAACTCTGCGCCAAAGCTTCCCTCTCAGTAGTGGATTTTTCTCTGGGTTTTGTTACTGTTTCTTAAAGAGCTCAGCTGGCTGCTGGGGCTGAAAAGAATCAAATTATTAAAGATTTTGTGGAAAATCCAGTGAGAATGGACCCATGCAATAATGATAGCATTGTGCCACTGTGGGCCATTCCCAGCTTCCAGTGGGGAGAAATTGTCAACTCTGTCTTTGTTTTCTTAACCCTTTCAATAGAAACAAAATAATATTTAGCTTAGCACAAAATACCTTCTTTTTAATTTCTAATCCTTTAAGGTTTTTTTTTCTCTCCTCTCCTCCTCCTCTCTCTCATTCACTTTCTCTCTCTCATTTTGTTGACTATCCTCCCAAATAGATTTATACAAATTCTTCTTTCTATAGCTGGTTGGCCAGAGGGGCATCTGTTATCAGGAAAGTCCTTCTTGTTAATTGGGATGTAAAATGGACAATTAAATCAGTTACGAGCAACTGCCACCAGCAAAGGAGGGAGGGGAGAAGCGGTCACACTTTATACTGAGGTTCCTTTTCTCCATATAAAAAGGGTTAATAAATGATTAGTAGATGTTTTAATTGTTATCAAGTCCAACAGAAAAATGGATTGACTATAACCCTCTAGAATACATATTAGTCATCAGTGTAACATGTTTCTAATGGTCGGTAAAAAATGTATTAGCCATTTATAAATGGAACTTTAATATACAGTGTGACCAAAGAAATCTTTCTTTCTTTCTTTCTTTCTTTCTTTCTTTCTTTCTTTCTTTCTTTCTTTCTTTCTTTCTTTCTTTCTTTCTTTCTTTCTTTCTTTCTTTCTTTCTTTCTTTCTTTCTTTCTTTCTTTCTTTCTTTCTCATAGCCACCTTTTTTAGTTAGAAACTATGTGGCTTTCAAATCTTAATTGGTGTCTCTAATTGGTCACCTATCTCTGTTGTTTATACCCATGTTAATATGTTGCTTCCCAATCAGTTGCAATTAGCCTGGTGCTGTGGGGGAATCGTCTTTATGTGTCATGTGTATATCGATCCTGGCACTTAAAGAATACAAGTATTTTTGTGGCTCAGCTGTAGAGTGCCAGATCGCAAATTAAGGCACCAGGGGCTTGGCTGCTCCCTTGCTTCAGGCCGGATGATAATGATCCACCAACACAGCTCCTTTGTGAAGAACCGGCAGCACTGTGACACCTCTTCACGGCGTTCTCATGGAAGAAACATTTCCAGTGCTGATAGGTCGGTGCCACAGATTGTGTGACACAAAATGCAAAGGCCAGAACCTCATCCGGTGTAAATTGTCGCTCCTTCTTTGAAGCCAGTGGAACATGTTGATTTAAACTGGACAAGGACGTATCTTGAAGATATCTTGAAGATCATAAGATGGTATCAAGTCTGGTACTAGGTCGGGGGGAAAGAAAAAAGACAAAAGGGTACTCACTGTACCCTTGCAGGAGAGCCCCTAATCAGGATATTCCTTCAACTTTGGCCCGCTCTAACCTATTGACAACAGAACTAGGTCACGCTGGTGAATAGGGTAGATTTTCTGCAGCCCCAGTGTCTTTCAGGCTGGGAAGGATTGTATGTTCAGTATTACAAACAGACCTTCTGTCTTTATTTCCCAACTGGCAGCGCATTGCTTAACAAGGAGAATTGGGCCAGCCATTTTCCTTGTCACAGATGGAGGGGGCTCCATCCAGTGTGCACCTTGCCAGTTGGCTTTCTTTCAGGGGAAGCTTATTCATGTTGTTAGTCCCCAGCCAAGTTCAGTTTAGGAAGGCTGGAATGTTTCAAACTGGGGGAGGGGAGGGAGGGAATCCAGGACTTCTTTGCCAGCTAGGTCAAGAGGAGACGGGATATGTCTGATTTTTATTTATTTATTTATGTTTAAAGCTGGATGAGTTTTTATGCCAGTTTTGGCAGCCTTCAAGAATGACCCTTCCCTCTTGAGCCACAAAATGAGGACAGCAAGGAAAGGCATCCCCCCCACCCCTCCCCGCTGCTGGTGCCTCACCCCTAGGGTGACCAGACGATAAGTGTGAAAAATCGGGATGGGGTGGGGGATAATAGGTGCCTATATAAGACAAAGCCTTGAATATTGGGACTGTCCCTATAAAATTGGGACATCTGGTCACCCTACTCATCCCTGACCTTCCTGGATCACCTGAAAAGGGCAAGAGAAGACTCCCATGGTTGGGTTCAGTATTTGGCCTCTCTGTTGAGACTGCCAATTGTGATGGCAACAGTGTCATTGGTTACCACCAACCTGGGTTGGAGATTGAATTCACAACTAGAGGTCAAAGCCAATGAAAACATCAGGTGATGAGCCAAAGATCCAAAATATAGAGTATCTTTGGACCCCCTAGGTAATGGTGTCCTTATGAGATCACATGGATCTAGGCTACCAGGAGCAACAGCCGAGAGCAGGACTAGAAATGCAACTCCTTCCTTCTGAAAACTTGGTCTATTGGCATTTGAAGTGGTTGCAGAGGCCCTGGGAGCAACCAGAAATGTCACCAGTGACTCTGTCCCCTGGCCCTTCCCACACTGTAAAGGGCAGTCAAAAACACCTATATCTGGGATTTTCAACACTCCTTTGAGAAGGGGAATCTCCCACCCACCCTAAAATATGCACTATCCTGACCAGTACTAAAGAAACCATCGCTCAGCCCTAGAGCCCTTACAATTGACTGCCAGGTGCCTTTACGAAGCCAGCAAAGTGCAGCCTTTCCAACGCCGCCATTCAGCTTCCATTATCCTGGATCCCTCCCAATCAGGCTTCACAGTATTGTTCAGAGATGCTTGATATTGCCCTGGTGAGTGACCATCTGCCGCCCATAGACAAGGGAAATGCAACCCTACTCACCCTGCTGGACTTCTCTGTGGAATTCCATAGCCCTGCTCCCCAGGTACACCAGTCTCTTTTGCTGAACCATTTAACGGCTCCCTCAATGTGTCTCTGAGATCAGACTTGGGTGGAGAGCAGCTGGCTGAAACTGAATCCAGGCAAGGCTGAGATGATAACGGTAGGAAGAGGGAAAGCTTTAGAAGAACTTATCTTCTCCAGAACTTCCTCCTCTATTGATGGCACCTGTCCCTTGCTGGTGGTTAACAACCTTGGGACTCTTCACTGCCATAAGATGCCCATACTGCCCTTGGGGCAGGTGTTGAGAATGGTGTTGGCGTATGTTTTAAGGTTGGCAAATTTTGGAAAATAAAATAACCTAAGCTCTGAAACTGGCTCAAATGCAAAACTGGACTAGATGGGAAGGATCCAGTTTCACAGTTAAGTTTGTTGGTAGCAGTTGTTATTGGTTTGCATGTCCCTTTAATGACAATTCAAAATGAGAGGTTCCTGTCTGGAGGTGTCTGTACAATCAGATCCTTAGACTGCACCAGTCATGCAACATTGACACTTACCCATGCAAGATGTGTTGCTGAAAACAGTGAGACTACTCACATGAGTAAGGGCTGTAGCAACTGGCTCTGACTGAGCACAGCAAATGCTGACAAATATGGTGGGGAAATTGTATGGAAAGGGCAGTAAAAGACCACGGAAAGACCTGAGCACAACTCTTGGCAGAGAACAATTTCATCTCTTTCTTTTCTGTGAGTGCATTACTTGCAAACAGATCCCTACGAATTTCTTCTCTATTTGAAATCATCCACCAAGTGACTCATGAAAACCTGGGTTATAGGAGAATTTTACTTGGACTAGTCACCACTCACTTTTTGCACTGTATGATGGGTTAGATAAGTCACATGATATTGTATCTGCTTCCTGATTGGATAGCTTCAAAACACACATACATACGCAAAACCCCTTTGAAAATGGCCAGGAAAATGCTTCTGTATATTATTGTGAGAATTTGAGACCTTCCACAAACACTCTTGTGAACCAAATTATGCATGGATGTTTGTGTAAAGCTAATACTATCAGAACACGTGTGGTTTTTACTCAAACAAATGTTCACAGATATTTGTTTGCAGAATTCAGTTGGCTCTAACATGAAATATACTTTAGTCACATGTGACGTCTCGATTATTTAAAAATAATGAGTGCTTATTATTCTGCTTTTCAGTGTTGACAACTTTCCTGATTTTACTGTTTCTTGTAATATTTGATGTTTTTCTTGCAGTTACCGGCAGCTTCGGCTTACATGAAAATCTCAGCATTCGTTAAAAAAAATTCCTAAATTGCTAGAATTTGTGACTGGGCTTGAAAATATGATTCCTAAGGGCTCAGAAAACAGAAGGCAAATAAAAAGATCCCAACACTGAGTATTTTTAAAATCCCACGATTTTTAAATCAATTTCATGATTTTAGAGGGCCTGACTGATAATTTATGAATGCTTAGGGGTTGGCAATGCTGTGATCTTGTGCATGAATATCTCTCTTATTAAAGAATAATTTAAATTCTTTCCCCTGAAAAGACTCCAGCCTTCCCATGGTAGAGCTTTTTCCTTTCACTGTATTCAGGGGACCTTGGTTGTAGCATCATAGAATCATAGACTCATAGGGTTAGAAGGGACCACAAGGGTTAACTAATCTAACCCCTTGCCAAGATGCAGGATTTGTAGTCTCTTCTGTTATCCACAAGAGGCAAGCCACCAAACAACAGACATGCTTATTTCACTGCAATGGAAATTAAGCAAAGTTCTGCTGTGTTAGTCTTAAATATTAGCAGGACTTGTCTACATGGAGAAATTGACTGGAATAGCTATTGTGGAATAAATTATTCTGCAATAGCTATTCTGGAATAGCTTCTCATGTAGACACTGTTCTAGAATAAAAGTCATTTGATTCCAGAATGATTTCTCCACTTTGGAAATGCATTAATTAGTATGGAATAAAGTGACTTTTATTCCAGAATGGAGACTTCCCTCATCAAGATGCCTCTGCTGCTTAGTCATCCTCTGCCAGAGGTTCTCATCTCTTCCATCTTGTTCTCAAATCAAAATGGAAAAACATGTTTAATTGCTGCTTCTCTCAGACTTAGACATTTGGCCACTGAAGGGGGCACTGAGAAGTGTGACAAGCAACCACACGGTTTTGTCCTCCCTAGGCTCTGAAGTTCTAACGACTTCATGTACTTGGAGAAGGCATCTGCCTTTACTTTGAGTTGGAGGTGAGCATGAGGGCTGGATGAATAGGTTTGGGTAGGGTGTTCCTGGAATAGAAAGCAGAGTAGAAGAAACCACCAGGACATGTGTGGCGGAAGGAGATGAAAGGTATATCGAGCCTGGCAGGAGTGGCAGAGTTGGGGGGGGGAGGAAGATAGCAGGTAGGAGTTGTAACTATTAGATGGGTGATGAAATGCCCCGAAGACATGAACAAGAAGTAAGAATGTGATAAGCAGAGTGATGGGGAGCCAGCAGAAGGTTTCAAAGAAGGAAACATGGGCCTAGCTTTGGGCAGCAGCATTTTGGACAGATCAGAGGAGGGTCAGGTGGGTGTCAAAGAGGCAAGAGCAGATGTCTAGCCAGAAATCAGTTAGAAGGTAGAAGAACAAATTAGCTATCAGAAGAAGAGGGAAGGGTGGGTTTTACAGATGTTCTGAAGGGCGACATGACAGGGTTGGTTTACAGCTTGCATGTGGGTGGAAGAGGGCAAGATGCTGTTTAGCTCCATTTCTGCTCCCAGCGGCATGACCGTGACTCCCACTGAGTGCAGTGGGAGGTGCGGACACCAATCGGAAGGCAGAATGCAAAACCACGAGTACTGAGTTTATTATAAAGCAACTGCCGATACATTCAGTGCTGGGATACCATGATGATGGGGGCAGCACAAGAACCTGAAGAGACTAGAAACATTCATCACAACAATTAAACAAAGGCTGGAACATGGCTGGTATTAGTCAGGGCTTTAGGAGAGCTCTGGCAATCAGTTTGTCTATTTCCCATCTCTGTCATTGCCATCACTTGGAGTCACAGAATCATAGGAATGATGACTTCACTAGGTCCCTACTAGTCCATACCCCCCATGCTAGGGCAGGATTAAGTATACCTGCACCATCCTTGATAGGTGTGTTTGTCTAACCTGTTCTTAAAATCCTCCAAGGACAGGGATTCCACAACCACCTTAGGTAATTTCTCTGTCTCTTTCTCTGGTGCCCCCCTGCACTGCAGGAGCCCATAGTTAGAGATGGTCCCTTGTCCATGTTTAAATGGTCTTTTATTTCCATATTGCATCTATGGCCATATCAGCATCAGGAAGCCTCACAATGGCCTTCCTCTACCCAAAGGAAAGACCAGTCATAGGTTTACGCCCATGTTGGACAGTAGTAATACAGTGACTGGCTATGTGAATGTGACCATCAGTATGAGCCAGAATCTGACCTGAGCTGTACCAATGCAAATCGAGAGTAACGCCACTTACTGGAGTTGCTCTGGATTTACACAAGTGTAAATCAGAGCTCAGTCCAGCCCAATGCAGAATTCCATCTGAATGAAAAACCTGTATCAGAGCATTATTGCCCTTACTGCGGCATTGTATGTAAGATTAGAGAGCTAATAATTCCAAGCACTGGTGAGGCCTCTTTGAGGACATATATTTTTGAACTTCTCACAGGATTGTGAGAATAGGGAGAATACCCCTATTAAGATAATATACCTTATGGAAAATCCTATAGGTCTTATTAGAAATTGATAACCTTTCCATAGGCTTTGGAACCATCCTATAGAATTGAATACATAATTTTATCACTAGAGCATCCTGTGGGAAGGGCCAAAAACCGATAGAAAGGAACTCATTCTCTAATAAATCCTATGGGTCATACCCCTAGTAAGTGTCAATCAGCACAGAGCCACTGACGTTAATGAGGATAGCTGATTTAAACCCAGTTGACGATCTGGTTGTATACGTTTTAAGAGAAATATCTATAGAAGCCTATTACACCTCCATAAAATTCTATTGTTTTAATCCCTATTCAAATCTAGCGGTCTCTCCTAAGAGGACTGGTAATCATCCCAAACTCTGCTGTATTGCTATTGTAAGATATAGAGCTAAATGCTTCCATCATTCACGCCACTGAAATCCCATTGACTTCAGTGTGCCACACTGGCATAACTGAGGGTAGAATTGGGTCAATGGTGGGTCTGGGCCACTAATGAGGAATACTAAGGAATTTATAAATAAGTCTATAAAGAGGAATAACGTTAATCAGAACGCAGATAGATTTGTTCAAATGCTTTTAAGGAAATGTGGAAGTTTCATAGACTGACCATGAAATTACAACAGGAAGCCATGGCCCATTTTGACAAAAAGAAGGTCAAGGTTGGATTAGATATCAAGAAAAACTTCCTGCCAGGATGACCAACCAGACAATGTGACTGTTGGCAAGAGAGGCTGTTGAGCATCTAAGATTAAAAATATCCCAAAGAGACTCTCTGAATTGTTCAAGGGTGTAACGTATGGGGAAAGCATGTACCAGATGCCAAATTTTTGTCCCATTGAAATCAAGAACAAAACTGCAAGGGACTTCAGTGGGAATCAAGATTTTGCAAGTGGGACCCTTCCAGGTTGACATCACAGGAACACACAACATATGTCAAGCTGCTACCAGTGCAGGGAATGAATGTTGCTAATACCAAAGTTAGGTAACGCTCAGTACTTCCGTTCTGTCACCGAAATCCAAGAAAGTCGGGTGCAGCCTGTGGGAGGCATTGATTTTGAGCTCCAAGTCTTTTCTGGTTGAGGGTTTGGAGGTGAGGACAAGGAGCATTGTAGTCTGTCACTAACTTCCTGTGAAATCTTGGGCAAGTCATCTAATCACTCGGTGCTTCAGTTCCCCATCTGCAGCATGGAAATGCTAACATTTACCTGTCTAATGGCTGCAAAGATCTTCAGATTAATGGGTTTTTTAGCGGCGCAAAGTATTATAATGATCTCTCTTCCTATTCCTCTCTTTAGTTATGATGAGTTTATTTTGGCATACAAGTCATACGGTGGTACGCATCGCTATATTGATGGACATCCCAGTGGCAGCAGAAGGTTTTCTAGTTTTTTAAGTGAGGTTCAAAATACTAGCATTTCCCTGGCACTGGACATTTTTACGCCTGGGTTTGGTTTTTCAGCCTTCTCAGAAGTTATCACTCCTTCATTCGTTTCCCCACACCATTCCCTCTTGCCAAGTGGTGTCTTTTGTGTGGTTTAGCTCCCACTGCTTACATATTCTGCGATAGACTTAATGCATGTTCAAACGGATCAACTGGCCATCAGTTCCAGCTGAGAAACTGGCTTCTGATGTATAATAATGGCCTGCCTGCGAAAAGAGGAGACGTGCACCCAGTGGAAGTGTCACTCCCAGGGTATGTCTACCCACTGGGGATTGATGCACCAGGGGTCGATTTAGTGGGTCTAGTGAAGACCCGCTAAATCGACCGCAGATCGCTCTCCCGTTGACTCCCAGTACTCCACCGAAACGAGAAGCGTAAGGTAAGTTGACCGGAGAATGGTGTATAAGTCGACCTAAGCTATGTTGACTCCTGCTACATTATTCACGTAACTGGAGTTGTGTAATTTAGGTCGACTTACCCCCGTAGTGTAGATAAGGCCTCGGCTTCATTAACGATGCTAGGTACAAAGGCAGTAATCAAAAGTGATATAAAGACTTTTTCATCGCACTAGCCCCAAGGTTTAAGATAGAGATAGTTTCCCTTTAGAAGGTAATTTGACTGGATCATGAATGAATCGGTCTGATTAGCGATTCTTCGGTGGAATATACTGGGGAGAAATAGCATTGTAGCCAAACAAACCTTTCACAATATGTTATGTGGGTAGGAATATGTCATTTGGCCATGAGAATCCAACTGCCCCGGGTGCTTTAGTGATGGGTGCTTTTAAAATGCTTCAGAGTAGCAGCCGTGTTAGTCTGTATTCGCAAAAAGAAAAGGAGTACTGGTGGCACCTTAGAGACTAACAAATTTATTAGAGCATAAACTTTCGTGAGCTACAGCTCACTTCATCGGATGCATCCGATGAAGTGAGCTGTAGCTCACGAAAGCTTATGCTCTAATAAATTTGTTAGTCTTTAAGGTGCCACCAGTACTCCTTTTCTTTTTTTAAAATGCTTGCGATACATGAGACAAGATAAAGTGGATGGGTTAGATTATGTCTGGGGGCAGGTTTATCCCTTCAGGCGGTGATGGGGTCAGAGTCTGAGCTCCTCAAGCTAAGCACAGAGTCAGACCTTGGGTGCCTGCTTCTGCAACACTCACAAATGCAGCTGGTGCTTATTTGAGAGAAAGCCCCCATTGGCTTCAGCTGGGCGACGCACTTGAGAAAAGGGCTCAGGGTTGATTCCACAGTCACTGCTTGGGTGCAGACTTTTTTTTTTTTTGCACCCATTGGAGAAAGGGGATGGTCCAGGGGGTGGGATACAAGCTTGGGGCATTGGGATTTAATTCCCTGCTGTGCCATAAACTTCCTATGTGATCTTGGGCGAGACACTTAGCGTTTCTGTGCCTCCGTTCCCCAGATGTAAAAGGAGGATAATAGCATTTCTCTGCGTCACAGGGGACTTGTCCGGGTAGATATACTCAAGTTAGTGAATTGTTCAGGTGTTGTGGTAATGGAAGATAGATTACCCCAAAACACTGATTATCTTCTGCTCTGATGAATAGCCAAGCTGGGGAAGTGGAAATGGAAAACCATTTATTCACAAAATGCCACCTCGTCTGTGTTTGCGTATTAGCCACAATCAAATGTCAAATGTAACTAACTTTTCAGTTATATGAATTTATGTGACATCAGAGGGAGTCACTGGAACATAGGTGCTGACTCCATGGGTGCTCCGGGGCTCAAGCACCTGTGGGAAAAAAAGTGGGTGCGCAGCACCCACCAGCCACAGCTGTTTGGTGGCAGTGATGCACAGCTGTTTGGCGGATGGGGGAGGTGGTTGGGCATAGGTGCTGACTCCGAGGCTGGAACACCCACGGAGGAAAATGGTTGGTGCTCAGCACCCACCGGCAGCCCCCCACATCAGCTCCCCCCACCTCCTCCATCACCTCCTAGCCGCCAGCGGCTCCGTGAATCAGCGCCTCCCCCACCCTCCTCGTGTCTCCCACCCACTGTGATCAGCCGTTTTGCAGCTTGCAGGAGGCTGGGAGGAAGGGGGGAGGAATGAGGACGTGGTGTGCTTGAGGGAGGGGGTGGGAAGAGGAAGGGCGGGGACGGGGCCTTGGGGAAGGGGTGGGGTGGGGGCTGGGACAGAGCCGGGGGTCGAGCACCCTCCAGCACATTGGAAAGTTGGCGCCTGTGTGCTTGGGGGAGAGCAGTGAGTGGTGGGTGGGTGGGGGCCTCAGGGGAGAGGTTGGAGCAGGGCAGGAAGAGGCGGAGTGAGATCAGGGCCTCGGGGTGGCGCACCCCTGGAAAAAAATAAAAGTCAGCGCCTATACACTGAAGCGAGGATATTTAATCTGCAATCAATATCAGAGACTATGATGCATGTAGTGCTCCATGGCTCTGGAAAGATGCAAACCTTGAGTTTGGCTCAAACATAATTTTCTTGGAGAATTATTGCAGATCTGGAGCCATTGCCAAAGAGATGCCAATGACCAGACGACAATGGAAGCTGCAATAACCGTCAGGCTCAGGGGGGCACCTGCAGTCTGTTGCTATTCTTACACAACCCCAGCGAGTGCTGAGGTGAGTTAGGACTCAGCTAGGAACTGGTGGGGTCTTTGATCTTTGGCTGCAGAGTTGATGTAGCTGGGTACATTTATGAATGGGATTACATGATGGGGTTCCCTGCTTGATGGGATGGGACTCAGTGACCCAGGAGATACCTTCCAGACCTGCGAAAGATAAATTAGTTTCTTTTAACTGTAGGGGATTGGGGAAGAAACCTTACTCTGTCTTTTGAATGCATGTCTTGGGCTTGTCTTCCTCAACCCAATTCAGTTAGTGGCCAGTCTAAAAGTCTGACCCTTAGAGGCTGTGTGGCATGCACAGCTGAACATGATGGCTGGGTTACCTACAGAAGTCAGGCTCCACTATGCTGACAGGTATAATACATGCGTGTATAAGAACTGGGTTCTAGTCTCATCTGTGCTACTGACTTGCTTTATGGCCTTGGGAAAGTCACCCAATCTGCCTGACCCGCAATTAACCCAATGGTAAAATGGGGATGATGGTACGTACCCATTTGTAAAGTGCTTTGAGATCTAGAGCTGCAAAGTGTAAATGCAGAGAGTTTTGGGAGGGAAGGGGCAGAGCACATGGCAGGGAAGCACTTTGTACCTGGGAGTTGTATTTCTCACCCCAGACACAGTGTTCAGCACCAAATTCCTTTGCTGATAAGTCTCCTGTTTCAGCCTTTGGAGGGATTAGCAGCCAGCTAAGGTGTGTACTCTCCAGCCACCCCAGGGCCTAACATCCAAAGACCTCTAGAGAGCTTATACGCTAGTCATAAAGTAAAGGATTAGGAGGGTATTATTAACACTGCATCTGTCATATTAATATCTGACTGCTGGTATAATTGCCACACATCTGCCCCTTGGTCTGATTTATGTTTCAAGGCATGCAGGCGTTCACCGACACCCCTCCCAAACCTCCGACATCCACAGCACAGCTGTTGAGGGCCCTCTTAAGAATCCCGAGTGGGAGAAAAAGACACATCCTAAAAAGGTTCTGTTTCTGCTTGGCAGGAGCAAGGGAGACCTGAAAGAAGAGATCAGTAATATTTCTGGGGACTTCCTTTGGAGTGGAGGACAGAGAGGGGGGAAGTGGTTAAAGCAATGACTGGGGTGTATAAAGATCTCTTTTTGAGTCCCTGCTCTGCCACAGACTTCCTCTGTGACCTTGGGCAAGTCACTTTACGCGCTCAGTGCCTCAGTTTCCCATCTGTAAAACAGGGCTAATAGTATTCTTTACTTCCATCTTTTGTCTGTCTCGTCTATTTAGATTTTAAGCTCTCTTACTTTGTCTATAAACAGCGACTAGCACAATGGAGCCTTGATCTCCGTGGGCCTTTAGGCTCTTTTGTAATATGAATAATAATAGACTCCATGCCAGTCCACAGTGATAATAATTCTTAGCAATAATTATTAGGAAAACCCGTAAGTGATCAATACTTGCAACACACTTGTGAGATGTAAACTCTTTGGGGCATAGGCTGACATTTACAACACTGAGAATAATGGCCATATTTTTTGGTAGGTTCTGGCCCCATCAAAACCAATGGCAGCTTTGCCATTTGCTTCATGTGAACCAGGATTTGCCCATGCATGAATATTCTTAAGAGTGAACTGAAACTCTGCCAAGACATACATTCCTAGTTTTGTGTTTCTCCTACAACAGCGAATGACATGACTGCGATGATATGCTTACTTACAGAATATTATTTAGCCAGTAGGTTTTTCTTTTATGTTGTATAGACCTACAAGCAAAGGGAGACAAAACTGGAACTCAAGCTGTGTGGAAGATTGTTCTTTTGTGTGTATATTTTGTAGCTGTCTTCTTTATTGAGCACTTCTTGTTTAAAGTGGCTGATGATTCCATAGATTGTGACAATAGCTAATCTATTTTAGGGCTGTGTACTGAAGCACATCACTGTATTATGAGTGCCTTCCAGGTTAATTAGATTGGTATAACATGGGCTTTAGGGGTCTTAGGGAGACGAGCCAAAGATTCTATCCATGGTTATAGGTCTGGTGTAGTTCAAACAGGCACATTAGTAAGAATGAAGGATGAGGCATGAAAGCAGGAGCTGTGGGCATCATAGAGGAGATCAGAAGCAGAAAATATTAAGAAATGTTAGCCTTTTGTGGAGGCTTTTGGAAAAGGAGAGCAGAGTTTGCTTAGTGGCACAGGAGCTATGAAAGGGGTTATAGAAGTGCAAGAATTAGCATTATTATGACTTACCATGTCTGAGCTGGAGTGGACATTTCCGTGGAGGAGCATCCAATCCTAAATTCAGTTCTCAGCGAGCAAGCAAAAGAGAGGACTAATTTTTCTAAACATTCAGCTTTCCACCCTGCTAATATGCAAGGCTTTAATCTTACCCGTACGGTATAATCTAATGATCTGGAGTCTGAAGCACTTCCCTCTCGTATTTATTTTGGGGACATTTACAGTTACAGAGCACATTTTGTCAGCATGACATTTTAGAACATTCTGAATGAGTGGGGCAATGATACATTTCCAACACTAAGAGATCGGAGACCTGGAGTGAATGAGCGCAACTTCCGACATCCTCACTGATTGTCAGTGACTTCAGTTCCCAAGGGAATATATTGTCTTGTTCTGTTTAGTAGTCAGTCTACAGAAAGTTTGGAATGGAATGTCCCAAAGCATTTTCTCTTTCTTTCCATGGTGCATTAGTGTTTTTCTTTCAAAGCCGAGTTTGTGGCACTTGCAAAATTACCGCCCTCTTAAATTTAGTCTTCAAAATTGTCCACAAATCAGATTTACAAGCAGCATCAGGAGCTGACAAGAACCCCTTCTCTTGTGGGAATGAAAAGACAATAGGATCCTTGTGACTTTGGAACCGAGAGGGGACTCCACTTACTACTGTTGCCAAACTCCTTTGGAGGGATGGTTAGTGACATGAGCACTGGGTCTGAAATACCTAGACTCCTTTCAACCACAGATTAAAATTGCAGCAGATTCAACTCAGCACTCTTTGCTTCTTCAGTAACTCAGTGGCGGTTTGTGCAGTTTATTGCACTGGGGATATTTTAGACAATGTTGTGTGTGGATATTAAGCATCCCTCAGTGTTTTTTTTTAATCAGACTAGAGCTTTGCCTTGGTTAATTTAACTACAGCTTTGTTTCGGCCTCCATTGTTGTGCTGTAAACTTCCTTCCAGCTTAGAGGCTGCATGTCCGGGAGAAAAGTGGCTTCTCTAGTCTGAGCAGGTGGCATACCTCTGAGCTTATGCCTGTGTCATGTCATTTCTGTCACAATGAAAATTTTTGCAACCCTTCCTCAATCCTCAGAAAATGTGTTTTTTTGGGCTACAAATTGTCATGCAAGGGAGGGATCAGAGAGAATATTTGGTGCTAAAACTGGGGTGAACTGCCCAAGCCAACTGGAAATCTAAGAGTTTAAAAATGAAACTGTTTTCCCTGATTGGGAAAATTCTTTTAGCATTTTTCTTGTCCTGTTATATCGCCACGACAGAGAGGCCTGTAAATTCCAGAATGAGTTTGCTCTTTAGATCCTGGTGCCCACCAGTAAGAACATAAGAATAGCCATACTGGGTCAGACCAAAGGTCCATCTATCCCAGTATCCTGTCTTCCAGCAGTGGCCAGTGCCAGGTGCCCCAGAGGGAATGAACAGAACAGGTAATCATCAAGTGAGCCATCCCCTGTTGCCCATTCCCAGCCCCTGGCAAACAGAAGCTGGGAATGCCTCTTGGGAAGGGAGTGATCACCACATTTTGAAAGTTGTTAACCCCTGAGATACAGAAGGAATACCAAAAATGCCCTAGGTTAATTTTGTGGACATTTGAAGCCTGCTATTAAAGCTCATCTCACGAGGCAAGGCTTGTGAAAGGTGTGTGCTAATCAGACTTGGCAGGTTTATACAACGGCTGTTGGCTTCATGATCAACATGATGCTTTTAAGATGAGGAGGGGAAGCTTGCAGCTTTAATAGATAAGGACTTTGGCCCAGATCCTCAAAGGTATTTAGGTACCTAACTCCCACTGAAATCAATGGGAGTTTGGCACCTAGATACCAGGTGTTGTTCCTAATCTGTTATAAAACAAAGCCCATACACTGTGTAAAGTCAAAACTCACCCCCTCCCTTATTAACAAAGACATTAATAATAACAAATATCAACCAAAACTTCCCCCCCAGGCTTGGCAGCTCCTACTGTTCCTACTGCAGGTTTGCTCAGCCCTCACCCTAGGTCCTCTTTCTCTAAAGAGCCACACCCAGCTTCTTTCTCCTACGCAGCTATAGCATGCCATTCACCTCAGTGTTAGCAGAATCTACTGCTATGTTATTGTTTTTTCCCAAAACCCTTAGGTTAATATTCAAACTATATGCTTCAGAGGAAATTTAATCTTCTTTATTTGGCACATTTGGTAAGCGGTGCTAAAAGAAGCATCCTTTCCCCACTCTCATTACTGTAGCTTCATCCATAGACCATTCCCATAGATAACTTTTTAATTCAGATGACTGCTAGGCATCTACTATAAAAGAGTCATGTGTGGCCTCCAGGGTAGATTTTCAGTGCTGACATGCAAACATGCTAATAAGGCATGTAACAGCAGTTGAAAGCAGTTTTTACCTCAGGCTTGCAACCAGCAACTTTTGTTATTAATAGTTATAAAAACAAAACACAACCCCATTATTTAGATTGCCAGCCCTTTGGAGACAAGGACTCTGCCTTTTTGTTCTGTGTTTCTACAGCCCCTAAGACAATGGGGACCTTATCCATGATGAGGACTCCTAGACACTGCCACAATGCAATAAATAGTAATAACCCCCCCATATCCCATTTCTCTGGGTGTGTTTCCAACACCCAACCCCTCCCCCCCATTAAAGGCCAAGTACTTCAGAAAAGTTGCACAACAATTCTGAAGGAGTCCTTGCTTGTATTTGGCACGTATGCTGTGTGTAAGAATTTAGCATGTATGGTGTCTTTTAATATATGAACAGGAGTCTCTGATGTAAGCCATGGGAGCTAATGTTCTGCTCTAAATGGCATTGGTGAGGCCTCAGCTGGAGTACTGTGTCCAGTTCTGGGTGTCACACTTTAAGAAAGTATGTGAACAATAGGAGAGAGACAGAGGAGAGCAACAAAATTGATAAAAGGTTTAGAAAATCTGATCTATGAGGATGGGATAAAAAAAGGGCATGTTTAGTCTTGAGAAAAGAAGAATGAGGGGGGACCTGATAACAGTCTTCAAATATGTTAAGGGCTGTTATAAAGAGGATGGTGATCATTTGTGCTTCAGGTCCACTGAAGGTAGGACAAGATGTAATGGGCTTAATCTGCAGCAAGGGAGATTCAGGTTGGCTATTAGGAAAATTTTATAACTCTAAAGAACAGGTTACTAGGGGAGGTTGTGGAATCCCCATCATTTGAGGTTGTTAAGAACAGGTTGGACAAATACATTGCCAGGGATGGTCTAGGTTTGCTTAATCCTGCCTCGGGGGTAGGGGTGTGGACTAGATGGTCTCAAGGTCCCTTCCAGCATTTCTATGAGTCTATATAACACTTTTTTCCCAACAGAACCAACACCTGCTAAGGGGGTGGAGTGTTTCAGGCAGTCCCTGCTAGCTTGTTACACCAAAAACCAGATGGGCAATCTATTCAGATCCTGAAGTGCTAAAGTGTGTCAGCAAGCCTTCCACATGTTGATTTCTGTGTGTGGAAGGCTTGTGGGTCCAGGTTCCTAACCTACAGTTACTCAGGTAGTATGAGTACTTACTGATTTAGCTGTGAATATCATCCAAAGTCACATGGCTACACACTTGAGCTGTTTATTGTCCTACCCGCTGCAATTAATTAAAACCATTTTCCTAGCCAAACTGATGTATGGAACCAAGATGTTAACATGACTGAGGCCCAATCTTCTATGGTGTTGGTTCCAGATCTCAAAAGATGAAACCATCTGATGCTGTTCAGTGGTCTGTATGAATGAATTTGTGACCTCAGTCCAATCCACAGGGACAGGTCTCCACATCACAAATCCCACCCATCCCTATTGATACTCATCTCAGCAGCTTCTGCTGGAACTTGAGCATAGATTTGAGCATGGGGCATAGATTCAGAACAGCTCTTCATTCCTAGAGGTGCTCTGAATGCTGGCACGTTGCTTGTAATAGCGTGGTGCGTGAAGGAAGTTTGCCAACTGCCACTGCTCATCTTGTACTTTCTCTGTGGATAAACACACAATCTCTGGAGATGAAAAGAATGCTGTACTCAACCAAATTTGAAAGAACCAGGCAGCGAAATGGGGTTTAAATGGACAGGGTAGTACCATAGGTATGTTTTTCTCATTATAGACAGATGCAGAAATCTATTTAATCCTGCTGTCCTTTCTCCAAGCCATCTGACAGACACACAGAGTTGACCTCTCCATAACACTAGCACCAAGTTCATTAGTTAACACTTTTCACCTGTTGACACTCGCAAGTAAATCCAGACTGGATTGTAGCCCTGTGGAATGCAATTTTGGCTATGTGCCACCCGAATGCATATACAATAGAAGAAAAAAAATCCCCACCTGCAAATAAAAGGCCACAGTAAGCAAATTCCAAATCCAGGCAAGGGAGAAATGGGTGACACACTTCCAAATTACACTGGCATGGATCTGGACTTGTTTAGAATGATCCAATGGCTGAAAGATGAGCTAGACAAATTCAGACTGGAAATAAAGCATACATTTTTAACAGGAGGATTACTTTACCGCTGGAACAATTTCCCAAGGGCCGTGGTTGGTTCTCCATCACTGACAATTTTTAAATTAAGCTTGGATGTCTTCCAAAAAGCGTTGCTGTAGGAATTATTTTGGGGAAGTTCTATGGCCTGTGTCATGCAGGAGGTCAGACTAGATGATTGCAGTGAATCCTCCTGCCATTGGAATCCATGAATCTATGAATAAGGAGGAACTGGGTAGTCAACCTAGCATTGAACAATAGTTAAGGACCTGATGTTTCTCCCAGAGGCTAAGTGGCCGCAACTCCCATTGCCTTTGATAGGACCTGAAACCACAGAACATTTTGCCCCAATTTTGGCCCCAAACCATAGTTATTGTGCATAGCTGCTGTCTGATGGCGAGTAGGTGACCTATGTTGGTGATCTCTGTCCAGCTGCCAGTGAACACACATCCACACACACCACCCATTGTCATAGCTGTATACGAGTAATAACTTTTGTTGCTGTTTCTCATTCGAGAGGCAGATAAAACTGCCCTGCAGCAGACGAACTACCACGTTTCCCCTATAGGTAGCCACTTCTGGTCCGGTGCTGTGTTAGCTATATAATAACCCCATGCCCCCCATCCCCACATTTCCCCTTTAACCTGGAGTACCTATGCTTGCAGAGAGGAGGTAATGGGAGTCTCGGGGCATCTTGTGTTTGTTTTGTCCAGTTAAACAAAAAATGCTTTCCCCTTTCTGACCAAGCAGGCCACACCGCTTGGCAAATAAACTTATCTCAAGAGTCCTTTGCTGAGAATATTTATCATTTCTTCCTGGAAAATATGCTGAGGTATGATAACCCAGCATGGGGCTTAAGCGGTGTAATTCAAAGCCAGGTGGTGGGAATACCTAGCTGGGGCAGCTCATCCATGCTATATATATATTGAAATACCTGCCCATGGGTCCGTTGTCAAGGCAGAAAACACGTTCTCCTCATTTTTGGGTGTAACTCCGACAAACTCCAGTTGTCGGTGGGTGGGATTGAACCTGGGACCTCTGCAGCTAAATGCACGAGCCTCTATTGCATGAGCTAAAAGCCACATGCTTTTAGCAGATTCAGTAATCTAATTCATTAATCTCTAAGTGGTCTCGGTGCCACTAGAGGAGACAGAACACTGTCCAAAGTCGCATGGGAGTCTGCCATAGCCCCAGGATTCACCCTTCTTCAGAACGATTTTTTATGAGCTCTAGGGATAAGTCATCCCTGTCAGATAGGGCAAAGCATAGATTATAAGGCCAGATGAGACCACTCGGAACACAAAGTCTGACCTGCAAAACACCTTCCAATAGCCCCATAGCCATAGGACCTTCCCTGAATTAATTCTGTTGTAGTATCTGTGGTATTCAGAGCACATGTGGGGGGTAAAGTCCATCAGAGGTTGGGAGATGGCCCCAGAGTCCCTTCCATTTGGTAGTGAAATGTTCATGAGAGTCTCTGAAGGGACGCCTTCTCACCATCTTTTCCGGGCAGGGCAGCGTCAGTGGGGAATTGCCACGGCCATTCCCTATGATGTATCTGTTCTGAGGAGATAAGTGGAGGACTTTAGTCTCCTGGGCATAGAGTGGAGTGCCAAATATAGTGAATGTTTGTGCATGCTTTTTGAGGTGTCTCTCTTTCTCACCCTTCTCTTTTAGGGCCAGATTTTTCAAAGAGCTCAGCATCTACCATCCTTCTAACCCATCCTACTGAACTTTTTTGAAAACTTGCCCCCAATTCTGGGTACTCTGTGCCCTTCCAAAAATTCTGGACTTATCCAAACCCACAAGACTTAATGGGAGACTCTTATTGACTGACCAGTTCCTTCAAGGCAGCCAAGAACTAAGCATGGCATCTCCTTTGTTCGGAGTGGGCCACATGTTTCTTCATTACCTTATGCATCTTATAGTAATGGACTCCAGGAATGTAATCTGTTTAGTTTAACAAAGTGAAGATTAAGGGGTGACTTGGTCACCATCTCTAAGTACCTACATGGGGAACAGAAATTTGTTAATGAGATCTTTGATCTAGAAGACAAAAGTATAACAAAATCCCATGACTGGACACTCAATCTAGACAAATTCATACTAGAAGTAGGTTATAAATTTGTTAACCGTGAGGTTAATTAACCACTGGAACAAGGATTGTGATGGATCCTCCATCACTGGACATTTTTAAATCAAGATTGGATGTTTTTTCCAAAAGATATGCTTTAGTTCAAACAGGAATTAATTCAGGGAAGTTCTATGGCAAGTGTTATGCAGGAGGTCAGACTGGAAGATCAAAGTATTCCCTTTTGGATTTAGAATCTGTTATTCTACACGATAACAATATTTCTTCTGCCTTTATAATCTATGAATCTATTAACTTAACCCCAGCTCTGTTGCAAGACACAATATAGAACAGTAGCCCAATGACATGGGAAAAAAATCTAAACCAGACTCGTTAAAATTAATACTTTTTTTTAATTTTCATTATAAAGTTAACACATCTATCAAACTTAACTGGTAACAAAAACAGTTACAAGACATCGCTAGTGTGCTGTCAGTAGAAAATCAGGTAAAAGACAATGAGGTCACACACACAACGGCTGAGCAACCGCACTGTCCCAATGAGTTATTTCTGCAAATATATACTCTTGCTAATATATACATTTATTCATAAAATAAATAATCATGAAAAAATCATCAGACTTAACAAAGTACCAAAAAAATAAAAAAAAAGAAAGAAAAGGTGACAACCCTACTTTGTACAATAGCTTTGGAATTTCAGGTTTTATAACACGTGCATTCTGTACGAAGGGGGAGCGGGGTGGAAGGTGGGGAGGAGGGGCTACAGACAATGATGCTGCTTTGAAGATGGTGACATAAGCAGGGAAGACTGTGTTTGGAAGGGCGGCGGCAATGCGGATGGGACAACACCTACCCACAATAAGTTACCGGACATGCCTGCTGGAGGTTCTGTGCTATGGGGGAATCCCTAGTGGTCCTATGCAACTGCATCCCATGGCTTTAGCACAGCTGCTAGGCTCATCAGTCAAAAAACAAAGCGAGGCCCTGCATGTGCAAGGTTTGGTCTAGGAACTACGGAGACTGATACCATAGGAATACAGTGGACCAGTTTGGTGGTGCTCCGTGCAAAGTAGGAAGTGGAGAGGCCTAAGGCTGAATTGTAGCCTGTTTGACAGTGACAGGGCTTGGTAGCTGGTTTTGTTGGGGTGGCTTGTGATTTAGGAGGGTTTTGGCAATGGGTTGAGGGGGTCATGGTATCAGGGAAGGTTTCATCAACTAGGAGATAGCTCTAGAAAGGTTTTGGCGCCTGGGTTGGAGGAGTTTGAGCCTCTTGGCTTTCCAGTGGTGGTGGCAGTTGACAGGTGCATGCTGGGAAGGGCTTCTGACAAATATGCGCCCACCCCACCCCAGTCCTAAAAACCACAGAGCCCTGTGCAGCTGCATGTTGGCATAGGTCTGTAGCAGCCATGCCCTTGGGCTGTTTGGTGGAGAGGGCTGTGTGTTGAGAAATAAATAAATACTAATAAATAAAGGTGAAGAAACCTGGCAAAGGGAAAGAGAAAATGGGAAAGTGTCCAATCATGTCCCCGACGACTCCCACACATGGCTGCCTGAGGCTTTCACCACAAGAACCACTCTGGAAGGAAAGCCAGGCCGAGGAGGAGAGAGAGAGAGAGAGAGAAAGGAGGTGAGCGAGTCACATGGAAAAGATTCTTATGGCCATTGAAATGGGGGAAGATTGCCCTGCCTGGATTATATGCACAAAACATGTGGATTTAGCCCAGAGGTGAATGGGGTAGGTTTTTTTTCCACTTTCATTATGTACTCGCCAGCAGAAATAGCAGAGAATTCACCCCCCTCCTCCTCTCAGTCATATTCAGTAGCAATCACTAATGTAGATTCAAGTAATTGTTTGCATGGTATTGGTCCTCACCCCATGCCCTTGTACACCAGTGCTAATCTGGAGTAACACAGTTGAAGCCAAAAGGGTTCCTCTGGATTAACATCAGTCCAGGTGAGAGCAGAATTAGGCCCATACATAGGTTTCCATCCTAAGGTCTCAGGGGCGCTTTGCAAGGGGACGAGGGAGTGTTAGGCACCCAAGTCTCATTGGGAGCTGAGTGACTATCTCCAACTTGTGCCTTTGAAAATCTTCCCCTCTGCCAATGAGGGAGAAGTATCATTATCCCCACCTGACAAATGGGGAAACTGAGGCAAAATGAAGTTGGAAGTGACTTGCCCAGCACAAAGCAAGGCAGGGGCAGAATCAGGAATTAGATCCTCATGGCCTCTTTCTCAGGATATAGACCACTAATAGCTCCCATCTTCAATGTCAAATGGAGTGTCTCATACCCTGCTGTGAAGGGGAAATGAGGCCCAGGTCACCAGCCTCTGGGTCCCATGCTTGGCACTGGACCACCCAGAAAACAAAACTCAGTAGCTGTATTTGGGGCACAAGAGAGAGTGAGGGAGACAGAGAGATTGGGGCCTGGCCATGGGAGCCTGAGTTGTCAGGAAAATCATCCTGCAGAAAGCAAACCAGGCCCCACTGCTGCCCAGGGAGAGCAGGGAAAGACGGGCACCAGCGTCTCCATTAGCTGTTATCAGAGCCAAGATTTAGCTGCTAGCTGGCAGAGAACTAAAGAACGAGGGAAACAGAGCCATTGAAACACAGACAGGGCATCCCCCACCCCCAAACAGCCTCCCCTCCCACCTTTGTACTGTCCCTTCTACAACGCCCCCTCCCTGGATATGCAGCTACAGGGGCTATTGCCCTGGGCACACAGCCCATTTTCCTGGGTACATCACTGTCTGGAAGGTCTTTCCTGCTTGGTGTCTTCAACTGTGAAGGAGGAAAGGCTCATGGCCGTGGGAGACAGGAAGTTGTCTACATCCTAGGGTCCTAGCTTAGCCCGACCACATGATTTGTTTTGCGTGCCTGTTTTTTAATACATTTCTTCCCAAACCTGTAGTTAAGGAGTCAAGAGAAACCTATGGTAGCTCCGAAGAGGCGTCGATGCTCAGATGAGAACCCACACCTCCCATTAGGTAGTGCTGCTGTGACCACCCTCTCCCATTGCCGCATCCTCAGCAGGCTTGAACCTAGCCCCTTCAGCATCAAACGCTACCACTTCAGCTAAAGGAGTGATGCTGGCTGCAGTAGTAGGGTGTTGTCCTGTCTGTGGACTAGCCACTAGAGGGGGACACCACACATACACTTTACAAGTGGGTTATACTCAGTCTTCTCTTAGGCTTAGGCCCCAACTGCCATAAAACTAGATGCAAAGCCCATTGAAATCAAGGGAAAGATTCCCATTGCCTTCAATATGCTTTGGATCAGACCCATAGTACCTGATACTAAATGCCCAATTGAAACCCACCTAAGCCATGACCAGGTATCTCCCTGTGTGTGGGGGGGGGAGGAGGAGGGTAGGTTGGTAGAAAACTTCAAACCTTTTCCCTCCCTTTTTCTTCCTTTGACCCTAAAATAAACACCCCCTAAGTCAAAAAACAAAACAAAACAACCAACCAAAACAAAACAAAAACCAATTTCTTTCATAGAAAGAAAACAAAACAAGGCCAAATTCTTCCCTGGGGTCCCTCCACTGGCGGCAATGGAGTTGTATCAGGGATCATTGTGACCCATCAGGCCTGATTTTATAGCTACAGTAGATGTAGAATAGCAGCATTTAAGAAGAGGATTATCTTTTTTTCTTTCTTACTTAGTTTTCTTTATACAGCCATGTTTCTTGGCTTGATGTATCTTTCCCTCTCTGTTATTGTCACACAGATCCTCACGGTATATGCCGTCTGCTCCCAAGATACATTTGGTCACACGCAAGAAGACAAGGGAAAAACACTGCGTTTTATTCAGGGTGGGCAGGACAGTTCACATTTGTCAGTGTTAGGAGATGAATGGTGCTGCGGCTTTTGACCTAAGTGTGTTGTGTGTACAGAATAAATAAAGGTGGAAGGGAAAGATTTTGTGAAACCTGTTTAAGATTATGGGGACTCTTAGCATTTGACATTTGCAAAGTGCTTCCCAGACAGTAAGTCATGAATACGATACCTCAGGGAAGCAGATGGTATCACACCTATTACAAGAATATGACAACCTAAAGCAGAGAGAGGCTGTGGCCCTAATTTTCCAGAAGTGGCCTCGGGTCTTGGGTGCCAAATTCAATGTGAGACTCCTTAATACACCTCAGATTGGATGCCCAAAATCAGTGGTCAGTTTTGTAACATAAGGTCCCAATGACTTGTCCAAGGTCATAGATGGAGCCAGTCTCAGGGCTAGCAGACCTCTGGCTCCCAGACCTGTGGCTAAACCATTTCTCTCGCCTCTGAAGAGTCAGACCTGGGACTAGGACTCACAGATGCATTTGGGGTCATTAACAGAATGCATGCAGTTGTCTTTTCACTGGTTTAAATGGGGGCTGGATCACCTCCTTAGGCTACATGATGATGAATATTTACATTACAAAAAGAAAGATGTTGAGAAATTGGATATGGGCCTAGTTCAAAATCCTTGGTTCTGCAGGGGCCACCCACAAATGTTAAGCTGTTTGAAATCTGAACCCCAGTCTGAATGTGGGCAGCTTGAGGCCCATCTTCACTGCAGATCCATTCCTCATTTTACCCATCTGCCAAAATTTAGACTCAAGATTTTGTGTGTTCCCCAGAACAGGCCATTGCTTAGCAAGTGCCTAGACTTTTCCTCATATTTCCCAAGCAGAGTTGAGAGCCAGCGATGGTGGGCTTGATTCTGATTGCACTGACAGTGGGGTAAATTAGAAGCAACTCTTGGTGGAGCTAGCATGCTGCAGAAGTGATGTGAGACCAGAGTCAGGCTGGCCGGCTCTCCCCAGGGACATTCAGAACCCCTAACTCAAGTCTTTGCATGGGTGTTAAGCAAGGAAGGTTTTAAACTACCTTACTTTAATGTATAAGGGCTAAATTCTCTGCTGGCCTAATCCCATTGAAAGTCAATGGAATTGCACCAGCAGTGAAGTTAGCCCCCAGTGATTGTTAAACCCACACTTGTGCTCTGTGCTATTCAGGCTCTGGCACAGCCCCCATCCTCAAGGCATGCGAGCTCCTTCTAGAAGTGCATTAAGCAACAGGCCTAGCGTCTGCCCATGTGTTTGCTGTCCCTGGATCATGAGCTTAAACTACTACATTTATTTTTTTTTCCTTACCAAATCTTTTCCAGTTTGTTCTAAGGATTCCTTCCACTTCAGACAAGATTCTTTAAAATGTCCAGCTGTTTCCCTTCCTTTTAAAGCTGGCACACAAATATCCCTATCCTGGACCATTTCCTTCTGCAATGGCTATTAGCCAGGATGGGCAGGGATGCAAAACCATGCCTAATTCTCTATTTATACCTTCTCTTCTTTTTCTAAACCACAGATGAAGTCACTCTGGCATCAGTCAGCCTTTACACACAGAGTAGACAAAATTGACCCCGTCAATCCTGAGGGCTAGCTTGTGCCTCTGGGCGCAGCTCAATTTAGAAATAGTCCGGGAGGCGCTGGGACTCAGAGACATGCCTCCGGGGCACAACTCCCGCCCTGTTGGGATTAAGCTCCGTTCATTCCTTGTCTCGGCTGTATTCTCCCCACTCACCTGCTCGGGTTGCAGAGAGCAAGCCAGCATCTGGGATCGAGGGGGTGCTTGTATTTCCCCACTCAGGTGTGCAGTCCCAACCTAGCCCATCATGATCCAGCTCCCACGGCAGTCAGTCCTCATTTCCATTTCTGCAATGCTTGATGGCCAAAAAAATTTTTAAAAAATCAGTCCATTTCCCATTTCTCTAGATGGACCCCCAGCGGGTGGGGAAAAGAGGGTGAGACATGAAGGAAGCAAAGGCTAAGTGTGCCAAGACTCTGTGCTTCATTAGCCTCTCACTGACACCAGTGGAAATCAGGAATAATGCAACCCAAGCCAATAGGGTTATACTGCTGTAAAAGCCAGTTTGAGGGAGTGGAGAGTCAGGCCTGAGAACCCACAACCGCAGGTGGGGCCCGGATGATCACACAGCAAATTACATTTGTTACGGTAAATTGGCAAGCCCAATCTAGGTCTCAGAGGTATGACAGCTTGCAACACAGGCAAGGGATGGAGTCAAAGAGGAGAAACGGTTTAACAGCAGAGATAGGGCTGTGCTGCAGAGTTAGGGTTTGGATCTGGAGCCTAACTTTCCCCAGGTCGAGGGCGGTTCAGACACTAGGGTTTTGATTTGGCCTGTTATAGAGACACTAGTGGCGGAGGTTGGATCTGGCTCCAAACTTGGCCAGAGTCCAAGGCTGTTCCAGTTCACGGTTTGTCTAGCAACACATAACGCGCAGTCCTTCAGAACCGCTGTTCCCAACAGAGTTCTGTTCTGAGGGTTCTGCTGAGCCCCCCGAATTAGCCTGCATGTGCTGGACAGAAAGGATGAAATGAACTAAGTGCACTTTCCAATGTTACTTTGTTTCTTAAGCAGAGGTGGGGAAACACCTTTTCTGCTCTCCTTTCCTTGCTGGCTTCTGGTGCAAAGAAACGATGTCCTCATCACCTTAATCACAGGTGGTTTGTGCCCTACCCCACTGCACGTCTCAACGGGCATCCTCCTTCTAATCGGCTGAGTCACACCCCTGCCTCCAGAGGCCATAGTTGGGTCAATGTCTGCTGGTGTGTCTGCTGAGGAAAAAGAGCCATCTCAGTCTCTGTGGCCATGCATTTGCTGGGTCCCCTTCTGGGCACTGAGTTTTTACATACGACGTGCACCATGTGTCTAGAGATCACAGCATCTACCACACCTTTTGCACTGGTGTCAGTGGGACCTTAGCAGTAATTCGTCAGCAGTCTCTTTCTCTGCAGAAGGGACTAAATGGGTCCCTGTGTCCTATGTCAAATCTGGCAGAAACCACTATGTTAAAAAGTTCATTCTAAGAGCTCGTCCATTCTACAGCACTAAGGAATGTTTGCAGAATTTCCCTGTTCCTGGAAGACGTGGAAGAAGGGTTTGTTTGTTTGTTTGTTTTTTAATGACTTGAATATTTTATTTTATTTTAATTATTTGCCATTCATGTTGCACACAGACTCTGGTTGCTGGGGCTTGGAAAGGATCTCAGTACGTTGAGAGCTATTGTCTGACATCACCTCTTCCTATTGGGTTGGGAACAGGAGGTGTTTAGGAAGTTGCAAGTCTTTCAAAGGACACTTAATAGCATGAGTCTCTTCAGGTTAGTAGAGAGAAGAGCAAAGAATCATGCTCCCGCTAATAATTTTCTCTGCAGTTCTGTGCTGTTGGGTAGTTAAAGGAATCACAGTCTCTTAACCGGTGCATAATCATTTTGCATGGAGTTCCATATTTGTAATGTTAGCCTCCAGATACATCTTGGGATGACCAAGAAGTCATTAGATCTATTCTATCCAGCCAGTTTTAGCCTTTTTTATTTTTTCTTTTACTATAAAAAAAAAGTAGATGTTTCCCATCTACACAACCTCAGAAGAAGCAGGCTCAAATCCGTTTCTCCGCACGGAGCCTGTCCAGGGAATTCCCGCTTTACTTGCACGTGTGAACATCGTAGACTCGTATGCATTCCTGACAACTGACGTAGCAGCACCAGTGGAAGATACAGTGGCACTTCTCTTTCCGTTTCTCAGTCCTTGTGTTGTGCCCGCGGCCGCAGCACAGAAGGTCGCATCCGTCTATCCCGTGGGAGGTGACGTTGCAGATCCGGTCACGGGTCCCAAAGGAGCCCGTCTCGGGGTTTGGCTCACAAAAGTTTGGTGAGTTCTCATAGTAAACCAAGTCTCTCTCAGTTGGGGCCTTGAAGAAGTTGTACTTGGGCCTGAGCGTCTCGACCCAGCCACGGGACTCCCGATGCTTCTCCACCACCATTTCAGAAGCGCTGTCGTACTTGTCCTTGAGATAGTCACCGATGACCCTGAAGTCTGGCTGGGACCACCAGCATGTCTTCACCTCACAGCTGCCTGACAGACCATGACATTTGCACTTCAGATGCATGTGATCAATAATGGACTAGAAAAGAGAGAAAAACAGAAGAGGGAAACTATTAGCCCATAATATGGATCAATAATACCTTCTGTTATTTACCTAATACTTCTCATCCCAAAGAATCCTAGGCAGAGGTCTAGTTCCTCAGCTGGTGTAAACCAATTTAGTTTCATTAACTACACTGGTATACACCAGTCAGGGATTGGACGTGGTCTCCATAAAGTGCTTTCAATGACAGGTGAAGTCATTCCTGTACCCATGTGTGTAAATACTTCTATAGCTGTATTCACACACAAGGATCACTTTGCTCAGGAGGGAAATGCAGACATCTCTGAGGTGAGGTGGAATACAGCAGCTTCTGAACGGCACTTAGCCAAGCCAAATAATACTTTAGGACAGGGAGTGAAGAAGGATTCATAAGCCAATTTAAACTGCAGGGAGAATTCATGGGCGAAATGTGCTATGATTATCCAAACGACAATTTAGCCCTGTCATCAGAGCTCCCTTTTCTTGCAAAACAGACTCAAGTCAAGGAGGAGAGTGTCACCTACTGAATCACCAGTGCCACTTCCTGCTGAACCCTAAGATTTTCTTCACAGGCCTCTCAACAGTGTGTTGAGCAGGTCACACCTTGACAGCTGAGAGCACAGCTCGCAGTGTTGCCAACTCTTGCAATTTTATCACGAGCCTCATGGTAGTTGACGTTTTCCTTAAAGCCCAAGCTCCTGGAGGGATGTGAATAGGTGAGAATCTCAGCTTTCATTTGAAAAAACAAAAAGTAAGTTTCTAGCCTCTCCTGCCCCCCAGGTTGCTAAAGGTACAGAAACCAGCAGGTAAATGAAAAGAACACAAAATGTATGATTATTTTTTAAGCCAGTCTCATGATTTGAGAAGCCTGACTCTTGAGTTTTTTGAATGCTTGATGTTGGCAATGCTGCATCTATGGGTGGCATGGTTACCAGATGGAGCGGGTGAACGTCAGTCCTGGTCTAAATGGAAGAAATCACCATTGACTTCAATGAGACTTACATTTGCCTCACCCATGGCTGAAATTGATCCAAAGATTTCCAAGGCACTGCTCACCACCATTTCTGAGGTGGAAGATAGCCTGATACAATTTACTCAATAAGCTGTGTTATTCAGAGATGATCAGCAAATTTATGAATGCATGAACAGACTAGTACTAAGCTAAATCCAAAAGATTTGCCATGAATCAGCAACTACAATGTGTGATCAACATTTTCTGGGTGGTTTTTTTGTGCCAGTTAGGCAGCTTCATTCACTGCCAAGGAGATTGTAATTAGCGATGGGAGAACTGCAAAATGTTTGGTTCATATAATCATCCAAATCTCAGTCAAAGCTTTTGGTCTGGAGATTGGATTTGAATTCTTATGAAAACTGGTTCCGACTTTTGACTTAGTTTTATTAGCTGGAAATATTTGAATCCGGAGGATTGGAACTTGTGCACCTAATGAGTGTTAGCATGGTGTGAATGGAAAACATATGCTATTTCTGAAGCAACAGAATTTCAGTGTTAATGTTGTGCCATTTTCTATCTGATCTATGATATTTGTAAGGGACCTAAAATGGGATCAGAGTCTTGAGGATGGACTGAAGATGAAGATAGCCCGAACAAGAGCCTAAATTGTCACTGTTGAACTTACAGCTAATATTGTATCTTTTTATTGATTTGCATTATGAGACAAATCCCTCATTTCCATCCTACCCAACCCTGTGGTGGTACTCTTCATCCCTGTCTTTTACTGCCATCAGAAATGCTGAGTAACCCATGGTACCCAGGACCTGATGGACAACTTTATGTCAAATGACCACAGGGACATGTCTTGCTTCCTTCTTCTGCTATTTAGTTGCTGCATCCCTCATTTTGTGGTGGGACTTCATCTTGAATTTTAAAGGTCTGTGCTCCACATCTTGGGCCAGATTCTCAGCTGGTGTAGACTGGAATAACTCCATTGGCTTCAATGGAGCTTCACCCATCTCCATCAGTTGAGGATCTCACTCTGAGGTTTTGGCCTGTTCTGGATTGTGGTTACATACCGTAATGGAACTCCATATTGGAGGAGTGACTGCTTTGTAGTCATATGTTTCTATGGAAGTGGATAGGCCCCACTGCTTCCCCCATTGTCAATAACAACTTAATAAGGGAGTAGGATCAGGTTAAGCTATTTTGATTTTATGATTTAATTAAGTTTGGTCCCTATATAGGATGAACCATGAGGTCTCTCTGTAGGGGGGGAAGAACAGGAAGCAACTTTTGTGAGGCCTCTAGTGGGGTGAGGGTTGGAGAAGTTAGCTCCAAGCCAAGAAAGTTTCCTGATGGTGCTAGGAAGCAGGTGCGCTGGATGGACAGATTGAAGCCTTGTCCTGAAATTGCCCAGTTGACAGCAGGCCCTTTCCCGCATGGCAGGTTGGTGCTAACCCCAGGCACTGAGAGTGAATATGGGGCTATTTTAGGCACCTGCTAGGTGTGAAGAGGCACAGAAACCAGGCTGTGAGTACAGGGAAGTCTGTATGTGATGACCATCCTCTTAGTTTTCATTTGGACTGAACCTAAGATCTTCAGAGCTGAGCACATGAGCTTCCGAGGCTTGAACTAACAGGCTAAGGCTCAGATCCTCAAAGGCATGCCCTCAATGGGAGTTAGGCACCTAAATGCCTTTGAGGATCTAGGCCTAAGACCCATAGCTGGCAGTTATAGCAGACTCGTATCCTTTGTGGATCAGGCACAGAGGAGAATCTATAACACACACTGGGCAGTAGGGGGCTACAGTGTTGAACCCAGTTCACCTGAGCCTCTTTTTGCCGTTCACCTAGGATTTTCCGGAGTGGGGGTGGAAGGAAATGTTTTTAGGGGCTCAATAAAATGAAACCAGTTGGCCTTACTGTCCTCCCAGCTTCATTGTTGTGCCTGTTCATGGCTGACCGAGCATCTGGCCTGTTTTCCCGGGCATCCGCGAACTCTCGAGACACCATGGTCCCAAACTCCACATCCTCGCTGCAGCCTCCCCATTTCCAGCCTTCCCCGGGGGGCCCCTTGTGGCGGGTATCGCAGCCGCAGATGGTGGCCGAGCCCTCGGCACAGGATCTGGTCACCGCAAAAGCAACGCCCGCGGAGGCAATGGCGTGGACGAAGGCCGACTCCCGGGTAGCTGTGGAAGAGGGAAGGATGCAGGGATCTGTTACTTAGTGGCGAACATGAGTGACCCTTCCCAACGGAATGACATGAGCGCCTCCTCCGAAGGACACAGCAGCAGGCTAGGAAACCTGCCTCCTGGCTTAAGAATCCCATTTACAGGCAAGGCCATTTCCAGCACTGGAAGACACAATAAGTCAGGGCTGGCCCTGACTCAACACCCACTGAAGTCAGTGGAAAGTCTCAACCCAATGGACTTTAGATCAGGCCCTAGTAAGCAAATGGCCAAACGGGGCTCTCTGAGTTCCAGCATCCAGCACTGATTCAGGTACATATAGACTGAACCCCAGTCATCCCCGTGGAAGGGGAGACATCTCTTTGCTGCCAGACTCCACTCACTGGACCAGGGCCAGATAAACCTCACACTTTTCAGAGCCCTGTGACTAGCCCAGCCTTTTCAGGGCTCTGCAAATGGCATGGCTGGTTCCATATCATGTTGGGGACTGCTGAAGGTTGGCAGTTGGGAAAACACCAGGACTGTCTGCTATTCCAGCAGTCTGCTTCCCTCACCATGCATACCAAGTGTCATCCTCCTCATCTTTCCTTGAAACATGCTCTTTCTGCTACCTGACCAGCTCACCCGGATGCTGCGTCCAATACACTGCATCTTATAGAATCATAGAAATGTTGGGCTGGAAGAGATCTCAAGAAGTCATCAAGTCCAGCCCCCTCGGCTGAGGCCGGGCCGAATATTTCTAGACCATCCCTGACAGATGTTTGTCCAACCTGTTCTTAAAAACCTCCAATGACGGGGATTCCACAACCTCCCTTAGAAGCCTATTTCAGAGCTTAACTACCTTTATAGTTAGAAAGTTTTTCCTAGTATCTTACCTAAATCTTCCTTGCTGCAGATTAAGCCCATCATTTCTTGTCCCACCTTCAGTGGACATGGAGAACAATTGATCAGAGTCCTCTTTATAACAGCTCTTACCATAGCTGAAGACTGTTATCAGGTTCCCCCTGTCTTCTTTTCTCAAGACTAAATGTGCCCATTTTTTTAACCTTTTCAAAACCTTTGATCATTTTGATTGCTCTCCTCTGGACTCTCACCAATTTCACTGCATCTTCCCTAAAGTGCGGCACCCAGAACTGGACACAGTGCTCCAGCTGTGGCCTCACCAGTGCTGAGTACAGCTGGACAATTACCTCCCATGTCTTATGCACAACACTCCTGTTAATACACCCCTGAATGATATTAGCCTTTTTTTTTTTGGAGAAGCATTACATTGTTCACTCTCATTCAATTTGTGATCTTTTTTTCAGCAGTACTACCAACTACCCATTTATTCCTCAATCTGTAGTTGTGCATTTGAGTTTTCCTTCCTAAGTGAAGTACTTTTCATTTGTCTTTATTGAATTTCATCTATTGAATTCAGACCAATTCTCTGCATTATCAAAGTCATTTTAAATTCTAATCCTGTCTTTCAACTTGAATATATCTAATTTATCTAAATATTTCTTTAACCCGTTCTTTCCCTGGTTTGTCTTGCGTTCCTTCCCCTTTGTTGTTAATTCTAATTGTGTTGCATATCTGAACAACATGAAAATTGTAGCAAAATAGGCATTCAACTCATTAGCCTTCTTAATGTCATCCATAATAACTCTCCTTCTCTGCTAAGTAGAGGACCTACATTTTCTTAGCTTTTCTCTTGCTCCTAATATATTTAAATAACCTCTTCTTGTTGCCTTTTGTGTCACTTGCTAGGTGTAACTCATTTTGTGTCACTACATGGTTGTCCCATTCTTTTGTACTCATCCTTAGCAATTCATCCATGTTTCCACTTTCTGTATTCCTTTTTGATTTTGAGGTCATTAAAGAGTTCCAGATGGAGCCATATTGCCCTCTTACTATGCTTCCTATCTTACTATAGATTTCAGAGTAGCAGCCGTGTTAGTCTGTATTCACAAAAAAAAAAATATAAATAGCATTATATAAATCTCCCCTCTGTATTTTCCACCAAATGCATCCGATGAAGTGAGCTGTAGCTCACGAAAGCTTATGCTCAAATAAATTTGTTAGTCTCTAAGGTGCCACAAATACTCCTTATCTTACTATAGCACCAGAATTGTTTGCAGTTGTACCTTCAAAATTGCCTCCTTGAGAAACTGACAGCTTTCCTGAACTCCTTTCTCCCTTAGATTTTCTTACCATGGGACCTTACCTACCAGTGCTCTGCATTTGTTGAGATCTGCTTTTTTGAAGTCCATTGTCCTTATTCTGCTGCTCTTACTCCCGCCTCTCCTTAGCATCATGAAATCTATCATTTAATGGACACTTTCACCCAAATTGCCTTGCACTTTCAGATTTGCTACCAATTCCTCCCTATTGATCAGAATCAAGTCTAAAATGACTGTCCCTCTTGTTACATCCTCTGTTTTCTGAAACATACATTTTTCCTTAATACATTCTAAGAATATACTGGACATTTTGTGTTTTGCCATATTACTTTTCTAACAGATGACAGGGTAGCTCAAGTCATCCATTATTACCAGGTCTTGTGTTTTGGATATTTCTGTGATGTGTTCTAGAAATGGCTCATCCACCTCCTCTTCCTGATTGATGGTCGCTAGTATATCCCTACCATGACATCACCCCTATTCTTTATCCCTTTTATCGTTACCAAGAGAATTTCAACTGGTCTGCCTCTCACCTCCTTTTGGACCTCAGCACAAGTGTACATATTCTTGATATAAAACGCAACACCTCATCACTTTTTATCCTGCTTTTCCTTCCTGAACAAGCGATACTCCTGTATACCAATAGTCCAGTCATGAGACTTATCCCACCATGTCTGTGATGCCAAGTAAATCATCATTGAGCAGCTGTATTAATACTTCCAGTTATTCCTGTTTATTCCTCATACTTATGTGCGCTTGAAGGTTTGTCTATTTGCCCAATTTGGTGCCAGGTCCCTGAGCTACCTAAAAGAATTGTTGTCATGTCTGGCTCTTCACCTGGGAATGTTGGCAGCAACCTTTTTAGCCTTTGGCTGGGTCAACTGAAAGGGGTTCTCATCATGAAGTTGAGTAGCTAAGTCTCTGGGAAGACCTTCCTTATATACTTCAGTGGTAGCAGATGACAGAACAAGGAGTAATGGTCTCAAGTTGCAGTGGGAGAGGTTTAGGTTGGATATTAGGGAAAACTTTTTCACTAGGAGGGTGATGAAGCACTGGAATGGGTTACCTAGGGAGGTGGTGGAATCTCCTTCCTTAGAGGTTTTTAAGGCCCAGCTTGACAAAGCCCTGGCTGGAATGATTTAGTTGGGGATTGGTCCTGCTTTGAGCAGGAGGTTGGACTAGATGACCTCCTGAGGTCCCTTCCAACCCTGATATTCTATGATTCACTTGAGCCATAACTAGAGTGGCCGGAGAACAATTCCATTACATGACAGCTTTCACATTTTGCTTTCATTCCACATTGGAAGGATACAAAATTTTTCAAATGTCTTTGTGACATGGAATAGTGTTGAAACATCCAGCTTTGGATCGGTAAGTTCAGCTTTCCAATTTGGGTCTTTCTCTCTCTTTGGAAGTGACCAGAGAGCTTGCCCTAGACCTCAGAAACCTTCCCGTCAAAATCGATACGTCTCCATGAAACCCAATGGAGCAGCATTTTTTGACAAAAAACATTTAATCTAAAAGGTTCCAACTGGCTCTGGTGTAGGGAAAACACAGATCAGTCATGATAATCCAGTCTCTTGGAGATCCTTTACAAATCTCCCTAACAAGCTGACTCTTTGTCTATGCAATCCCAGTTATCCAAACAAATTTTGTGTCACCCACGTTGTTTAGATAATCAGGATTGTTCTGTAATACACATATAGCCATAGAGGCAGATTTTCAGCTAGTTTAAGTTGGTGTAGATCCATTGACTTCAACGGCTCTATGCCATATTTACACCAGCTGATGATCTGGCTCAATAACTTTATTTGTCGGATTTTTTTGTGTTTTTTTTTTGTACCAGGTTTCGTGGACCTTAGTCCATTCTGATTGCTATGAATGAGAACATATGGCTTTAACTTCTGGCTGCTCAATCAGTTATTTGCAGTTAGTAATATGGAGAGTATTTAACAAGCCAAGTCGAAACCCTAACGTGTTCTCAGGATAGAAACCAATATTGCGTCTTAACAGAGAGGTCCTGACTAGCTTGAATACTTGAGCCAGAACCTGTGCATTGGCTCTTCTCTTTGGGATACTACCAAATTCAGCAATATGCAAATAAAATAGCATGCAGGAAATTACAAGCAAAAGGCATGAGCAATGTCCTGGAACACAACTTCAGCATGCTTATAAAGGTTAGTAAGTCACTGAGTACATACAAGTAAGGGAGACGATACTTTTATTCAAGCATGTGTAACACCGACAGATCCCGGTTGTCGGCGGGCAGGATCTAACATGGGACCCCTGGAGCTAAATGCATGAGCTAAAAGCCACATGGCCCTTAGCTAAAGCTGTAGACAGACTTATTAATCTGTAAGTGGTCTCGGTGCCACAGCACCATTCCCACATGTGTGTAGGTTACACATGTACAGAAACTCTTCAGCTCTGGAGATATATTTTATTCTTTTCCTTAACAATAACTTCAGGTTTTAGATAGCACTTTTTATATGGAAAGATCCCAGAGCACTTTAGAGACTATACATGTAGGGGTTGCTCAACTGCCAGTGACATGCGGCTGCCTCTAGGGTGGAACACAGCAGCTGTTTAACGGCATGCAACAGGAAGTGAACAGCACTGTAACCAGTTGTAACTATGTGGGGAATTGAGTCAGGCAGAGTGTAGTTGAAATCTGGCCCAGAGCACTGATTAAAAATCCTACTCTTGAGATAATGCCAGGGGATCTTTTAATGACCACGTGCGATTGAGACATTGGATTTGCATCTCATCTCTCACCTCTAACTTTAGGCTGGGACAGTGGGCTCTGTATTGATGCACATAGAAGAGTGCCATCTAGTGAATCACTTCCTGCAACATATTCGGTCTGAGGACCTTCATCCAATTACTAAGCAGACTTGACCCTGTTGAGCTTTGGAGAGCTTACCAGGTCATAGCCCCAGGTGGTGTGGCTGCAGGAATGGAGAATGAGTGCATAGAGATACAGATAAGCAGAAGGAAAGCATGCACTTGTAATGGAAATGAGGGGTTATTAAGGTGCCATATAAAAATGCAAGAAACTTAGTAAAGATAAGAGGAGAGTGCAATGCATTTGTCAGCGAGCCTCATTCCTCTCTGGGTGGTTCTGGTAGCAGGAGACAGGCAGCTCGTTACAACTTGAAGAGGGCTTCTGGAAAGTCAGCTGGTAGGAGAAGGTTAATGGGGATGTAAGGCTTAAGAGCATTTTAACTACTATTTATCCCTGCAGCAGAAGGTCACTGAGTCTCTGGCTTCGGCACATTAAAATCTCATATTGCTCGCAATGGTGGCTGAGATTTTCAAAAGTGACTTAGTAATTTTGTCTGCTGCAATCTTTTAAGTGCCTAATTTTAGACAATTCAAAGGGGGCTGAGTCTCAGAGGGTGGGCACTTGGCACTTTCTGAAAGTCAGGGCCCTCGAAGATGTCTGAAACTGGGCCCCTAAGATGTAGGCAATCAAAATCACTAGCCACTTTTCAGAGAGGTAGCTGTGTTAGTCTGTATCCACAAAAACAATGAGGAGTCTGGTGGCACTTTAAAGACTAACAGATTTATTTGGGCATAAACTTTCATGGGTAAAAACCCACTTCTTCAGATGCATGGCATCTCCCATGAAAAACTTATGCCCAAATAAATCTGTTAGTCTTTAAGGTGCTACCAGACTCCTCGTTGTTTTTCTAGCCACTTTTGAAATTCTTGCCCGTAGTATCTTGAGGTTCTATCCCCCAGAACTTCCCAACTGCATGCTCCATGCAGGACATTCCTGATCCAGCCAGAGACATGTGGGCAGAGGGGGAAAGTGATATTATCAGCAAGGAGAATTAAGGAAGACTAGGACTCAGGAGACCTGAGGTTTTATTTCCAGTTCTTATGCAGGCTTCCTCTGTGACCTTGAGCAAGTCACCTAATCTCTCTCTGTCCCTCAGCTTCCTTATCTGGAACACAGTGGACAATCAGACTTATCTCCCAGGGAGTTTGCAAGGCTAAAATTGTTGATGTTTGTAGAGTGTCTTGGATGGAAGATGCAAAGCATCATTACAACTCGGTATACCAGTGTGATGGTAAAACCGGAGGAATGTCTCTTTGAAAAGAAAGAGATGAGGGGTAACCTGATGTGACCATGAGATCTGAATAATCCTTGAAAAAGGGAAGGTAAGAGAAACTGACAGGAGGATAGGATACCTCTGGGCTAAGGTTGGTGATCTTCCTGAGAGTAAGTTAATGAGAAGTATACTGTAGTGGCCAACTAGGAATTTCAAATGGTCACTGTGCTTTGTGCTGTAGATGCTCTGAACATCACAGCAGTGGTGAGGACAGAAAGCAGATTATCCTGCGTTAAACTCTTTCAACTTTCACAATAAAAGGCCTATGACCCACAGTAGATCAGTATTGATTCCACTCAGTAGAGGGCAGTGGAATAGCGTCTTTCTTACATACACAACTAAGTAGCCAGTTGGCTACAGCCAATTTTATATCCCATTGAAAAGCGACCTATGGAGAGGTCAAGGGTCTCATTAAAAGGAGATTTATAATATTTAATATCCTTCATATATTTTTAATAGCCTAAGTGACTTGGGCACCTTACTCTCCTTGACTTCCAATGGCTGTGAATTTGATTGGTGGCAGGGCACCTAGGAGTTAGCTGTTGCAGCACCTAAGTGCCCTGTGTGAATCTAGTCTGTGGTAGCTTAGCTTGAGTGATAGAGGTCACTGCTGGAGGTTGGAGGCTCAAATCCTGCTGCTTAGTGTATCTCAAACGCTGCACATGCTTAGGGGATTTTAGGTGGGAAAAGTCACTGAGAAATGGACAGACACAAAATGAAACAGAATTCTTGGTGCACCATGCACCAGTCCCTCCTGTTCTCTGGCTGTGGCATACCCATCGGTGAGTCTCCGGAGGGCTGTAATATGTTGGTATAATTCTGGCTGTTGGGTTTGGGACGGGGGTGGCTGGGTAGTACTGAATGGCCTGTGATATAGATGAGGTTAGACTATACAGTTTGGCCTTCATCTCTATGACTCTAAATGGTAGGCCTCAGAGGGTGAAAAAAATCTCGAGTATGTCCTCCAGTCCATTGTTTGCTGCCCATGAAATGTATTTAGACACAACAAATCCTACATCTTGGCAGGGGGTTAGACTAGATGACCCTTGAGGGTCCCTTCTGACCTCATGGTTCCATGACTACCCTACAACGTAGTGTCCAAATTTAGTTTAAAATGACCCAGGTGATGGGGCTTTCAACCCCTCCTTTGGGAAACTATTTCACTGTATAAAAGGAAGCCCTCTTCTTTTAAAAAAAGCATAGTCCCCTGCCATCAAAATAATTCCATGCACCAGTTCAAATCAATAGGCTCCATGAATGCTGTTTCAAATGAAGGGTCCTTTGAATGTATTCACATTGTTGTTATTTATCTGTAGCATCAAACAAGATTGGTCCTTCATTGTGCTAGGCATGGGTGGCAGGTGAATGCGCCGTTGGGGGAGGTTAGTCTCTGGCCCCCTTTCCCCTCTGCCCAAGGCCCCGCCCCATCTCTTCCAACCCCCCTCCCCCGCCAGAGCTTGGAGCACGCCGCCCCCTCCCCCCCATGGCCACTGGCTCCCCTGCGTGCCCTCAGCCTTTGCGTGCCGGGGTGGGTGGCGCGGCCCCAGAGCGCTGGGTGGGCGGCGTGGTCCCAGTGTCCCCAGCATTGGACGGATGGGTGGTGCTGGGCCTTGTGCTCACCAGCCCTAGCCTGCCTGCCTCAGACTCTTGGCTGGACACCGAAGAGTAGGAAGGGAACTGGAAGCAGGCAGGAGGGGTCCTGGGAGTGGAGCATGGGCGGGGTTACGCCAAACTCTTTGGGGAGGCACAGCCTTCCCCTGCCTATGCTATCCGCCTAGGGCTGCCAACCCACCAGGATTGGCCTGGAGTCTCCAGAAATTAAAGGTTAATCTTGAATGAAAGATTATGTCATGTGATTAAATCTCCAAGAATACGTCCAACCAAAATTGGCAACCCTATGCCCTCCGTCTACTGTGCTAGGCACTGTACAAACACATAGTGAGAGACAGTCCCTGCCCCAGAGCTTACAGTTAAAACAGACGAGACAAACAGGGCCAGGGGGTGGGAGAGAGAAGGGGGAAAAGCAGAGGCCCATGGAGTTGAGGTGATTTGCCAAAAGTCTCACAGTTGACAAGTGGCAGAGATGAGTATAGAATCCTGAGTCCTAGCCCTTAAATAACAGGATTGCCAACAAATGATTGAAACCACTCTATCTGCAGGAAAAACAACGAGGAGTCCTTGTGGCATTTTAGAGACTAACAAATTTAGTTGGGCATAAGCGTTCCTGGGCTAAAACCCACTTCCACTCCATGCATCCGATGAAGTGGGTTTTAGCCCACAAAAGCGTATGCCCAAATTAATTTGTTAGTCTCTAAAGTCCCACGAGGACTCCTCGTTGTTTTTGCTGATACAGACTAACACAGCTACCCCTCTGAAATCTGTCTGCAGTGGGGTTCTTGATTTCCCGCTGGCAGGTTAACACTCCTCGTGCCACTTTTCCTCTCACCCCAGCTGTACACATACTCTGAAAACCTTGCCAAATTTGAGACTGACATGAGGTTTTTTTTGTTCAAGAGTCAGAAAAACTAGGGATCATCGAACACAAATGCTGAGAGCTCATTTGATTCCACTAATGGCCAATCAATTTGGAATTGATACAGGGAAACACAGGATTCCTTTAGGCAGGGTATAGCCAGGCTATGGAACTCTGCTGCAGGGAGTTACCAAGTGACTCATAGTGGCTAGATTTTTAGAAGGGCTTTGACTAGATGATTTCTTATGCACCAACAACATTGGTAGCCAGATGGACTTGTCCCATGATATGTGTAATGCTCAAGCATCCTGAAAATAGTAAATATTTTTTACTAGGAAATAGCCTGTAATTTGTAATTGTGCTCAACACAAATACAGACCATCCACCAGGGATGTAGAGGAGAATGTTTGGGTGGAAGGATCTACACAAGGGAGCAGGCTGAGGGATGCATGTGTGAGAATCTCTGCTAAGCAAAAGGCATAGCTGCTGTGGTCTATGAGCATAGCATAGTGTCCTGACCTGTGACATGGCCAGTTCATCCCTGTTTGTAGTTATGCAAGCTGATAAGGATAATCAAAGCTCAAGCTCCGGGGTGTAAGCTGATCGCTGTAGGGCTCTTAGGATGGAAATTCCCTCCTTCTTTCCCAAGTACAGGGAGGCATGACTAGCTAGGAACCCTGTGTGCTTCTTTTCTTCCTTGAAGCGTCTGGTGTTAGCCAGTGGTGACTTAGCTGCCGCGGTCACGCTGTAACGTGGACAGTGTACACATGCCCTTAGATAGACCAATAATTTGGTGTGGTTATAGGGAGCATTGGTTGGGAATTTTCCGACACAGCATTTTAACTGTTCACAGGAAACTGGCACATTCAGTGAATTTCTTGACTTGAAAAACATGTGGTTAAAAAAGTTTGTAACTAGTCAAAACATCCCATTTTAACCCTGTCTAAACAAACAGTTTCAGTTCTTCAGTTCCAAAGACTTTTGTCTTTAAGCTAATTCCACTTCAAAATGTTTTTTTTTTAAAAAAAAGCTTCAAATTCAAAATAAACTGTTTCAATTGCCCTGAACCAGATTCTTTTCTGGCTTTTCAGTTCACAACATTTTTTGATATTTTGACTTCTCAGCTTGATGCAGGATGGGAAAAATTACTGAAATCTTGACGTTTTTCACAGGATGAGAAAAACATTTTCCTTCCAGCTCTCATTATAGCAAACATTATTTTAATAGATCTGTGGGGAATTTTTAAAATGTGACATTATGTGCAAGGTTTGTGCAGTTTTATGAATAGAGAAACTGAGGCAGTGGAGGTAACTGACTCGTCTGGGTTTCTCTTCTGTAGTTGCAGGCAACAGGATATTGCAGTTGTTGGGCTCTGATCCTTCTGTCACCCTCCAAATACATAGACTACAGGAGTGTCAACTTTATTTTCTACTCACATTATTTTTACACGAGCGCAACATGATTCGCTTCATGAATCATAGAAAGATAGGACTGGAAGGGACCTCAAGAAATCAGCAAATTCATACCCCAAGGATCAAGTAAACCTAGACCATCCCTGAAAGGTGGTTATCCAACCTGTTCTTAAAAACCTCCAATGACGGGGATGCTACAACCTCCGTTGGAAGCCTATTTCAGAGCTTAACTAACCTTACTGTTAGAAAGTTTTTCTTATATCTAACCTACATCTCCCATGATGCAGATTAAGCCCATCACTTCATGTCTCACCTTCAGTGGATATGGAGAACAATTGATCACAGTCCTCTTTATAACAGCCCTTAAAATATTTGAAGACTGTTATCAGGTCTTTGCTTAGTCTTCTTTTCCCAAAACTAAACACGCCCAGGTTTTTTAGCCCTTCCTCATAGATCAGGTTTTCTAAACCTTTGATCATTATGTTATTCTCTTCTGATCTCTCTCCAACGTGTCCACATCCTTCCTAAAGTGTGGTGCCCAGTATTGGATATGGTACTCCAGCTGAAGCCTCACCAGTGCTGAGTAGAGCCAGACAATTACCGCCCAGATCTTATGTAAGATACTCTTGTTAACACACCTTGAAGATCAGCCTTTTTTTTAGCTGCATCACATTGTTGACTCATATTCGATTTGTGATCCACTATAACTCCCAGATCCTCTTCAGCAATCTCACCCCTTAGACAGTGGGTCCCCATTTTGTAGTTATTCATTTGATTTTTCCTTCCTAAATCAAGTACTTTGCACTTGTCTTTACTGAATTTCATCTTGTTGATTTTGGACCAATTGTCCAATTTGTCAAGGTCATTTTGAATTCTAATCCTGTCCTCTAAAGTGCTTGCAACCCCTCCCAGCCTGGTGTCATCTACAGATTGTATGAACATACTCTCCACTCCATTATCCAAGTCATTAATGAAAATATTGAATAGTACTGAATCCAGGACTGATCCCTGCGGGACCCCACTAGATATGCCCTCTCGTTTTCACAGTGAACCACTGACATCAACTCTTGGAGTACTCTCGTTCAACCAGTTTTGCACCTGCCACGTCGTGATTTCATCTAGACTGCATTTCCCTGATTTGCTTGTGAGCATGCCATGTGGGGTTGTGTCAAAGCCTTACTACAGTCAATAGCTTCAGTGGTTTAATCCTGATTTACACCAGTATGAGTGAGTAAGGAATTGGGGCCAGTGAATTCACTTACATTTTTTTAGTCTGAACAGGATCACAGGCAAATATCTGAGGGGTCTAAACTATCTCAGGAGTTCTTCCCGGAGCAACCCTTTCCACAGCATGGGAGAGCAATCAAAAGCTTGTTTTCTAAATACCAATGAATCATGTTCTTTTGATTTCAGGCACTTGGGCTAATCAGACTCAGCCAGGAACCCACAGACTTCATTGCCTTTACGGTAGCCCTTGGACCAAATACATCCCTGATGCAACTCTATTGACTTCAATTCCTCCTCCCAAATTGCAGGGAGGATGGAGGGAGGGGAGAAGGACTGTCCCTCTAAAAGTCAGCAGTGAAAAGTAAGTAGGAACGGAGATAAGGAGTCTAATGCCTGGACTAGAGACAATGTCTGAATTACTTGCTCAGTCTTCTGCTATCTCTAGGTCTATGTTCAAAAAGCATGGTTGAAGTAATCTCTGCTGTAACTATATGCCAGACAAAACTCATACATATTATGGTGACGGGTGGCCTATAATTACCCTAATAGATTGCTGATGAGATAGACTTGGGAGTGGGATGGATTGAGAGGGGGAGAAATGAACTGAGTGGAGTTACACCCAGCTCAAGGAAAATACTTTAGGTTGGTTTACCTGGAGGTGGACTTCTTTGTTGCTACAATTAAATTAAATTACATGATGAAACAGACACTCATCTCAGAGGCTGCTAAAAGCCAATATTTGATTTCCAGTGTTTCCAATATTTTTCCCATCAGCAAAGTCAGGCTTACCACAGCTGTGACACCTTCTGGATCTTCCATCTTTAGGGTGGGAACAGCTTTTTACTACCCTTCAGCCTGTGGGCACACCTCCCGTGCATGTGGAGCTGTCAGTAGATGCATGCCAAGGGCTTCCCTGTCTGCTTCAGCTTTCTGGGATGTTATTCATCTGAGTTTGATGCCTTGCCAATATTTAATCACTCTGATTGCCAAGCTATCTGTTTTTGTATAATCATAATTCCTTTTAACATATCTTCTCCATCCTCCCTTCCCCCAGGGAAAATGTGTCCTAGTCTCTGAGATACATCCTTCAATTTGATCATTGTCAGACAAAGGGAGGCATTTGGGCAAATGGTCAGAGCCCCTAACCTGGAGTCAAGGCTCCTGACTTCCATCAAGGGCTCTGCATCCCCTCCTCACTTAGCATCCATGGGCAGACTCAGCAGAGAGGCCTGTGACTGAACAGCCCATGGAGAGTGAACTCATTTCTCATGCCTAGAGGTCAGGGTGGAGGTGAGAAAGGTTGTACTGCTGCAGTCTGAGCTTGGCTGGTCTGTGGATAAATGGAAAGACTGGAGCCTCTAGGGATGTCAATGCTGATCTTCAAAAAACCTAAGTACAAAGCACAGGACACATCAGTTCCTCTCAGCCAAGGCTCTGGCTCGATTATGTTTTCAGATCACTTAGTGCTCTCCATTTACCTCTGAAAGTCGAGACGTTCCTTACTCACCCGGATTTCCATTTCCTAACAGGAAATGATTTCCTATTAAACCTTTTTGCACCATCAAAACTTTTGCTCCTGTGTCAAGCTGTGACAGCATTCGCAGGTCTGAGTCATGTTTACACTAAGGGCACTTTACACCACTCTGCTCTTCCCTTTACCCTTCCAGAGTGATAGAAAAGTGGCCTTAGTGTAAATCAGAATCAGGCCATTACATACCTAGCTCTTCGCATTGGAGCTATTACTAGCATATACACGGTTATAGACACAGCTATGCTCATACACAAGATGGGAAGGTGCCCCTTTTTTTAGATTCAATAAGAAAGCCAGCAGGTGCTAGTGAACAACCGAATCCTGTTACCACCAAAATCAACGGGCAAACTCCAGTTAGCTTCAGTCGGAGCAAAACTTGGCCTCAGATTCCCCCAAACCTCATTGAAAACTTGCTGCATTTTAAAGCTGCGATCTGATACCTTTACTCAAATTGCATAGCACTGTCCTCCTGGAGTAGTCACACTCGTTTCAACAGCAGTAGTATTGGAGTAAGCTACTACTGACCATAAGGGATGAGTACCTAGCCCTTAGTTACTAAGGGCCAGATTTGCAAAGATATTTAGGTGCCTATGTCCCACTGATGTCCCTAAATACCTAAAAAACCCACACTCTAAATTCTCAATCCTGAAACTTCGAGCAGACACGTACACCCATCTGAAGTCCCATCAAAGCTAATGGGTCTCCATATGGGTGCAGGGATCCCTTCAAGGAGATTGCACATTATGTTTCATGCCTACCCACTGGAACGCTCATTTGAGCCCCAGTGTTTGATTTGTCTGGTGACTGCGTCTCTGAGGCACTAAATGTTGCCTGGGATATTGATCGGTGGACTCACAAGTGTAGTATTCATGTGGGAGCTAAGGAAGGGGCTTGCCAGTTTGAGGGAAAGAGAAACAGCCCGCATGTCAAAAGGGCTACATGTGCTTGCCCAGTTAAGCCCTGGTTTTGCAATCATATGTTTGCATGGGGCTGTGCATGGGTGGGCCCACTGATGGGATTGGTGCCCTGATTTGCAAACGCAGAAGTGTCAACTGTGTGCGCAAATTCAGCAGCTCATTCCACACTATACTTTTTCAGCATCCAGTTTAAGGATTTTTACCCTTTTAAAAATCAGGCCCCAAAGTGCAAAGGCTCATGAGAATAATAACAACAAGCTCACCAGGCTTTTTCATCTTTTAACAGAAAAGTTGGGTTTGGGTGCCGCTCTGAGTGTTGGATGAGATTCTGCATGAGTTCTTGTTCTTTCTGAACCAGTGTGCTAGTACCAACACAGCCCAGTGAAGGTGAAAGGGCATAAAAAGACATTTGATCAGATAAACAGGTGATTGGGGCACATTTATGAAGTAAGCAATTCCTGCCAGGGAAGGCGAAGGCGATCCAGATAAAAGGGAGTATTGGATTGACAGCATTTGGATTAAGATGGCTTTATGAGACCCTGTAGGCCAAGTTCTTCTAAAAGGTTGGTGGGTTGGTTTGTTTTATTGCACGCAGGAAATGTATTGTAAATTCTAGTCTGGCATTAGGGATTCAGAATGTTTGTTGCATTAAAGCAGGTACATCTTCATTTTTAGACACTCTGAGCGCTCACAAGTCTGGCTGCAATTGACAGGAGCAGTGGCTGATCAGCACCTCCAAAAATCAAAACAATTTGCTCTCATGCGAAAATAATGGGTCAAGACCTGGAATGCTCTAGCTAATTACCTACTGTCAAAATAACCTGCGATAAACATAGGTAACCTGACCCACTGGATGGGGGCAGACCAGTAGAAGGGGGCTGGGTATATGTTACTATATTGTTCCAACAAAGGAAAAAAATCTATCTATCTAACTATCTATCTACCTATCTATCCCCATATACCCCCCCCCGATCTTGTATGAAAACCTTTTAATCTAACCCCTTAAATCTGTTATTCCAAACCTCTTGAATCTTGTTTATATCACCATGCACAATTTGCTTACCCCCAAACTCCACCAGTTATTTAACTCCTGCTTTACCCAATGATTCAATGTCCCTGGAATGTTTTAGAGAAAGGGGTTGTGTGTATATGTGTGTATCTGCGATTAGCAGAGATACAGTATGTCTATTGTGAGAAGACAAGAATCTTTAATTAAAGAGGGCTTGGAAGGCGAAAAAGGGCTGCAGGAATCACTGGGTGAAACTCTCTCTGGACCTGTGGGATGCAGGAGGTCAGACTAGATGATCATAATGGTCCCTTTTGCCCTTAAAAGCACTATGAACACAAGTTCTCCTGGTCAGTGGGATAGCTGGGGGGAAAAATTGTATTCTGTGATCAGGAGCAACCTCCTCTAACAAAAGGATCGCCCTAGCCCACCTGAGAATGGAATGTGAGGCTCCATCCAACTGGCCTGATCGCTTTTGACAGCCCCCCTCGACACTGCCTGGTTGGTATGGCAAATCGTCCTTATTACCTGCTGGGGTGAATGAATCCCCTTTTGTGCTGGCATTGTCACGCCGCATTAGACTGACAATGGCCCAAGATATTTTATATGAAATTCGCCCTCACTAGTGATTAGCTAGGACCAACTAAGTCATAGCAACCTAGAACTATGCATTGGCCGGGCCCCGTGGTCGGCCGAAAGGGAAATCCCTATTCAAATGGTTTAATAAAACAATCTAAAGGGCGTGTGAATCGTGAAAAGCATTTTCACTTTTCTCTTTAGCTTAATCTCATGGTCGCTGGGATATTGTGCTCAGAGCAGACCCCAGCAGGGTGCGGGCTAAGGTCCCCCATCAGCCCTTTTTACAGCCTCCTTTTCTGCGAGTTAATGATATACCGGTGTGATTGCCTCCCGCAGCAAGAAGCAACACGCATTTGATGAAAAGGATGGCCCTCCTAACACATCCTAAATGGTAACAATTTCTCATCCAGAGGTCGCAGGTCATAACCTGGATTTTGTGACACCGCCCAGCTCCTTTTCAAAGCCTGGTTAAAGCTGCAGGCTGCTCCGAGACCCTGATGCACGCACACAAAAAGTTAGCTGAAGGCTCCCCGCTCCACTTGAAGCACAATTTTAAGGTTCAGAAGCAATTGGATTGCTCAGTTTTTGGGACTCAACCTAGAGTTTGCTCCTCTTATTCTCCCCTGATTGGACCCACCCAGGTTGCAAGGCAGACAAAGGGAAAGAGACCTTTGGCTGCTTGGAGGATAATCCCATGCTCCTTATATATTTAGAGGGCTAGTTGCTACGGCCCCTGCACAAGGCTGAGTAGCCTGACTTGGCATGCAGTGTTCACCGGGGGCTCGGGTGGAAGGCAGACTCTGTTCCAAACTGTGGGCTGGCAACAGAGCTGGTGCTGTTACCACAGCTGAGGGTTTTAGTCCCTGTCACTCCTGTGCCGGCATTCCATGGGGGAGCATAACCAGTTCCCAGTAGGAGTGCATCCAGCCAGCCCTGTCTCTGTTCCTTCCTATTACAGCTCCAAACGTCTGCTTTTTGGCAGGGGATGGACTGGCCTTCACAACATGCAGATGATGTAGGCCTCTGGCACAGGCTCCCCAGATCCTGACCCCTGTGCAGAGTGGAGCTGCTGCATGCAGAGTGGACTTTCCATGGCTGTACCTGAGTGCAATTCATTTAAATGGCTGCAGATTTCCCCCCACCCCTTTTATTTAGGTCCTTTCTGTCATTCCTTAACCCCAGCCTCGGGAGCGGGGAAAGGGAGGTGCTGCGGGAGCATCAGAAGGTTTAGCTCAGGCTGGGTGCTTGTCCATCCTTTATTTAAACAGCGGAACCCTTTGTGTCTGCAAATTGAGACTGGAAATCCCCAGGGAACAAGCCCTCTCATGAAATCTCCCGCAGTTTGGCTCTCTCTCTTTCCCCCCCACTAGAGCTCAGAGGCACAGGAAAATGAATCAGAAGAGGAAAGTAATAAATGAACTTTTTCCAGCCACCAGAAAAGTTTGGGCAACATGTCGAAGCAGGGAGGTTCCTGTGGCGTTTAGTAGTTCAATATTCTTATTGGATGCTCTTCTAACAGAGATGCTGTAGCTCAACCTGAAGTTAGGAGGAATGCAGGAACCGCTGGGAGAAACTGGGGGACTTGTGTCATGCGGGAGGCCAGAGTAGATGAACATAATGACCCACCTTCTGGCCTTAAAAATCTATGAATCTGGGTTATCCAGTCTGGTTTATGTCTCCTTGGGGATGCTTTTGAAAAGCAGTTTCAACTAGTTTTTGTTCTGGACATGAGCAGTGTCTTTCTGTAAGTGTTCTAGTAGGAACTGTAAGCAATCTGGGGCCGAGACTGTCTATTTTATTATGTGAGTGTACAGCACCAAGCACAACAGGGCCCTCATCTGTGCTGGGAGCCTCTGGTGCTACTGTGATACAAATAAAATAACAACGGTAGAGCTGGGCAAATATTGAAACAAAGGTCGCATGACCATTCCTTTGAATAAAACAGAGAAATCACTTTTATGGTGTTTGTGGCCCATTTAAATTACTTTCTGCGAAATTAATGCTGGCAAAACTACTTTGGGGAAGTGTCACAAATGCTTGTGCAAATAGGCATTTGATGAATAGTCATGCCGGGACTGTTCCCAATCTTTGAAAGGTCTTTAGCATTCTTGAGTGTGCTTTGGTGGCCTTCAGAGTTGTCGAGTCAGGGAGGGGAAAAGATACCATGTGACTTAGGTGACAAATCACAGTGCGTAACAGCCAATGAGAGGATGGATGGTTTTGTGATTTAGGCACTGGAGAGGAACTTGAGAGATCTGGATTCAGTTCCAGGCCTGACCACAGACTCCCTCTGTGACTTTGTTCCAGTCACTTAAATCTATCTGTGCCTCAGGTCCCCACATCTGTGAAATGAATAATGCTGATATTTCTCTACCTCCTGGCCATGGGGTGAGGACAAGTTCCTTGTTAGTGGGGTTCTCAGATACGAAAAAGATGGAGACCACAGCACCAGCCACCCTGAGACCCCACAGCAGACCAGCCAACCCCAGCCCCAGCTCCAGCCCCAGCCAGCCTGGGCCAGGGCAGAGCACCTGGAACTGCAGGAAGGGATCTGGGGGTGGAGTGTGGGTGGGGCCATGCTAGGCTGTTTGGGGAGGCACAGCCTCCCCCAGCCTATGATACACGCCGCCCATTATCTGTGTTGTCATTGGTACATCTTGAAGTAAATTAAATACCATATTTTATATAATAAATTCCCACACAGTCTGAGTAGCCTATTAGGAAAATGAAATAAATACAATAATCAATAAATAAAATCCACCATTATGCAATTTCTCCCATGTACCCCCAGGAGTATGCGCACCACAGTTTGGGAACTTCTGGTAGGCTGAATATGTTCTTTGAATGATGAGCATATTAATAACAATCAAAGCATGTACATAATTTGCAAACAGAGAAGGGGGCTAAATTAATTGAATAAGTTGCCAACAGTTTGCTCAGCTCTATTCTTAACCATCAGAGAGCAAAGGCCAATGGGAGAGTACACTGAGAACTACATCTTCTGAATGCACCCAAGCCACCAAACCAATCAGCTGAGCAATTGGTCTGAACCCAGCCAAATCACCAATGAAAAGAACTCAGATGGCTCCATCCTCTGCTGGAGAACATGACAGGTCACCACTATGCACTTGTCTGCTACTGGTGCTTTTCACAGATCCAAAGCTTGGTCACACAGGCCCAGATTCCCAAAGGAATTTAGGTGTCTAATTCTCATTGAAATTAATGGGAGCTGGGCCACAAATACCAGAGTTTCCAGAAAGCCTTCAACAAACGTTGAAACCCCAAAAAAACAGCCTGTGATGTTCTGAGAGACATTCCCCTAAACCTACCAACCCTAGGGAGGCATTTGCTCAGCATATTAACCATAGCAGCCGGGAAACCCATGGTGAGGTAGCTCACAAGTGGAAAGCCTGTGTTTACCCTAAGCCAAACAGGTGAAATACTAGATATGGAGCAGGCCACGGCTTGGAGTTAGACAGCCCCATACACAGGATGAGAAGAATTGGACCTTAGCCATTGAGGTACTTGTAATACCTCAGAAAGAGCATCAGACAACAATGGCATTAAACCAGAACTACCCTGCGTTGTTACAACACCTGCGTATCCAAGTGTAAGATTCATGCTAACTCTCCCTGTGTATAAAACGTCTAAACCAACTAATTGTGGAGTCCAATGTGTAACAAAAAGACACAAAATATTTAGGCATATAATTGTGTAGGACAATAAGTACCATACACCTTTTTCCTTTTCATCTATATACAACAACTATAGCACACACAAAGCCAGTACATTCACCCACAAACATTCTTAGGAATGGCCTCTGTTGAGTCACAGAACAAATACTGCTGAGATAAAGGGTGGTGCAAGTTGGATTTTCCCTTCCCCATATGCTTCCTCTCAGCTCTTTTGCGAAAGGGCTACTTCTGTTTGGCATGACAGTAGTGCAATCTCCATGCCAAGCCAATCCTGGTCCTCTCTGCTGAGACTGCTAACATGGGTGCCATTTAATGCTGGTTCTATGATGCTGGCAAGCGCTCACAGGCATGTACTTCAGGACTGGCTTGCCTTGGGGCCTGCAACCTAGACTGAGGTGCCAGTTTGTGCCTGTTTAGGTCACCAAGTAGCTGCCCGATGTAACAACTTCTAATCGTTATTGAGCAAGGCAGGATTTGAACCAGTAATCTAGAAACATAGACCATGATGGTCTCAGTCATCCACTCTTCCTTAGTAGGAAATTGCTGTACAAGCAAAGGATAACAAAAACAAAAGTATAAGATCTTCAGACAATCCTTCATCACTTTAAGGCCTTGTCTACACTATGCGGGGGAGATCGATCTAAGTTACGCAACTTCAGCTACATCAGCTGAACCCCCGGTAAGTGTAGACAAGGTCTTAGTCATAGTGAGCAGGTTTGACCAATCTTACTCACAATCTGCCTTTACTTGAACTCTAAGTGGGAGCATCACCCATTCTACTTAACTACAGATGCAGAACTATCTTTCCAAGTCCCATAATGCATTTGGTTTCTCCCAGCCCTTGTGGTGGCCATCTGAAACTATGCTGCAGATGCTAAATGACTAACCTGGAGAACACCCAGGCATGGTTCCTAGTCCCAACCCTAGCTGAGGACGGGGTTTGTTGTTTAATGCAGGAACAAAGCCATGCATCCAGATCTCCTTCAACAGACAGCTGGCGATTAAAGGCGTTCGGAAGGGAGCTGCTCAGTTTGGACCTTTTCCTAGGTGTGGGACACTTGACACCAGGGTGCTGGTGGGATGGGAAGACAGACAACAGGATGCTGTGGGTGTTTATTTCGAAGAGGAAATTTAGGGTCTGACAGCTGTGTCCTGATTTTCACAGCTCTCTTGCGTCCTGCCAGATTAACGTATAGGATGCCAAATAATAATAAAACATTGCTGTTATGCAGCCCCCTCCCCAGCAATCCGAGGATCCAAATGATATCAATTATTTAGCCTTCCAACATCCCTCCGAGGAAGGTATTATTATACTGCTGGGTACGCTGAGAAACAGAAGGCTTGCCCTAGATCTCCCAACAGGTTGGCAAAGATAAGACAGTGAATTCCTGACTCCCAGTCCTTTTGTTCTTGGGGTCACTTTATTTTTGATCCCAAAGGACAAAATAGGAAAGGTCATAATAATAATACATAGTTCTTATGTAGCGCTTTTCATTAGTAGATCTCAAAGCACTTTACAAAGCAGCTCAGTAGCATTAGCCCCCATCATAAAGGTGGTGAAACTGAGAAGGGAAGTGACTTGACCAAGGTCACTTAGGAGGCCAGTAGCCAAGCCAAGAATAGACCCCAGGTTGCCTGAATCACAGTCCAGTGCTTATCCACTAGTTCACACTGTGTCCCTCTCTGCCACCACTTGGTTTTCACCTGGAGAGCAGCTGCCCAGACACCATATTTCGCACCCAAACTTGTGTCTCCCATACTGCCTTGCCAGATCATAGCTGATGAGGTCTTATGCCACAGAAGTGGGTGGGGCTAGGGGTTGTAGCATTGGAGTGGGGAGGAATGATAGATACCAGAAGACTGCTAACTACTATCACCACCAGCAATGCCACCCCAAGAATCCCCTTCTAAATGGGTTCCCTTCACTCCTGAGTATTCCTCCAGAAGTGCGATGGTTTATCATGTATGCAGAGAGGTACCAGATCCTTTTCAAAAACTCAGACTGTAACTCATTAGACTGAAACTGCTTCAGTCTATACTATAAATCCAAGCGCACCCATTTAGGGAGTGATCTAATGCCCATTGAAATCGATGGAAAGACCCCCACTGACTGCAATAGGAACTGGCTCAGACCCTTTGTTCTCCATTGCTGTCACTGGACAGGGCATTATTCTTCTCTTCCTGTCCAAAATGCTTGTTTAGTGCTGCTGTGGGCTGTTAAACAGCTGCCACAACTCCCTAGCAGAGGTGGTTGTATTTCAGTGGTGGCTGAAGTGATGCCTGATTCCATATACAACATGTACATGTGTGTAATTTATCCAGGGCCAGATCCTGCAGGGTGCTGAGCACCGTCAATTTTCATTGATTTCAGTGGGAGGTGAAAGCACTTGCCAGCTTACAGGAAGCGTGCAGCACCGTAAGGATTTATAATTGGTGTGCCTCACCTTGGCTGCCATATAGCAACAAAACCAAAGCAATGCATTCTGGGATTGCATGGGACGAAAGTCACTAGCAAAGCCGTCATTGATATTAAATGTGAGGAACCTTGGTGGTGATGCTGCTGTGATGTGTCTACTAATGAGCAGGGATCTATAATACGGACAGTTAAAAAAAAACACCTGGGGAAATTTCTTGGCAAATTCGTTACTGAGTAAATCCAGCAGAGCAACACTGGGCCTGGTTCACCTCTGTCTGGTGTAAATCAGGTGGAACTCTGTTCAGGTCAATGGAGTTAAGCCTGTGTAAATCAAAAAAGAACCAGGCACTGGCTGAATCCATCATTATGGATACCACATCTTAGCTATACTTTATACAAACACTTTTGTTTATTTCAAGCATCGTTATTATTATTTTGTATTACACTGCTGCCCCACCCCACGGAGGTCAGGGCCCCAGTGTGATAGGTGTTGTACAAACATAGAGTGAGAGACAGAGGCACAGCAAAGAGACACACTCAAGGTCACACAGCAGCTCAGTGGCAGGCCTGGGGGTAGAATCCAGGCCTCATGACTCTTAGGTTAGTATCTTAGCCACTACAGCAGAGTTCTCATTTCAGTAATCCCCTTTAGGGTCTCTTCTCTCTCCATGGCTTTCCCTTCTTTTTCTATGCTCCCTCCTTTCATTTGTTTCTATCTCCCATGTTAATTCCCTTAATCCTTCAGGCCTTCTGTATATGCCCTCCAAGGGAACGAGTGTCATAACATACGCATTCTTAACACAACTTCTTTGCTTGCACAATTAATGCTCATGCTACTTGTCTAACTATTTCTAATGCTGAATAGTTAATAGGAAAACTGTAATCAAAGTGTTATTCATTAAAGAATACCTGAGCCAATTTTTTTTAATACCCAAAGGAAATATCCCAGTTAGGAGCTGAGTGCCAGAGAACTGTGCTGGGTTCCCCTCCCCCCCACCCCCAAATCAACGCAGCTGGGTTTGATATTATGAAGAATATGGGAAAGCCACCAAAATCACAATAATATTTACAGGTATTTGCTCTGCAGGTGCAGAGACCAGTCCTGCAAGGTCACTGAAGTCAATGGGAGCTGAAGGCACTCTGCGCCTTGCTCGGTAACTCATAGGGTATACACCTAGAGCTCACCAGCTTATACACTTGGATCCAGATCCTCAGTCAGTGTAAGTTGGTATAGTGGGTTTGATTTAAGTGGAGCTGTGTCAGCTGATGCCAGCTGAGGATCTGGCCTCTTCTTGGCTTGGTGGGACTGTCCACACAATCCTTCTAAACAGTTCAATTCTGCACCCCTTACTCATGCAAACAGCCCAGACTAACATGAGCAGTGCCAGACTTTCAAGAGTCAGAGTTGCAGGAGTGAGGCTGGAGCCCCAGAGATAGGGATTTGGAATTGTCGGGGGAGAACTGCTAAGGTTTATAAAATCATGACTGGTGTAGAGAAAGTCGATAAGGAAGTGTTGTTTACTACTTCTCATAACACAAGAACTAGGGGTCACCAAATTAAATTAATAGGCAGCAAGTTTAAAACAAGTTCTTCACACAATACACCGTTAACCTGTGGAACTCCTTGCCAGAGGATGTTGTGAAGGCCAAGACCATAACAGGGTTCAAAAAAGAACTAGATAAATTCATGGAGGATAGGTCCCTCAATGGCTATTAGCCAGGATAGGCAGGGAAGGTGTCCCTAGCCTCAGTTTGCCAGAAGGTGGGAATGAG